>NC_026001.2:46679109-46943500 GCF_000442705.2 Elaeis guineensis | reverse complement strand
AAATGTGTCAACCAAGATTAGCTTCTAGGGCATACATCCAACATGTTCTTCACAGCTATCTAGTGCTCCTCGTCTGGATTGACTAATACTTGCTCGTGACACTCACAGCAAGGGCATATAAGGTCGAGTACATAGCATGGTATACATGAGGCTTCCTATTGTCGAAGCATAAGAAATCCTACTCATACACTGAATCTTTTCATATGTGGTCGGACACATCATCTTGAAGAGACGAATACCATGCCTAAGAGATAAAAGACCTTTCTTGGAGTTTTCCATACTGAACCTCTTCAGTATCTTCTCTATGTACAGCTTTTGTGATAGGCTAAGCATCCATTTAGATCCATCCCTATAAACTTTAATTCTGAGAATATAGGATGCTTCTCCTAGATCTTTCATAGAGAATTTCTTGGACAACCATCTTTTGACCATGGTCAACATGGGAATGTCATTCCCAATAAGAAGAATATCATCCATGTACAATACGAAAAAGGTGATTGCACTCTCACTGACTCTTTTGTATACACATGGTTCCTCTTCATTTTTGATGAAAACAAATGATTTGATTACCTCATTAAAATGATGGATCCAACTCTGAGAAGCTTGTTTTAATCCGTATATAGACCTTTACAGCTTGCAGACTCTGCGATCACCATCACCGGATGTGAAATCCATAGGCTGCTCCATATAAATATCTTCCTCAAGATATCTATTCAGAAAGATAGTTTTCACATCCATCTGTCAAATTTCATAATCGTAATAAGCTGCAACAGTAAGCAAAGTGTGGATGGATTTCAACATGTCTACGGGCGAGAAAATTTTCTGATAGTCAATGCCCTCACGCTGACTATAACCTTTAGCTACAAGCCTAGCTTTATAGGTCTCTACCTTACCTTCAGTATCTATCTTCCTTTTGTAGATCCATTTATATTCAATAGGTACAATACTTTCAGATGGATCACTAAAATCCAGACTTGGTTCAAGTACATCAAGTCAATTTCTAACTTCATTGCATCTAACCATTTCTCAAAATCGATGTCAGACATCACCTCGTCAAAGATATTGGGATCATCACCATGACCCCTATCTTTCATAAGAAATATTTTCTTTACTTCCTCCATAAGCATACCCATGTACCTTTTAGGAGGTCGAAAGATCCTGCTAGATCTACGAGGTGGCAGAGGAATATCAACTATTGGCTCATGGACTATGGGTTCCTGAGGATCTATAGGTTTAGACTTTTAGAGACCTTCGCTTCGAGTTCCACTAACCTTCCATTGCCGCCATCCTGGATAAACTATTTTTCCAGGAACATGATATTTGGACTCACAATCACATTGCGGTCTTGTAGAAAGTAGAAGTAGTATCCCATGAATTCTTTTGGGTACCCTATAAAGTAAGCTATAATAGATCTATCTTTCAATTTTTTCACCGTCTGTCTCTTGACATAGGTCGGACATCTCCAAGTCTTAAAATAATCCAGACTCGACTTCTTACCGAACCATATCTCATATGGTGTGGTAGAAATAGACTTTGAAGGAATCCTATTCAACAAGTGAATGGAAGTTAATAAGGCATGTCCCTAAAGAAATAAGGAAAGATCAGTGAAGCTCATCATGGACCTGACCATATCCAATAGGGTTCTATTCCTCCTTTCGAAACCCCGTTGAGCTGAGGTGTTCCAAGAAGGGTCCACTGAGAGACTATGCCATTGTCCTTAAGATATCTCAGAAATTTTTGACTAAGATATTCATCTCTTCGATCTGATCGAAGAATCTTAATGGGTTTACCCATCTGCTTCTCTACTTCATGCTTGAATTTTTTGAACTTTTCAAAGGCCTCAGACTTGTGTTTAATTAGATACACATATCCGTACCTAGACAAATCATCGATAAAGGTAATGAAGTAGGTGTCACCATCCCTGATCTGTACATCAAATGGCCTACACACATCGGTGTGTACCAGAACAAGTAGCTCTGTGGGCCTTTCCCTATGTCCTACAAAGGGCAACGTGGTCATCTTTCCTTGAAGGCAGGATTTGCAAGTTAGATACAGCTTTGGGTTAAGAGAGCCAAGGATCCCATCCTTCTCCAGTTTGTTTATCCTGTCCTCTCCAATATGACCTAGTCTATGATGCCACAAGTACTTCTGGTTAATTTCATCTCTGAGTCTCTTTTGGCCTATGGTACTTACTATTTGCTCCTTTAGATTCACATTGGTATCAATATGCAAGTGATAAAGATTGTCAATTAAAAGATCTCATGCAACTAATTTATTTTATAAATAAATGAAATAAAAATCTTTATTGAAATTAATTTCAAAATCTTTCTGTACTAGCACAGACACGAAAATTAAATTCTGACTAGCTACAGGAATATAATAATAATCTTTTAAATCTAATCTAACACCAGACAATAATCAGAAAGGATAAGTGCCAATGGTCTCTGTAGCAACCTTTGCTTCATTGCCGACCCGAAGGATCATGTCACCTTCTCTCAATCTTCTACTTTCTATCAGACTCTGCATAGAGGTGCATATATGAGCACTTGAGTCAGAGTCTAATACCCAACTAGAAGTAGAAGAAATCATAAGGTTAGATTCAATTACGAGCTTATCTTCAGAAGATTTGTCACCCTTTTTGGTCTTTAGACTCTCTAGATATTTAGGACAGTTCTTCCTTCAGTGGCCTTCAGCATGACAATAAAAATACTTTTTCTTTACTTCAGCCGTCTTAGGACCATCCTTCTTTGGCTTGCTCTCTCTCTTCTGCTTCTTTATAGATTTAGCCTTCTTCCTTCCAACAGACTTTCTATTAGAAGAAGAAGTCTGCTCTACAGTGAGAACAGTGCCCTTTGAATTTTTCAAGGTACCCTTCATTGTGACCAATATGTTGACAAGTTCAAAATAGTATAGTCAAGTTTGTTCATATGAAAATTCATGATGAATTGACTATATGAAATGGTAAGGGATTGAAGGATCAGATCCATCAGTAATTCTTTTTGCATATCAAGTCCAAACTTCTCAAGCTTTTTAATGTCCTTGATCACTGTCATACAGTGCTCATGGATAGATTGCCCCTTGCACATCTTGAGGTTGAAGAGTCTCTTGGACACTTTGAAGCACGTAGTATGGCTTTGCTCACCATACAACTCTTGCAGGTGAGTGATCATAGCCCAGATAGTGGGCATATACTCGTACTGGCTTTGCAACTCGTTTGATATGGACATCAGCACATAACACTTGATCCGACTGTCTTCATCCATTCACTTCTCAAAAGCAGCTCTCTGCTTAGCAGTAGGATGATTTGGTAACACAATAGAATCTTGGTCGAGAATATGGCTTAATTTTTTTGAGGTTAGGACAATCCTGAGATTTCTGAGCCAGTCTTTGTAATTATTACTAGTCAAACGATTGGTTTCAAGGATGCGAACAAGAGGATTTGAGGCTGACATGATGGTTTAACTTTGAGAGTAAAGATTTAAATAATATTTTAATTATACTTAATATTTTAATTTACTTCTAGAGACTTTAAGATGCAAATAATGACTCCCACTAATTTTTCAGATCCCTCCACTTTCCTGGTAGGAAACAAAAATCCTAACGCGATAAAAGATTCCTGGTGGGTGCTGCGGTCCCACTGATGACATGCACCTCACCTAACAGTTATTGATAACATGCACACCGATGCGTAGGTAACTCTTTCTCTAGATACTTCACTAAGCATGTTGCAGTCACATGGTCTCTAAGTCATGTGGGCTCACCTAACAGTTATTGTCCACACTTCTTAGTTAAGTCCGACCCACCGTTCACAAGCAGATGTAAGGCCGTCATTGGGTCCCTCACCTAATAGTTATTGGGCCCAACCTCATCCTTATCCTGGAGCAACTCTTTGCTAATAGAGTGGTTGCATATTTTCGAAGCAACTGAACCACTGTAACCAGTCGAGAATAATCAACGCCGGTAACACGCCCGCACATCTATAATGGTGGAAGATCTATGGACTTAATATTTGTAGGGAGGTTTGAGTTTAGGTCTCATCTAATCAGTCATCATATGACTGATCTAACTGACATAGGCTAAACTAAACTGCTAAGCAACCTAATTCAAGATCTAATCTTCCAAATTGGCTAGATAAGTGGAGAATGGTGGGAGTCCCCCCATTGCCTTCCTTAGACACCAATGAATTGGTCAGATTGGCTAACGAAATCAATTAAATAACCATATCTCATTAATTTTCCTTAGACACCAATAGGTCAATTGATCAGAATTGGTTAGCTCAAGCAAAATGGGCGGATGCCTGCGGCTGCTGCTGCTGCTATATAGCTTCAGTGAGGCCTCTGACCTACTGCGCCAGCAGATCAAATTGCTCCACGCCGACCACCGTCGCCGGAGGAGGAGGAGGCTGGGAAACTAGAGGTGAGGCCGGAGCCTGAGATCTGGCTACGGAGGTCATGGATCGTCACGTGGACACCTTGCGGGGAGGCATCGAACAAAGACCAAGTGGAGGAAGGAGGAGAGGATGCCGGAAAAGATGCCGGGGGTGGTCCCGTTGAGCGCTCCTTTAAGAACAAGGATACTGCGAAGACACAGACCCTTCCTCTAGCGCCAATCCTGTTGGTGCAAAAATCCGCCTGCGTCGGAGAAGCTGGAGTCGAGGGAGTCGCGATCGCCGTCGGGACCTGCAAAAGAAGTCTAAACTGGAGTTGGGGTTGCTCTGGCAAGACCCTCCGACGCTCAAGTCAGTTCTCTGCCTCAACAAGAATGGAGTGCTCGAACGAAAATTTTAGCAGAGTTTTTAGGTAAAAATGAGAGCTTAGAGAATAACGTATTTGGGGTCCCCCTTTTATAGGCAGAGGGAGCAACAGACTGATAGTGATGTCTGTAACAGTCTAGCAGTGGGCTGCCCAGAGTCAGGGGGAGTTTGTTGCAAAGAGTAGTGGGGTGGAATCGTGGCTATCACCGGGACACGCCATGCGGAGTCTGTCGCAGGGAGTGGAGCGGCGTCCGTTGTCGCGACTTGCCAGAAGATGGAAGAATCGTGCGGTATCCATCGCAGGAAGTGGAGCAGGATCGTGGGCATCATAGCGGTCTGCCAGGGAGTAATGGGGCCACACGAAATCCATCGCAGGAGGTGGGCAGGATCGTGGCCGTGGCTGCATCACGCCAGGGAGTGCAGACCTGTAGGCTGAAGTTTGGCTGGAGCGTCTGGCGGAGAGAGATGGTTAGCTATCCATTTGAGAAGAGCCCGGAGTCTGGCTCTCGTAAGAGTCCGGACGAAGTCTTCCTTCAGCTAAAGTTGGGGACGAGGTCCGGCTCCTGTGAGAGTCCGGACGGAGTCCTCCCACGGCCGAAGTCGGAGATGAGGCCCAGCTCCCGTAGGGGTTCGGATGAAGTCTTCCTGCGATTAAAGTCAGGGGTGAAGTCCGGCTCTCGTAGGAGTCCGGACGAAGCTTACCAGCAGTTGAAGGTGGTGACGGAGCCCGGCTCCCGTAGGAGTCCGGGCGAAGTCTGCTTGCGATCGGAGTTGTGAGCGGAGTCTGGCTCCCGTAGGAGTCCGGACGAGGTCTGTCTGCAGTCGGAGTCGGGGATGAGGCCCGGCTCCCGCAGGGGTCCGGGCGGAGTCTTCCTGCAATTAAAGTCAGGGGCGAAGTTCGGCTCCCGTAGGAGTCCGGACGAAGCTTACCAGTGGTTGAAGTTGGTACGGAGCCCGGCTCTCGTAGGAGTCCGGGCGAAGTCTGCTTGCGGTCGGAGTTGTGGGCGGAGTCTGGCTCCCGTAGTAGTCCGGACGAGGTCTGTCTGCAGCCGGAGTCGGGGATGAGGCCCGGCTCCCGTAGGGGTCCGGGTGGAGTCTTCCTGCAATTAAAGTCAGGGGCGAAGTCTGGCTCCCGTAGGAGTCCGGATGAAGCTTACCAGCGGTTGAAGTTGGTGACGGAGCCCGGCTTTCGTAGGAGTCTGAGCGGAGTCTGCTTGTGGTCGGAGTTGTGGGCGGAGTCTGGCTCCCGTAGGAGTCCGGACGAGGTCTGTCTGCAGTCGGAGTTGGGGATGAGGCCCGGCTCCCGTAGGGGTCCGGGCGGAGTCTTCCTGCAATTAAAGTCAGGGGCGAAGTCCGGCTCCCGTAGGAGTCCGGACGAAGCTTACCAGCGGTTGAAGTTGGTGAAGGAGCCGGCTCCCGTAGGAGTCCGGGCGAAGTCTGCTTGCGATCGGAGTTGTGGGCGGAGTCCGACTCCTGTAGGAGTCCGGACGAGGCTGTCTGCAGTCGGAGTCGGGGACGAGGCCCGGCTCCCGCAAGGGTCTGGGCGGAGTCTTCCTGCAATTAAAGTCAGGGGTGAAGTCTGGCTTCCGTAGGAGTCCGGACGAAGCTTACCAGCAGTTGAAGTTGGTGACGGAGCCCGGCTCCCGTAGGAGTCCGAACAAAGTCTGCTTGCGGTCAGAGTTGTGGGCGGAGTCCGGCTCCCGTAGGAGTCCGGACGAAGTCTGTCTGCAGCCGGAGTCAGGGACGAGGCCCGGCTCCCGCAGGGGTCCGGGCGGAGTCTTCCTACAATTAAAGTCAGGGGCGAAGTCCAGCTCCCGTAGGAGTCCGGACGAAGCTTACCAACGGTTGAAGTTGGTGATGGAGCCTGGCTCCCGTAGGAGTCCGGGTGAAGTCTGCTTGCGGTCGGAGTTGTGGGCGGAGTCCGGCTCCCGTAGGAGTCCAGACAAGGTCTGTCTGCAGCCGGAGTCGGGGATGACTCGTGAGGGTTAATCCCGTTGAGAACTTCGACTGAGGTTATTTTATACCCAACAGGACCCATTATCATTCACCTAATGAGAGGCTATGATCTAGTTATCCCCGTAATAGCTCATTTTATGGACTTAATAATTTAGAAGATTTGATTAAATCTTTTAAAAGATATCTGCCAATCTGTAAGTCATAAATCCTCCTACTGACTTCACTAAGTCATGTAAAGGACTAGAGACTAGCTGATCCAATCGGCACATCGTAAATTCTCTCACTGACTTCATCAAGTCATGAGAAGTACTAGAGATAAGTCGGTCCAACCGACAAGTCGATCCAGGGTACCTAAATCAGTCATACAGATTAATCTTAACAACATAGTTTAACTCTAGTCACTTAGCGATCTAATCAGCCTAATGACTCGGGCTCAACCTTTGAGCCTCAATCAAGGTCCATTTGGTTTAATCAAAGATATGGATTCGACCTTCTACAACTATTGTATTCAATCTAGAGTACTCTTGATCTAATTTAAATCAACTATTGATTAGATTTGATCAACTACTCTTTTTGGTCCATTAGATCTTTGATTCTAGCCTTAAGTCTAACCCAATTAAAAGGACTTGATTTGAGCTAATCCATGCCCCATGTTTTATGCAATGTTATTAGATCTTTAATTATAATTTTAGATCTAAAATATATTTTTAATTATTAATTAAGTATAGAATTAACATGGATTAAGATTATTAATTAAAATCATTTTAATTTTATAAAATAATTTTATATTATTTTATGCAAAAATTTTACTCTGAAAACTAGATCGGCTCACCCCTGAACTGAGTTAGCTCACTTCAGTAGATCGACTAAGTCAAATACTTGATCGACTAACTGATCATGAATAGTAATCATTACTATTTATCTAAGACAACTAGGATAGATCAGTCAACACAGAACCAATTAAATCAGGAGATTGGGTCGACTCAGTTCAAAACTAGTCAGCTCAGTTGGCATGCCAATAGGTATCACATAGTTTCAGATCTAAAAATTTTTGCATAAACTGAAATAAAATCAATCATAACAAATTTAAATCATATCTAAATATTTTATGATTTTAAATTTTATTTTTATGATTAAAATAATTTTAATCATATAGATTAGATATTTTATTTTTCATATAATTTATGCTTTGTATCATATACAACAAATCCTAAGATTTCAACATCTAGGATTTGCAAAAAAGTAAGCTCTTCCTTTTGCATTCTTCTTCATGAGACCTCACAGTGGCACCCCTACATGCTATGAAGAGCATCCTATTGAATGGAAAGAGAGGGTCAT
Source organism: Elaeis guineensis (assembly GCF_000442705.2). Classification (NCBI taxonomy): domain Eukaryota; kingdom Viridiplantae; phylum Streptophyta; class Magnoliopsida; order Arecales; family Arecaceae; genus Elaeis; species Elaeis guineensis. The sequence goes on along the minus strand of NC_026001.2, from coordinate 46,935,453 downwards.
GTAATTCTACTTGCTTTTATGACCGGATGGCCTGGTGATATCCAATCTAAGTACTTTGCTACTCAGAACATCTAATCTAATTCATATTTCATATATGCAAATATTTAGATTAAACCTAAATTATATTAGATCTGATATTATATTAGATCATATCTAAAATTAGATCATAATACATCTCATGCATTGCTAGATTTAGATTTCAACTCTACATGCATATATATTCATGTCATAATAAACCTCCACTCGGATACCATTTGAAGGGAAGCGTGGTGGGGTTCGTGCATGCATTTTTAAAAATTTACAACAGAACATACATAGATTAAATAATTTAATCTATAATGCATGCATAAATCAAATCTAAAATCATCATACAGGATCTATGACATGAACTAATGTACATGTATCCAAAACTGAAATCTAAAATTCAGCAAGTATAGATCATATCTATGTGTAATTAGATCACATCTAATTTATATTTAGATCATATCTAAATATTAATTGAGATCAAAATCTCATATCTGAGTATGCATAGTAGATCATCACATCTAAAATTCATAGTAATTTATTCTTCATGATGCTCGACAGCTGCACACATGTCCGACTTCTACAGGTATCCACATGAAGTTCTTGTGCTGATCGATCTCCTCTGGAGTGCTAGCTCGTGAAGACATCATGCTTTGGCTGATCTAAGAGGAATCACAAAGAAGATGAAGAATAAGAAGATCCTCTCCTTTTCTTTCTAGATCCACGCATCAGATCTCTATAATAGAGATCATGAGAAGAATCTTTTCTTTTCAATTCTCCCATGCACAAGAGAGAACTTTTCTCTCTTCCTTTCATGCATTTGAGAAGAATATTTCTTTTCTAATTTTTTATGATAAAAATTAGATCTAATCTGATTTCTCATGCTGAAAATTATATGAAATATTAAGATTTAGAAAAAGTCAAAAGAGAGACCCAAGAGAAGAACTATTCTTCTCTCTTTTTCTCTTTGATCTAGAACTCTAGGAAGCCCCAAATATCTAACCAAATTTTTTTGATATTTTTTTTAAATCTTTATATTAAAAATTAGATCTAACTTAATTTTTATCTGAGAGAAAAATAAAAAAAAAATCTGTGAGAAGAACTTCTTCTCCAAGGCTGCGCACAAGAAAGAAGACCATTTTTCTTCCTTCTCTTTCTCTCATTGGGAAGAACTTTTCTTCTCTAATTTTCTACTATAAAATCAATAGAGGAGCCTCTCTTTGATGTCTAGGAATCAATAATAATGTCTTTAAAAACTCTTCCAAAAAGACATAGAGAAGGGGCTTGGCATGTGGATGTTGGGGAATCCAACTCTTGGACACCCCCGCCTTGTTTTTGGGTGACATGGAGGAGGGACGCCTCCTTTTTCATGTAAGAGAAGAGAGGGGGCACTCATCTGGTGGGGCATGGAGGTTTCTCACCATGAAGAGTAGTGGGCTTGAAGAATAATATCATATGGGGTATTTCAAGTTGGTTAAGTCCTATTCCAAATAGGATTCAAGATCTTGTTCCAACTCTAACTAACCCTTAGACCCAATCCTAACCAATTTAAGAATTAGTTATAACAAACTAACTAATTGGATCCTAGCCCAATTATGAAACTAATTAGGCCCTAATCTTCATTGATCCAGAGATTGTTTCTTGATGGATATTAGGGAAGTCATTTGATAATTGGGCTTAATCCAATCAAGCCTATTATCCAATAGGATTAGATCCAATTCAAGCCTATATAAAACTAATGGAATCATATTCAATTTAAAATTTAATTTGCATCCATGAGATCAATTGGAACAAGCTCTGTTATCAAATAGAGATGCATCCAATCAATCCAAAGCTAATCTAATTGAATCCAATTCAATTAGATCTAATCCAATCTCCATTGCCAATCAAATTGAGTCAATTAACAATCATATTGTTAATTAATTATTCTTCTAATTTACCAATTATTAGTAAATTATTTATTGCAACCTTTGCATAGGATTAATCATCAATCTCATTGATAGTTAAACCCTTCAATGATTCATAATCATCGATCAGTCATTTGATTGGATGGTACATCTATGTTTGTGACCCCATAGGTTCCAACCTAAGCCAGTAGCATAAGAATAATTCTTGTATAAATCGATGTAACCATCTAGCAATGGAATCCGACATCCGGATAGGCCGAATGTATGCCCAGCAACACTCTAGAACCCATTTGGATATAGTTACCATATAATTCATTCTTTTGACACTTGATGCTCAAAGATGACTAAGAATTAATCTATCAACCCAGAAAGAGTGGTCCACATTGTGTCTCAACCTCAAAAATCTATGACTCCTCAGTAGGACTACTTTGGCCAAAGTTTTACTTAATTGAAACATAGTAATGCATCATCTTCAATTTTACTTGGAGCGATCAATCCCATCTTGACTCGCACTCAGACTTCACAAGTACTTGACTGTATCCAAAAATCTTTCATCATTGAATTAAAAATTTGAATAGTCTGGCATCAAAGTACGGTGAATTGCTTTCAAGTCACCAAGGCAGTCTCAGGTTAGAGGGACACATATATCCATATCCCATCAGAGCAACCCTTGACAGCAGAGTGCTCCGAAAGTGATCATGCTTAGTGAAATGTACTCCTACAAATCACCCATATGCCATACCCCTGTCACTACACGCCTTGGTTAAGAGGATAACCAACTAATATGACATACAATGACCTACACTCGATATAATTATCATCCTTGTAATAATTGTATCATTTAGTTGCGAGTAGGATTTAAAAACTACACGATAAATTCTCTTTTATCATTTTGGAAGTAGCTCTAAGGACTTCGTCATAACATATGAGTTCTATTTTGGAAGTATGTATTTCTTATGATGAATCTGCCAAATAGCATTTATCATTTTATAATTCATATACTTGTAAGAAGTACAATCATCTACAACCTAGATGATTGGCTTTAGGATATATTTTTCAACACCCATTTCAGCTTAAAATTTAATTGAGAATTAAGCATCTAGATTTGAGAATCAAAGATCTAAGGTATTAATTTCATAATTCATTGGATTAGACCTAGGGTTAGAAATCATTGGTAATGAACCATATTAGTAATTGATCAAATCTAATTAAAAATTAATTCTAAGTGGATTAATTTCTTCTCTTGATCAATTTCAATAGTTGTAGTTGGTTAAGTCCATATCTTTTAATTAGACCAATATGGACCTTGATCATAGCTCCGTGATCGAATCAAGTCTATAAGTTGATCAAATTGAAAATGACTTACCAATTGGTGTCTAAGGTAAGTATGGCAGCTTTGATTGATGGTCATTAATTGAGAGCTACTTATACAGATTGAGTCTATATCGAGTTAATGACATATTCCTCCCACCGATCTCACTTACCTGACCAACATAGTGAATCATCTTTGATTAGATCACTTAATGATTGGGATTGACCCATGCTAACTAAAAAAATTAGTATGACTGATTTAAGTGCCCCTAGTTCAACTTGTCTTGAGTCTTCTTCATGACTTGGTAAAATCAGTGGAAGGATTTATGACTGGTTGGCTGGACCAGCTTATGCCTAATCCTCTTTAATCTGACTTGGTGAAGTTAGTGGGAGGATTAAGATTAACTAGTCAAATCTTTTCTCATCTCTCATTTCAACCAATTAAATCCTCTAAAATTGTTAGGTCCCTAAAAATGAAATAGTTATGGTGATAATTAGATCATAGCCTCTCATTAAGTTGGATGATAATGAGTCCAATAGTTTAGATGATCATTGGAGGCACCACATGCCTGGCGCTCATCTGGCTGTCAGAATTATCATTCATAATATGTTGATTTAGTTGTGTCTTTCTAATGATAGTCAAGTTAGCCGAGCCACACTTGGGCATGGTCACTCATTTATCAGATATACTAAATTCTAACATGTTAATGGTTGGATCTAATTAGAACTTTCAGTGGGGCGCCACACACTTACTGAAGAGGTGTCTGGGGCAAAATTTATTGAAAAATGCAGGCAATTTCATGCATGTATTTCAAAATTTTTTTGAATAAATTATAGTAAAAGATAATTAGATTAATCATATTAATCTAACATGCATATAATCTAATCATCAAATCAACCTACTCTAGGATCTATAACATGATATGTTGCATATAAAATCTGAAAAATACTGAAGATAAAATCAGCATGCATGCATGTGAGTAGTAGATCACATCTACTTCTAATCTGAATTCAGAACTCGATATCTGAGTGTGGATCGATGATCACCATTATTGAGAGACATAGTAGAGAGGGTTCTCGCTAGTTGCTTACAACCACAAACACGTCCGACCTATACGGAAAGTCCACTCGAAGCTTTGATCTGATCAGTCTTCTCGAGAGTACTAGCTCACGTGAAGACCTTCTCGTTGACTGATCTAGATCCTTTCTTCAAATCTCTAGAACCTTTTCAGAGGTTGAAGATAGACTTCTAGAGAAGATGAAGAGGTGGAAGAAAGAAGGAGAGAAAACTATTTTTTCTCTTATTTTTTTTCTCTTCCCAAACCCTAGGTCCAAACCCTAAAATTCAGTTTTGCACTAACCCAAGAGAAGAGGACTCTCCTCTTCTTTTATGCTATGAAACCACACCCAAGACCCCTCTCAACATGAAGGCCTCTCTCCCAGGTCTCTTACATGCACAAAAGTGAAAAATAAAATTCTTTTTGTTGGCATGTAAGGAGGTGGGGTGAGGAGTCCTAAGGATCTTGGAGTCTACCATATATTCTCACCCTTCCATAAATTCCTGTTGAAAATAGTGTCCCAAAGCCAATCATCAGCCTGTTGACGATTGTGTTTATTTTTGTATATGTACATGAATTATAATTAATAAAAATTATTTTAGCATTTTTCATCACAAAATATTTCATTTCTAATGAACTCCTATGTTGTGATGAAGTCCTTAGGACTATTTAGACTCGACAAAGGAGGATTTGTCGTTTAGTCCTTAAATCTGTTCGTGACCAAATGATATGTTGTTATCAAGGATGACAAATTTATCAAGTGTAGGTCTTGTGTGTCATATAGGTTGGTTGTCCTCTTAACCAATGAGTGTGGAGACACTGGTATGGCATACAGGTGAGATGTAAGGGTACATCTGCACTGAACGTGACCGACTCCAGAGCTATTTCTACTGTCAAGATTTGCTCCGATGGAATATGGGTATAAATGTCCCTCCAACTTGAGACCGCCATAGTGACTTGCAAGCAACTCACTGCAGTTAGGCACTGGACTACCTGAATTTCTAATTCAGTGATGGAAGGCTGCTGGGTGTAGTCAAGTACTTGACTTGTCGATGCGTGTGTCAAGATGGGATTGACCACTCCAGTTTAGGAGATGTGTACAGTCATATTTTAATTTAGCAAAACCTTGGCCAGGGTGGTCCTTGTGAGGAGTCACAGGACTATTTGAGTTGAGCACGATTCGGATGATTTGATCAGGATTGACAGTTTAACCCTGAGTCGTCCTAAACACAGGGGTCAAAAGGATGAATTATACAGTAACCATATTCATGTAGGTTCTGAGTGTTGCGATTGTGACTATTCGATCTATCCGGATGTCGGGTACCATTGCTAGATGGTCACTTCGATTAGTACAGGAATTGGTTCCTGTGCTACCGGCTTAGGTTCGAACCTGCGGGGTCACACACATTAGAGGTTCCTATCTGATCAGATGGTTGGTGTAGAATCCTACATATTTGGACTCAGTGATCGAGAATCAAGATTCTCTGATCACGAGTTCCACACATTATGGGTACCGGGGTCAAGAGTCCCACTGGTTGGGACTTTTCGATCAGGGTTACATATCGATGAATTCTGATGCCCGATTGCCCATCGAATTTGGACTCAGTATTTATGAGAGGTTTAATTAATATTTGATCACTAATTAACTCAATTTGATTGAGTAATTATTTTTGGATCAAGTCTAATTGAATTGGATTCAGTTGGTTTGACCCGATTAGGTTAAGAGTTGACCTAATTATCGAGATGGTTTGGTCCCTGATTTGATCAGGGGTTGGGCTTAGTCAATTTCTAATTTGATTAGGATTTTATTGAGCCTAATTAAGCTTAATTAAGTTGGGTTTAAATTAGTCTAATTGGACCTAACTTATTTGGTTCAATTAGGTTGTTTAAATAATTAAACCACCTTGACTCAATCTCCATGCGCCACCTCACTTCCATTGCACCCATTTGAATTCATGAGAAGGAACTTCTCATGAATTATTTTCTCATGTCAATCCCTCTCCACACCCCACTATAATGTGCCATATGAATGGATAAGGATGATTGGTTGGCCATTCAAATTCAAAATAAAGTTTGAATTTGAATGGGCAATCAATCTTTGCACCTTATCCCTTTTTTTACGTCCCATTTATTACATGAGAAAAGGTTTCTCATGAATTCACTCCATGCACAATTTAAGCTAAGCCTCATGCCTTTATTGGATAAGGGATGAGTTGGTGTCCATTTGAATTCAAAATTTGATTTGAATTCAAATGTGCAATTACTCATCTTTATCCTTTTTTTGGATAAGACATTTGATGTTGTTATAAAAGGAGGAGAAGAGTGGGGCGTGTAATAAGAAAATTTTTGGAGAAAAATTTTGGGTGTGAGAAGTCTTGTGCATGAGAAGGAAGTCCATATCCTTCCAAGAGAAAAAGAAAGAAAAGAAAGAAAAGTGGGTGCAAGGTTTCCAGTGAGTTCCCTAGAGTTTTAGCCTGGGGTTCGGGAAGTGAGAAAGTGAGCTACGAGTGTCGTGAGCTCACAAAATTTTAAAGAATCTTCAACATCCTCTCAAGCATATTTGTTGATGATCTGGAGCATCCAAAGAATCGACGACATCGATCGAAGGAGTTCGATCAGCATCGGCCGTCAAAAGGGCTCTACAACGAGCTAGCACTCGTGAGGAGTCAATCAGACCGGGAGCTTCGTGTGGATGATCTGCAAAGGCCAGACATACTATGTGGCTACATCATGATGATCAGACTCTCCCGACGTGATCAGATTGCGGCGATCTACTACCCGCACAAAGGTATTGTGTTTTGAACATATTACAGTAAAGTATTTGCTGTTTGAATTTGAAATTCAAATTTAAATGAATACATGCTATATATTATATTTAGATCCTAATGTAGGATAAATTCATATTAATTAATTAGATTAATTAATATTTTTTCGCTGTAAAATCATAATTTTGAAAGTTTTAAAATTACTATTTTACCCCTGCACTGAATTTTTCCCACAATTCCACGCCCCAAAAGAAATATGGGATGCCCCTTCTAAAAATTTTCAACATGAAATCAGATTCTTATCTAATTTCCCACATAAAAAATTTCCTCAAATAGTTGCACAAGAGAAGGAGAATAAAAGGGATGGCGTGTGGAGTGATTTGGATAAGAACAAACTCTCTTGATAAGGAATGTTTGGAAATCCAATTTCAAAACCTTCATTTTATCAAAACCAAATCAAATTTGGATGTGAGATAGAAGGATGAGCAGGCTCTTTTGTATGAAAAAATCTCACCCAAAAAATATTTGTACGTGGAGAAAAGTGGCATGCAGAATTTGGTGCACAAGGGAGAATAGTCCAATGCTATATGGACTCTTAATTTTTTTATATGAATCCAAATCAAATACATCTAGTTTAGCCTAAACAAAATAAATAAAATCTAATCTAATTAGGCTCATAAATTTTTAATCAAATTTTAATTAAATTAAAAATTGATTGAATCAAAATTCTGATCAAATCAGGGATAATTCTCTCTTAATGATTAGGTCATCTCATAACCTAATCGGATCAAATCTAATTGAATCTAATTCAATTAGATTTTATTTAATCCTCTTTGCTCTATTAAATTGAGCTAATCAGTAACCTAATTGCTAATTAATTCTTTATTAATTTACTAACACTTGGTGAATAAATTTATTATAACTTTTTCTTAAGGTTAATCATCAATCGAATTGATGATTAAGCTCTTGAACAATTCTCAATCGTTGATCAACCACATGATCTATCAGAAACTTCTTTTGAGTATGATTCCATAGGTTTGAACCTAAACTGATAGCATAAGAATAAATTTTTGAACTAATTGATGTAACCATCTTGCAATGGTGATCCGATATTCGGATAGATCGAATGATGGTGAAGCAACGTTCAAGAACCTATTGGCGTATGGTTACCATATAATTCATACTTTTGACCCTAATGCTCAAGGATGACCTAAGATTTAATTGTCAATCCTAGATAATCTTTCACATTATATTTCAATCTTTCAAATCTATCACATAGATTATTCAGACTCAGATTTTGCTAAATTGAAATATATTGATATATTAACTCTTAATTTGGAGGGATCAATCCCATCTTGACTCACACACCGACTTAACAAGTACTTGACTGCACCAGAAATCTTCTATCATTGAATTTAAAACTCAGTTAGTCCGACATCAAAGTACAGTGAGTTGCTTGTAAGTCACCGTGGTGATCTCAGATCGGAGGAACACTTATACCCATACCTTTCACGGCTACTCTTGATGGTAGAGTGTTCCACAGTTGGTCACATTCAATAAGATGTACTCCTACTTCTTACTTGCATGCTATACCAGTATCTCTGCATCATTTGATTACGAGGACAAGCAACGCATATGGCACACAATGACCTACACTTGATATCACTATCGTCCTAATAATAGCATATCATTTGGTCATAAACCTGTTTAAGGACTATGCGATAAATCCTCTTTTATCGATCAAAGTAGTCTTAAGGACTTCATCACAATATGGAGTTCATTAGAAGATATCATCTTGTGATGAAAAAGATCAAATAACTTTTATTATTTATCAATTCATATTCATTTATAATTAACACAATTATCGAACGATTGGCTTTAGGACATATTTTCTAACAACTTTCACTTGGACTGAAGCCAATCATATAGTATCACATACCCATCTTTGATTTATCATCTCAGAACTCCTGGATACTGAGGTTTTAGTAAATGGGTTGGTCAAGTTCTCCTTTCCGTCGATCTTCTAAAGATTAACATTACCTTAATAGATTTTCTGAATAAGATGGTAGTGATGTAAAATACTTGGTAAGCTAATGGAGCTTCAGCTCCTTGTCATAAGCTATGGCTCTAGTGCTGTACAATACAGCAAAACCATCTTCAAAGGGTGCCACTCCTAGCTTACTAATGAATCCCTATAACCACATAGCTTCTTGCAAGCATCGGATGCTGCAATGCATTCAGCCTCGCAAATTGAATTGGTTATATTGCTCTGCTTGAAACTTTTCCAACAAGTTGCTTCATTATTTAGGATAAGGATGTACTCTGATATGTTCTTTCTATTATTATGTCTAATTAAAAATTAGAGTCATACTCTACAAGTTTTAAGTAGATTCTCCATAACCGAGTCACCGATCCTTAGTATTTCTCAAATACTTAAGGATGACCTTCTAGTGATTCTCATTCGGATCTTGCAGGTATCCACTCACTACCATAGTAAGTATACCATATCCGATCTCGTACATAGTATATATGATAGATAAATTTTACTCATAAACACTCTATGTACATTGGACTGGGATAACCCAAGCAGGCTCCTAAATCTATCTCTATAGATCTTCATCCCTGAGATGATAAATACTTTTCCCAAAGTCCTTTATGGAGAATAATGATAACAGCGAAACCTTTATTCCTTGTAATGTAAGGAATGTCATTCTCGATTAAGAAATTTCATTCACATATAAAACACAAAATATACTCATAAAACTGTTAACCCATTTGTGTTTGTTGGGTTCTTCTTCATTCTCAATGAAGCCATGCATTTTGATCACTTATCAAAATGCATATTCCAACTCTAAAATATTTAGCATTGCTATAGGAGAAAATATCTCGTTATGAACAATACCATAACATTGACAATATTCTTAGGCAACCAAATGGGCATTGTAGGTCTCCACCTTCTCATCTGTGCCTTTTGATCCTATTAAAATCCACTTACACCCTATGGGCATTACCCTTCGAGTGAATCAACGAGTGTCTATACACCGTTGATCTTCATGGACTTCATTTCAGACTCTATGGATCCAAGTCATTAATCAGAGTCAAACCTCTACATGGCATCCATGTAAGTGATCAGATCTTTGTTGTTCTCATCGAGTTCAATAGGATCATATCCTAAAGTAGAAGCCAAAGTATCTATCTGATGGATATGGTACTCTATCAGATCTTTGTGCTTTTACAATAGGTTCTAGGTTTGATCTAATCAAATTCAATTCTATATGGGTTCACTAGATTGTGTCGGTTCTTCTACCTGTCGAACTTCATAAGTTTCATATTAAAGGTATCAGTTCCTTCACCAAGGTACACCTTTTCTAAAAAGAATATCGAACAACTTTTGTTCTTTAGTAGGATAGAAGTAATATCCCCAAGATTCTTTAGGATTACCCTACAAAATAATATATATAAGATCGGGATCCAAGCAAATCGATCTACAAATGCTTGACATTAAACAAATACTCCAAAACCCTAAAGTAAGTGAGTATTAGCTTATGCCTAGTCCATATCTTATATGGAGTCTTTGTGACTGATTAATTCAGAATCTAGTTGAGAACATGACAAATAGTCTCAAGAGCATAACCCTTAAAAAGAGACCGGCAGACTTATAAAATTCTATCATGGATCGAACTATGTCTAACAAAGTTGATTCTAATAAGGGAGAATCCTATTCTCTTCTAGATATGTCAAAAATTCATTGAAAAAATATTCTCCTCCTTGGTTTGATCGAAGAGTTTCAATACTCTTTTCAGTTTGTTTCTCTACCATATTAAGGATTATTTGAACATGTCAAATAATTAAAATTTATGACAAATATGTCGTAGACCAATACATCAATATGTATTAATTTCAGAATATTATTGGCTCGTTCACCTTTTCCAACAAAAGATGATTCGATCATCTTACTAAAGAGATAGGATTGACAAGTTGACAATGATTCACAATTATTGACTTCAAGAATTATCTCCTGTTGATCCTATTTTTGTTTATATGATTGAGCCTTCAATGCCAAAGATAGTCATGCATGACATTATCTACTTTAGGATGTTTGATTGATGTGTACATTAACTAACAGACTATATAAATATCATTTCTTTAGTTATCTATCATGATTTTGACACATTTATAATGATATCATAAAATCATTAGAGAATAGTAACAATCACTAAAATGATATTGTTAGAAATAAAAATAGACTCGATGATTCTTAAAACTAGGATTGAAATATAACTTTCATCTCTAACATTCAGGAACCTCTTACTATTTTCAAATTTTCTACTAATCTGAAGTTGTTGCAATAATTTGCATGAACTTCTGATATCCAATACCTAGGTAGTAGTGTCACAGATAGAAAAATTATAAGGTATTATTATATACCTTGTCCAATAATTCTTTGCTGATTTCTCTTCCTTAGTCTGTTCATGTTAAGGGATTCTACCAGACTAGGTTAACCTTAGACTCATTTGTCAGATCGGGCTCCATAGCCTAAGCATGACTCTTTTGCATCTTCTTTTCATTTTTTTTCTCAAAAGATTGTTGTCCTACTGAAGACACATCTTTAGAGGTGTAAAAGAATTTCTTCAACATTTGAAGGATTTCCTCCCACTAAGCAACATCGAATTTACAACTAAATTCGTATGCTTTACGGCTCTCAAAAATATCACATGATGATACGATCATTTGACCACTTCTGATAAGTGCCTTTGATTGCACCATATGTGTTGGATGTGAAAACTTCAGGTGTTAGATCCATAATCATATATAGGATCCATTCGTGCTCTAGAACTATTTATAACTTTCGATACCATCTATCGAAGTTGGATCTTATAAATAATTCACTATCAAATAGTGAACGGAGCAACAGACATCTAGCCATAACTGAAAGAAAAATACAAGACCTCTATGCTTATGAATTGATTAAGCCTAAAGACTTGAACTTTAGTCTAAAGGTTCTCCCACTATCTTATATGAATTGGAAGTCTCTACCACCAATTCAAAGAATTATTTTAATTCTTTAGTGGGTATTAGAATCCACACAGACTGCATACAGGTCCGAGATGGCTCGATCAACTCATATGTACCTATGGATAGATTTTCAACCAATTATTTCTCCAAATAATTTTTAGTAATTAATTTAGCCCTAGATTTTATTTTAGTAGGCGATAGGCCTCTACTGAAAGTTTCGATTAGGTCAAACTATTAATATAAACCTACTTAGTGATTCTAACTAATGAATGATCAGGCTTGAGGATGGCTCGATCAATCCAACCATTCATCAGATAGTACAACAGAGTCATTATATGATAAATGATAATTCCATCATTCAAAGAGAACACCAGATGGATGGCATCTGGCACAGAAATAATGGACCCATTACCATCACCTTAATGAGAGGCTATGATCTAGTTATCACCATAACCAGCTCATTTTATGGACCTAATAATTTAGAGGATTTAAATTATGAGTCAAGAGAAGAGATCAAACAGTAAACCACAATCCTTCCACTGACTTCACCAAGTCATTGAATTGGATCAGGATCATGCTGGGTGAAATAGCACCTAGATTAGTCACATTGATCAACCTTAATGGCATGGGTCAACTCGAATCACTTAGTGATCTAATCAAGATATAATCCATCAAATTGGCTAGGTAAGTGAGATCGGTGGGAGGGTATGCCAAGTTTGCCTTAGACACTATCAAAATGACCAGATAAATCGCTCCCAATTAAAAACCATCGATCGAAATGTCGAACTTATCTTAGACATCAATTGGTTAATTAATTTTGATTTGACAAACCTAATGATTTAGGTTCGACCACTGAGAGACAGCCAAGGTCCATTTGGTCTAATAAAAAATATGGACTTGACCATCTGCAACTATTATATTGGTTCTAAAGAAATTTTGATTTAATCTAATTCAATATTTGGTTAAATTTAATTAGTTTCTCTATATGGTCCATTAATTTTTTTAATTCTAACCTTAGGTCTAACTCAATTAAAAAGATCTGATTTGAGCTAACCTATGCCCCCATATTTTATACAATATCATTAAATCTTAAATCACAATTCCAGATCTAATCGATTCTACACTTAATTCTTAATTAAGTTCAGCATCAACACGGATTTAGGTTTAGATTTGAAATAATTTTAATTTTTTATTTTATAAATAATTTATAATAAATATTATGTAAAGATTTTTTTATTCTGAAACTGGATCGACTCAATCAATATTGAGCTGACTACACAAGAGGACTGAGTCAACTCAGTTCAAAACTGGGTCAGCTCAGAATTATGCAAGCATGATTCAAGAAGTTTTGAATATGAAAATCTTGCATAATCTTAAAATGAAATCAATCATAAACAATCTTTTAGATCATATCTAATTTTTTATGATTTGAGATTTTATTTTTTTATGATTAAAATAATTTTAATCATATAGATTAAATATTTTATTTTTTATACAACTTTGTATCACATACAACAAACCTAGAGTTTCAAGATCTAGGATTTTGCAAAAAAATAATTTCCTTTTTCTTGCATTCTTCTTCATGGGATTTAATCACATGGCATCCCTACACGTCATAAGAGCACCCGATCAAATAGAAAGTGAGGATCTTTAAATCTTTCTTACTCCTATGATCGGATGGCCTGGTGATCAACCCTATCCAAGTACTTACTAATCAGACCATCTAATCTAATCACATATCATATATGCATGAATTTAGATATAATCTAAATTATATCAAATCTGATCATAATCATAGATCACATCTAAATCAAATCATAAACATCACATGCATGATATAAAATTAAATTTTATCAAAGATCAGCATAAACTAGAACAATCTATGCACTGTAAGGGGTAAATCCTACAGTAGGACAACCTTATATTAGTTTGTGCGATCAACCTTCAATTAAATTCAGATCAAAATATCATATATCAGATCTAAATAAAATTAAAATTTAGATTTAATATGCACATATAATATGTCATAACGAATCTAGGCTCTGATATCACTGTTGAAAAATATAGATAATTTCATGCATGTATTTCAAATTTTTTCAAATAAATTACAATGAAAGATAAATAGATTAATCATATTAATCTAATATGCATATGATCTAATCATCAAATCAACCTACTTAAGGATCTATGACATGATATATTGTATATAAAATCTGAAAAATACTGAAGATAAAATCAGCATGCATGCATGTGAGCAGTAGATAACATCTACTTCTAATCTGAGTTCAGAACTTGATACCTGAGTATAGATCGATGATCACAGCTATTGAGAGATATGATAAAGAGGGTTTTCACTGATTGTTCATAGCTGCACATGCATCTGACCTCTACGAGAAGTCCACTTGAAGCTCCGATTTGATCGATCTTCTTGGGAGTGCTAGCTCATGTGAAGACCTTCTCCTTGATTGATTTGAATCCTTTCTTTAAATCTCTAAAACCTTTTTAGGATTGAAGATAGACTTTTAGAGGAGATGAAAGGTGGAAGATAGATGGAGAGGAAACTATTTTCTCTCCTTTTTTTTTTCTCTTCCCAAACCCTAGATCTAAACCCTAGAATTCAGGTTTTGCGCTAACCCAAGAGAAGAGAACTCTCCTCTTCATTCATGCCATGAAACCAAGACCAATACCCCCCTTAACATGAAGGCCTCTCTCTCTTAGGTCTCTTACATGCACAAAAGTGAAAAATAAAGCTCTTTTTATTGGCGTGTAAGGAGGTGGGGTGAGGAGTCCTAAGGATGTTGGACTCTACCATATATTGTCACCCTTCCACAAATTCCATGCCCCAAAATAAATATGTGACACCCCTTCTAAAAATTTTTCACATAAAATCAGATCCTCATCTAATTTTCCACATAAAAAATTCCATCAAAAAGTCATACAAGAGAAGGAGAATAAAAGGGATGGTGTGTGGAGTGATTTGGATAAGAACAAACTCTCTTGATAAGAAATATTTTGAAATCCAATTTTAAAATCTTCCTTTTATCAAAATCAAATTAGAGATGTGAGATAGAAGGGTGAGAGAGCTCTTTGGCATGAAATAATCTCACCCAAAAACTATTTGTGCATGGAGAAAAGTGGCATGCAAAATTTGGTGCGCAAGGGAGAAGAGTCTAATGCTATATAGACTCTTAATTTTCTTATTTGAATCCAAACCAAATCACATCTAGTTTAGCCCAAATAAAATAGATAAAATCCAATTAATTAGGTTCATTAATTTTTAATCAAATCTTAACCAAATTAAGAATTAATTGAACTAAAATCTTAATCAAATCAGGGATAATTCTCCCTTAGCGATTAGGTCATCTCATAACCAATTGGGTCAAACCTAATTGAATCTAATTAAATTAGATTTTATTTAATCTTCTTTGCTTAATCAAATTGAGTTAATCAGTAATATAATTATTAATTAATCTTTTATTAATTTACTAACACTTGGTGAATAAATTTATTATAACTTTTGCATAAAATTAATCATCAATCGAATTGATGATTAAGCTCTTGAATGATTTCAATCATTGATCAACCACCGATCAGTCAGAAATATCTTTTGAGTGTGATCCCATAGATTCAAACCTAAGCTGGTAGCATAGAATAAATTTTTGAACCAATCGATATAACCATCTAGCAATGGTGACCTCATGTCTGGATCGGTCGAATGATAGCGAAGCAACATTCAAGAACCTATTAGCGTATGGTTATCGTATAATTCATCTCTTTGACCCTAATACTCGAGGATGACCTAAAATTTAACCATCAATCCTAGATAAGTTATCCATATTGTATTTCAATCTTTCAAATCCATCACATAGATTATCCAGGCCCAGATTTTGCTAAGTTGAAATACATTGATATATTAACTCCTACTAATTCGAAGGGATCAATTCTATCTTGACTCACGCACTGACTTAACAAGTACAGTGAGTTACTTGCAAGTCACCGTGGTGATCTTAAGTCAGAGGGACACTTATAATCATACCCTTCGTGAGATACTCTTGACAGCAGAGTGCTCTGCAGTTGGTCACGTTCAATGAGATGTACTCCTACATCTCACTTGCATGCCATACCAGTATCTCCATGCTATTTGGTTATGAGGACAACCAACGTATATAGTACATAATGACCTGCACTTGATATCGCTGTTGTCCTAATAATAGTGTATCATTTGATCATGAACCAGTTTAAGGTCTACGTAATAAATCCTCCTTTATCGATCAAAATAGTCTCAAGGACTTCATCACAATATAGGAGTTCGTTAGAAGATGTCACCTTATGATGAAAAAAGTCAAATAATTTTTATTATTTATCAATTTATATTCATTTATAATTAACATAATCGTCAAATGATTAGTTTTAGGATATATTTTTCAACAAAATTAAATGCTAGAAATTATTTAATAAAATAATTGATTAAAAACCTACCCATGGGTGCACAGGGGTTGGTCGAGCCACACTTGGACCCATGTGTAGCATATGTGGATTCTAGTACCCACTAAAGAATTAGTGAAATTCTTCGAATTGAAGGTAGAGGCTACTAATTGAATAAAATAGTAAGAGAACTTTTAGACTAAAATCTATATCTTTAGGCTTAATCAATTCATATACTAATTAGGTTTTAATTTTTCTTTTGCAGTTATGGCCATCTTCTTATCATTCCGACACTACAGATAGTGATAAATTGATAGGACCAAATTTTGATAGTTGGTATCGAATGCTCAAAATAGGCCTAAAGCATGAATGGATCTTGTGCATGTTGACAGATTCGCACCTAAAGAGCCAACTCTGAATGCTCGCAGTATTGTTTGAGACACTTATCAGAAGTGACTCAATGATCGAACTATGATTTGTTGTATAATGTCAACGGTAATGAATGATGAGATCAGCCATCGTTTCGAGAATACTCAACCACAGGATATGTTACAAATATTGAACGAGTCCTTTGGCATGTCCGATAATATTGAGAGGCACAAGACTAGTTATGTCATCTTCAACACTCAAATGAGAAAAAGAGCATCAATCACTGATCATGTACTGTACATGATTGAGATGATTGAGTGCTTGAGCAAGTTTGGATTTTTCCTGCATGAGCAGTTAGAGAAGGATGCTATTCTGAACTCTCTGCTCAAATCCTACCTCTCTTTTCTTACTCATTATCGAATGATAAATCCAACAGTCAACTACCATAGTTTGTTGGAATTACTGTAGAACTTTGAGAAGGATCCCAGCTCCACAAGGAGTCGATGAATATTATGGGAGGATCTTTTTTTGGACACCAACTCTTTAAGAAAGGAAAGAAGAACAAGAAAAGGGTGTAAAGTGCTAGAGCACCCAAGCCCTATCAGATCAAAAAATCTATGTCCAATCAGAGTCAGGCAGAATACTTCGACTGTAAGAACAGGGGCACTAGAAGAGGAACTTTCTCGATACATTGACTCCCTGGATCTGAACAGGCTGAGAAAGAAGTAAGTTATTGTTGGACAAGATAATTATATGATAACATTTTATAATTTCTCAATTTATAATTCTACTATCTGGGTATTAGATACTGAAAGTCCTTTTAATATTTGTAATTTATTACAGGGTCTGCAGGTCAGTAGAAAATTTGAAGAAGATGAAAGATTCTTTAATATTGGAGATGGAAGATCAGTTTCAGTTCTAACATTAGGATTATTAAGCTTTTATTCAAGTCCAATATAATTGTTCTTAGTGAATGTCACTTTTATCCTTCATTTTTATTGAACATTATTTCTGTAGGCCTCTTGATCATGTACAGTTATAAAATTTTAATAAAAAGAGATAATTTTAATATCATTATGAATGTTGCTAATGTGATGAATGGACAGCTGAACAATAAAATTTATATTTTTCACAATCTGTTAATGTAATGTACACATCTAGTAAATATCTTAGAATTAGTGATGTCTCCGATATCTATCTTTGGCACTGTAGGTTAGGTCATGTTAACAAGAATAGAATAAATAAGTGGACACAAGAAGAAATTCTTGAAGTAGTAATTGTGAATCACTTCCAATCTGTGAGTCCTGTCTTCTTGAAAAAATAATCAAGTCACCTTGTACTGAAAAAGGTGAAAGAGCCAGTGAAGTTCTAGACCGATGAACACTAATACCAGAGGTAGATATTATTATTTATTATATTTGCAGATGACCTATCGAGGTATGGGCACATCTATTTAATGACACATAAGTCAGAATTATTTGAAATATTCAAACGATTCTGTAATAAAGTAGAAAAATAAATTGAAAGAGTATTAAAACTCTTCGATCCAATTGAGGAGGAGAATACTTTTGCAATGAGTTTCTGACATACTTAGAAGAGAATGAGATTCTCTTACAATAGATCCCTCCTGAAATATCACAGCATAATGATGTGTTGGAAAGGAGGAATCGAACCCTGTTAGACATGGTTCGATCCATGATCGACTTTGCAAGTCTCTCGATCTTCTTTTAGGGATATGCACTCAAGTCAGCTTGTTATATTTTAAATAAAATTTCAAGTAAGTTCGTAAGTAAAACACCACATGAGATGTGGACAGAACGTAAGCTAGTACTCTCTCACCTTAGGATTTGGAGATGTCCGACTTATGTCAAATGTTTGAAAACTGACAAGCTTGGACCTACCTCTGACAAATATCTTTGTAGGATACCTAAAAGAGACCAAAGGATATTACTTCTATCTTGCTGATGAGTAGAAGGTGTTCATCAGCAATAGGATAGTCTTTCTAGAAAAAGAGTTCCTTGAGAAAGAAACTAATGCCTCAAAGATTAAACTTGATGAAGTTCAATCGGTAGAAGAACTAACACAATCTAGTAGACCCATATAGTCGGATTTGATTAGATCAAATTTGGAATCTATTATAGAAATATCTTTTAGAAGATTCGATACAGTACCGCATCAGTAGACAGATACTATAATTTCTTGGTCGAAATGATGATCCAGTTGAACTAAATGAGAACAATGAGGATCCGATCACTTATATGGATGCAGAGGTTTAACTCTGATAAGTGGCTGAAAGCCATGAAATCCAAAATAGAGTCCGTGAAAGTCAATAATGTATGAACATTGGTTGACCCACCTGAAGGGGTAAAATTCATAGGGTATAAGTGGATCTTCAAAAGAAGAGGGGCGCAGACAGGAAGCTGGAGACCTGTAAAGCCCGTCTGGTTGCTAAGAGTTACCGTCAGCATTATGGTATTGACTATGATGAGACTGTTAGGTTCTGACTATGCAACAAAAAGTGATTTTCAAAAATTTTAAACTCATACAAATCAATAGCTTGATCAAATAAAACTATCAAGTCAGAATCCAAACCCTAGAATCACCTTGCCGATATCGATAAAACAAAAACAAGCATGCAAAAGGGATAGAATTTTATACTTTTACCAAAATAAAAAAGTGGCAGGTTCATGTTCTCCATGAGACTCCAAGGTAGAAGTCCTCCAATGGTGATCCACATGAAAGTTGGCCAACATCCTTTCCAATCGGTGCGCTGCCGCGCCTTGTCTTCTTAAGAACACTGTCAGCTTCAAACTTGTGTTACGATCGCCCCAAAATTTAGTTGCTTTCGATGTCATCACCAGAATGACACCAATAAGACACTCTTCAGATGTCATATAATCTAGGATTTGATTTTTGGGTCCAACACATAGAAAAACCAAACCCTAGGGCACATAAGAAACACTTGCCAAAAATCTCACCACCCTTCTTGCAAATTTTACCACTCAAATTTCCCTTGCTTTTTTCTCAAATTTTATTCAAAATTTTTTTTTTGGTTACCACATCCTCCTCTCTAGTTTCAACTTAAAATCATAGCAAAAAACTAAGTAGGGCATCCCATATAAATAGACGACCAAGGGACATCACAGGGGATGAAGGGGTGCCAACCTTTGGCGCTCCATCTTCTCACATAGTGAATAAATTCACTGTGTGAATTTTTTACATATAAAATATTTGTAGCAAAAGGGATCTCTCTCTTCTATGTGTCATAAAAAACCCAATCAATTTTGGCATTAAATCATAGGATATCTGGTTTATCTTTTAAGGCAATGCATATAATTAAGAGCCTTCTTTAAGAAGGACTCTCCATTTCACATGCTAATTTGAGATGGGATGGAATTTATTTTTTGTGTAACTTCTAGTGGGTGTAGAGGAGTTCTTCTCCACTTAAAACTATTTCAAGTTGGATAAGGATCCAATCTAAATTGATCCAATCCCATTAGGTTAAAGGCAACTAGTCTAGGTTAGCTCAAACACTTTGATCTAAATCAATTTAGGAACTTGGGTTAATACAATATGCTAGCATATCAAATTAACCCATAAAATTTATATTAAACTCTAATTAAATTATATCAAGATCAAATTCAAAAGTGTGTGACCTATTATATTTCAAATCTAATCAGCAGTGGACCAAGACTTTCGACGTAACCCTAATCCGATGAGATTAGGTTGCCCGAAGAGTCCCAATCAACTTGAACTCTTTCAAATTAATTTCAAAATTAATTTTTTTTAATTTTGATGAATCCATAAGTTAAGATTAACATCTAGCAATGTGTCATGACTGTCCAAAAGATTTAGAATTTTGATAAAAAATTATCAAAATATCCTTCAGTAGTAAGTTACCGTGTAATTCAATCTTTCAGTCAAACAATATCCTAGATGAGCAGTGGGTATAGAAATATATCAAACTCAATCACTTATTATTATGTATCTCGATCTGGATATGATGATTCAGATGATGTATATCAGAAACTCTTTTCTATTTATCATCCTGCTTTGGTCAAAGACTTTCGAATCAATGACCTATGAGATCACATAGGATGTTCGCTTCCCTTATTAAGAGTGACTAATCCTTATTGATCGCTCACAATCTTCATGCACTCTTCACCATATCCAGATCACCCCACACAAGGATCAGAGAATCAAGTTAGGTAGTGGATCAAAATATGGATCTAAGTACACAAGATACCATGGTGATCTTAAGTCTAAGGATCACTTATACAACTCCCACTAGAGAATCATCAGTTGTCATGTAAATAAGACTCCATCTGATATTCTCTCGTAGGTCAATTCAGAGAACTCATTCTCTAATGAACACTCATATCTTTGTATTAGTGTCACCACACAAGTAGTTGTGAGAACAACCACCCTC
Organism: Elaeis guineensis; assembly: GCF_000442705.2. NCBI lineage: Eukaryota > Viridiplantae > Streptophyta > Magnoliopsida > Arecales > Arecaceae > Elaeis > Elaeis guineensis. Next base: position 46,914,149 of record NC_026001.2, on the reverse strand, counting down.
AATTCTGAGCATACATAGGACATGCCAGTCTTACCGTTATCATTAATCCCTGACTCAATGTATCAATGATTAGGACTATTTTAGATCATGGCTATCAAGAATTTAGGTCTCACTCATATGATCTCATCACGACCCTAAAACCATTACCCGAACCTATGGGGTTCATTATAATCTTAAGAACAATAAGATGCAGCATATAATGAATCAAAAATATCTATTTTATTAATAACATAAATGTTAATTACATAAGTCTGAAAGATAAAATACAATAAACATCCTATCGCATCCCATATACGATTGACTTGTAGGGCATTATTCTTTCAATCTTCCACTTGTACTTAAAGCCAATCGCCCCTATACTTGATACCCATGCTATTAAGATGGCAGTCAAACTACTGCATTGACAAGATCTTAGTGAATGGTTCCACTATATTATTTTTGGTGTTAACTTGCTCCATGATCATATCGCATCTTTCGACTATCTCCCGAACAAGGTGGAACCATCTTAGGATGTGCTTGGATTTATGATGAGATCTTGGTTTTTTGGCTTAAGTAGCTATCCCAGTATTATCACAATAAAGAGACACTGGCTGTTCAATCTCTGGAACCACATCCAACTCTGTGATAAATTTTTTCATCCAGACAACCTCCTTAGTAGCCTCACTTGCAACAATATACTCAGTCTCAGTGATCGAGTCAGCAACAGTTTGTTGTTTGAAACTTTTTCAACTTACTGCACCACTATACAGAGTGAACACATATCCAGATATAGATTTGCTATCATCTGAATTAGATGGAAAACTAAAATTGGTATAACCTTTCAGTTTTAAATCAGATCCATCATATATTAGAAAAATATCTCTAGTCCTTCTCAAGTACTTGAGTATATTTTTCACAGCTTTCCAATATCTCTAGAGAAATAATTGGTTATGAACCTACCCTTAGATGTACATGGGTTGGCCAACCAAAGTTGGGCTTGTGTGCAGTCTAAGTGGATTCTAGTACCCACTAAGGAATTAGGGTAATTCTTCGAATTGGAGGTAGAGGCTACCAATTCGAATAAAATAGTGGGAGAAACCTTTTGATTAAAGTCCAAATCTTTAAGTTTAATGAATCAATTACTAATTAGGTTATGGTTCTCCTTTGTGCAAATATGGCCACTTCCCTATCGCTCCGATCATTGTTGGACAATGATAAGTTGGTGGGACCCAACTTCGGTAGCTGGTACCGAAAGTTGAAGATAGTTCTAGAGCATGAACGGATCCTATATGTGATAATGGATCCTACACTTGAGGAGCCAGCTGCCAATGCACATGGAACAGTCAGAGACACTTACCAGAAGTGGCTCAGTGATCGAACTACGGTGTGCTGTATCATGCTGGCTGCCATGAGCGACGAGTTCAGTCGCAGATTCAAGATGGCTCAGCCAAAGACATGCTTCAAGTGTTGGAGGATGCCTTTGGCACACCCGATGACGTAGAGAGGTACAAGACTAGTTGTACCATCTTCAACGCCAAAATGCGGGATGGTGCCTCTATCACTGATCATGTATTATACATGATCGAGCTGATGGAACGATTGAGCAAGCTCGACTTTTTCTTGCATGAGCAGCTTGGGAAAGATGCAATACTGAACTCGCTGTCCAAGTCTTATCTCCCATTCCTCACTCATTATAGAATGACAAAGCCTGAAGTAAACTACCACGGATTACTGGGGTTGCTTCAGAACTTTGAGAAAGATCACCAACTCCATAAGGAGTCGGTGAACTTAGTGGGAGGATCGTCTTCTGATTCTCGACCCTTTAAGAAAAGAAGAAGAACAAGAAGAAGAAAGTGAAGAAGGTGCAAGTTCAGGCTGGACATCAGTGCAGAGCCAGACCAAAAAGATCAAGCCTGATAAGAGTCTATTCTACTGGCAAGCACCCTAGATTAGATAGTGTGTCAAATATCTACTTATGGCACTGTAGGCTAGGTCATATAAATAAGAACAGAATAAATAGGTTGACTCAAGAGAAATCCTCGAAGTCAGTGATTGTGAATCACTTCCAACCTGTGAGTCCTGTCTTCTTGGTAAAATGACCAAATCACCTTTTACTTCAAAAGGTGAGAGAGTTACTGAGCTCTTGGGCCTAGTACATACTGATGTATGCGGGCCCATGAGCACCAGTGCTAGAGGTGGATATTTTTACTTCATAACTTTCATGGATGATCTATCCCGATATGGATATGTCTATCTGATGAAACATAAGTCGGATTCATTTGAAATGTTCAAACGATTCCGAAGTGAAGTAGAAAAATAAACTGGAAAGAGTATTAAAACTCTTCGATCTGATCGAGGAGGAGAATACCTTTCTAGTGAGTTTCTCACATATCTAGGAGAGAATGGGATTCTCTCCCAATGGACACCTCTAGGAATATTACAGCATAATGGTGTATCTGAAAGGAGGAATCGGACTCTGTTAGACATGGTCCGATCCATGATGGGTTTTGCTAGCTTGCCGATATCTTTCTGGGGATATGCACTCGAATCGGCCTGTTATCTGTTAAATAGGGTTTCAAGTAAGTCTGTAATTAAGACTCCATATGAGATATGGATGGGACGTAAGCCAGCACTTTCACACCTTAGGGTCTAGGGGTGCCCGGCCTATGTCAAACGATTAGTCACAGACAAACTTGGACCCAGATCTGACAAATGCTCATTCATAGGGTACCCCAAAGAGACAAAAGGATATTTTTTCTACCATGCTGATGAATAAAAGGTGTTCGTCAGTCTTAAGGCAATCTTTTTAGAAAAAGAGTTCCTTGGTGAAGGAATCGTTGCCTCTAAGGTTGAACTTGATGAAGTTCAACAGGTAGAAGGACCGACACTAATAGCTGAATCTGAGTCAGATTTGATTAGATCAGATCCGGAGCCCAATGTACCTACACCATTAAGGTGATCCGATAGAGTACCGCATCAACCGGACAGATACTATGGTTTCTTAGTCCGAAACGGTGATCCCATCAAACTGGATGAGAATAATGAGGATCCGATCACCTATATGGATGCAATGCAGAGACCTGATTCCAAGAAATGGCTTGAAACCATGAAATCTGAAATGGAGTCCATGAAGGTCAATGATGTATGGACATTGTTGACCCACCTGAAGGGGTTAAACCCATTGGGTGTAAATGGGTCTTCAAAAGGAAGAGGGGTGCAGACGGAAAGGTGGAGACCTATAAAGTCCGTCTGGTCGCAAGGGGTATCGTCAACGTTATGGTATTGATTATGATGAGACATTTTCCTCCGTGGTAATGCTCAAATCCATTCGGATAATGCTTGCAATAGCTGCCCATCTGGATTATGAGATCTGGCAGATGGATGTAAAGACAGCTTTCCTGAATGGAGAGCTGACCGAAGAGGTGTATATGATACAACCTGAGGGGTCTACATCCACAGATGAGTCCAAGGTGTGCAGCTTCAGAGATCCATTTATGGATTGAAGCAAGCTTCTCGGAGTTGGAACATGCATTTTGATAAGGTGATCAAAACATATGGCTTCATTAAGAATGGACAAGAGCCCTGCATCTATAAATGGGCAAATGGTCTAGTTGTGGTATTCCTTGTCTTGTACATGGATGACATTTCTTAATCGGGAATGACATCCCCACACTACAATGAATAAAAGTTTGGTTGTCATCACAATTCTCTATGAAGAACTTGGGTGAAGCATCCTACATCCTAGGGATGAAGATCTATAGGGATAGATCTAAAAGGATGCTTGGGTTATCCCAGTCCATGTACATAGACACTGTGCTGAAGAGGTTCAGCATGGAGAATTTCAAGAAGGGCTATCTACCGATAGGCCATGAAATTTCTTTCTCTAAGAAGGATTGTCTGACAACTCCTGAAGAGAAAGAGCGTATGAGTAGAGTCCCCTATGCTTCAGCCGTGGGATCTATCATGTACGCCATGATATGTACAAGACCAGATGTGGCATATTCACTAGGAGTAGTGAGTAGATACCAATCTGATTCTGGAAAAAATCACTGGAAAGTGGTTGAAGCCATCCTTAAGTATTTGAGAAATACTAAGAACCAATGATTGGTTTATGGCGAGTCAGATCTGAAACTTGTGGGGTTCACAGACTCTAGCTTTCAATCTGACCATGATGACAGTAGTAGCATGTCGGATTGTATCTTTACTCTGAATGGTGGAGCCATCTGCTGGAAGAGTTTCAAGCAACATACAGTGGCAGACTCTGTTTGTGAAGTGGAGTACATCGCAGCATCGGATGCCGCGAAGGAAGCTATGTGGCTGAGAAAATTCATCAACGAGCTCGGAGTAGCACCCTCCCTCGATGGTCCGGTCCTGCTCTACTGTGACAGCACTGATGCCATAGCTCAGGCAAAGGAACCCAAAGCATATCAGTGGATGAAGCACATCTTGCGCCGCTTCCACCTGGTCTGGGAGATCGTGGATCGAGGTGACGTCGACCTTCAGAAGATCGATGGAAAGGAGAACTTGGCCAACCCCTTCACTAAAGCCCTAGCGATAAAGGAGTTCGACAACCACAAATCGAAGATGGGTATTAGATACTGTGCCGAGTGACTTTAGGACAATGGGAGTTGTTGGGAAATGTGTCCCAAAAAGCAATCGTCAAGCTGTTGATGGTTGAGCAACCAAGTATTGTAATTGATTTGTTAATAAATAAAATATATTTGGCATTTTCATCATAACTTTCATCTTCTAATGAACTCCGTTGTTATGATGAAGTCCTTAGGACTATTTAGATTCGATAAAGAGAGGATTTATCGATTAGTCCTTAAAATAGTTCACAACCAAATGATAGGCTGTTAATAAGGACGACTGCTTCTATCGAGCATAGGTCGCTGTAGGCCATATGGGTTGGTTGTCCTCTTAACCAAAGAGTGTGAAGACACTGGTATGGCATACAGGTGAGATGTATGGTACATCATCATTGAACATGACCAACTCCAGAGTATTTTGCTGTCGAGAATATCTCTGATGGGATATAGGTATAAGTGTCTCTTAGACCTGAGATCGCCTCAGTGACTTGCAAGCAACTCACTGTGCTTTGGTACTGGACTAACTGAATTTCTAATTTAGGGATGGAAGGCTTCTGGGCACAGTCAAGTACTTGCAAAGTCAAAGTGTGATCGAGATGGGATTGACCACTCCAAGAGTTGGAGAAGAATAAGTCGCTATATTTTAATTTAGCAAAACTTTGGCCAGGGTAATCCATCAAATGGATTTAATATTTTAAAATACAATATGGACAACCTGATCAGAGTTGACAGTTGAACTCTGGGGTGTCCTATGATCATTTTGGTCAAGGGGATGAATTATATGAAAACTATATCCGCATGGGTTCTAAGGATGTTGTTTTACACATTCGACCTATTCGGTCATCGGGTACCATTGCTAGATGGTCACTTCGATTGGTACAGAATTTGTTCCTATGCTACCGACTTAGGTTCGGACCTATGAGATCACACATATTAGAGTTCATGATCCGATCGAATGGTTGATCAACGATTAAGAATCATTCTAGGGTTAAATGATCAATACGATTGACATTTAACCCAGTGCAAGTGTTGCAGGAGGATCGATTAGCAATTCGATTGCTAATTGACTTAATTTGATTAAGCCAATGGGCTAAGATTAAGTCTAATTAAATATAATTAAATTAAATTAGTTTGGCTTGATTGGATCAAGTTCAATTGGTTTATTGGATAAGCCAAGTGCAAGAAAAAACTAGTCCCAGTTCAACTAGGACTTGGTTCAATCTAATTTCTAATTTGATTAAAAAATTAAATCAAATTTAAATCTAATTTAATATGATTAAATTAGATTTTTAATTAGATTAGACCTATTTTAATTGGGTTGATCTAATTTTATTTTGATTTGGTTTGAGAAATCAAATTAAAACAAGTCATAAGATAGAATCCTAGTAAGACTAGGATTCCACCTTGGCCACATAAGCCTTCCCCACACCCTCTCTCTCATTCAATGCCAATCTCCTCTTATTTTATGTGACAAAAGCCCTCTCCCAGGTCTCTCCCACATTTACAAAAGGTTTTCTCTCTTCTTTCTTACATGGAAGGTGGTTTGGATCAAATCAAAAAGGAATAAGTTTGGATTTCGAATTCTATGAGATAGAGTTTTAGAAATCCAAAACTCTTTCAATTTTGCACCGAATATATCCAATTTTTTTTTGAAATTTTTGTGACTTTTAGGGTACATATTGTGCACCCTTTTCTGATAATCCATGCATGAAAATAAGGAGGAGGTGCTCAAGAGTTGGGTGCCCCTTAACTTGCCATGTTTGGATAAGCCTTGACTAGGTATTTGACCTAGACAAGGACTCTATCATATCTCTCTATATAAAATAAGTTTCTTCATAAACTTTTTGAAGAAGATATAGATTTGAGAGATCTTTGGTCCATCCAAAAATCAGAGAGAAAGACCTTTGGGTCGTGGAGATATAATAGACACAAGTTAGGGTGTCAGAGAGAGAAACGAGAAGAAGAAGAGGGTCTTCTTCTAGGGTTGTTTGTTTTCATATCTTTCCTCCCTCCATCTTGAGTTTTCTGAGAGTATCTCAGATCTGAAACTCCTCCTCCTACTTTCCATCTTTGGAAGAGTCCAAATCAAGAAGAAGGAGGCACCTGATCAACCATCAAAGAAAGATAGTGCAGTACTAGCATACTGTGCTGATTTCCTGAAGTAGGACTTCTGATCGAGATTCGTGGGCTCGTGTGGATGACTCCTAGAGGCCAGACGTGTGTGCGGCTTGCAACATTATCCTCAAGCCCGGATCAGTGAGGTTAGAACATCTAACTTGCAAGGTAATAGATCTGATCTATTGTTTAGCACATACATTAGATGTAGTATAGAAATATGTTGATATGATCAACATGTAGTTCATGCTATATTTCTATATTTTAATTTCTGATTTAATGCTACATAATAATCATGTAATAGGATCTTAGATCTAGAGATTCTTGATTTTAGAAAATAAATTTTGATTTATTTTAGTCTTCCGCTGTATGATCTTGAAAAAGTTTCAAGATCTAACCTTGAAACCCTAGATCTGGTTCCTACAATGTTTACTTAATGAAGCATAAGTCGGAGTCGTTTGAAATGTTTAAACTATTTCAAATAAGGTAGAAAAATAAACTAAAAAGTATATTAAAACTCTTCGATCTGATCGAGGAGGTGAATACCTTTCTAATGAGTTTCTGACATATCTTGGGGAGAATGGGATTCTCTCTCAATGGACTCCTCCTGGAACACCACAGCATAATGGTGTGTCTAAAAGGAGGAATCAAACTTGTTGGACATGATTCGATCCATGATAGGGTTTGCTGATTTGTCGATCTCCCTCTGGGGATATGCGCTCAAATCGGCTTGTTACCTTCTAAATAGGGTTCCGAGTAAGTCTGTAACCAAAATGCCTTATGAGATATGGATAGGACGTAAGCCAGTACTCTCGCACCTTAGGTTTGGGGGTGTCCGACTTATGTTAAACATTTAATTACGGACAAGCTTGGACCTAGATCTGACAAGTGTTATTTCATAGGGTACCTGAAAGAGACCAAAGGGTATTATTTCTACCTAGCTGATGAGCATAAGGTGTTTGTCAGCCTTAAGGCAATCTTTTTGGAAAAGGAGTTTCTTGGTGAAGGGACTGTTGCCTCTAAGGTCGAACTTGAGAAAGTTCAGCAGGTGAAAAAATCGACATAAGTTGCTGAACCTGAATCGAATTTGGTTAGATCAGATCCAGAGCCCATTGTTCCTACACCCTTAAGGTGGTCTGGTAGAGTACCACGTCAATCGGATAGATACTATGGTTTCTTAGTTCGGGATGGCGATCCTGTCGAACTTGGTGAAAATGATGAAGATCCGATCACCTACATAGATGCAATGCAGAGACCTAACTCTGAGAAATGGTTAGAGGTCATGAAATCCGAAATGGAGTCCATGAAGGTCAATGATGTGTGGACATTGGTTGACCCACCCGAAGGAGTCAAACCCATAGGGTGTAAGTGGGTCTTCAAGAGGAAGAGAGGCATAGACGGAAAGGTGAAAACCTATAAAGCCCATCTGGTTGCCAAGGGATATCGTCAATATTATGGTATAGACTATGACGAGATATTTTCTCCTGTGGCAATGCTCAAATCCATTCGAATTATGCTTGCGATAGCTGTCCATCTGGACTATGAAATTGGTAGATGGATGTGAAGACAGCTTTCCTAAACGGAGAGCTGGATGAAGAGGTGTATATGATACAACCTGAAGGATTCACATCCATAGATGAGTTTAAAGTGTGCAGACTACAGAGGTCCATTTATGGACTTAAGCAGGCATCCCAGAGTTGGAACATATGTTTTGATAGGACGATCAAGACGTATGGCTTCGTTAAGAACGGAGAAGAGCCCTGCATTTATAAGTGGGCTAATGGTCCAGTAGTGGTATTTCTTGTATTGTATGTGGATGACATTCTCTTAATCGGTAATGATGTTCCTGCATTACAAGGAATAAAGATTTGGCTGTCATCACAGTTCTCCATGAAGGATCTGAGAGAAGCTTCCTACATCCTAGGGATGAGGATCTATATGGATAGATCTAAAAGGTTGCTTGGCTTATCCCAATTCACATACATTGATACTATGCTGAAGAGGTTCAGCATGGAGAATTTCAAGAAAGGCTATCTACCGATAGGCCATGGAATTTCTCTCTCGAAGAGGGATTGTCTGACAACACCTCAAGAGAGAGAGCGTATGGGTAGAATTCTTTATGCTTCGACAGTGAGATCTATCATGTATGCCATGATATATAAACGATCAGATGTGGCATACTCACTAGGGGTAGTGAGTAGATACCAATCTGATCCAGGAGAGAATCACTGGAAGGTTGTTAAAACCATCCTGAAGTATTTAAGAAATACTAAGGACTAGTGGATTGTTTATGGTGAATTGGACTTGAGACTTATAGGGTTACAGACTCCAATTTTTAGTCTGATCACGATGACAGCAAGAGTGTGTCAGGATTTATTTTTACCCTTAATGGTGCGACTGTCTGCTGGAAGAGTTCCAAGCAGCACACAGTGGCTGATTCAGTTTGCGAGGCAGAGTATGTCGCTGCATCAGATACTGCCAAAGAAGCGATGTGGCTGAGAAAATTCATCATCGAGCTCGAAGTAGCACTCTCCCTTGTTGGTCTAGTTCTGCTTTACTATGACAGCTCTAGAGCCATTGCTTAGGCGAAGGAACCGAAGGCACACCAGCGGACGAAGCATATTCTACACCGCTACCATCTCATCTGGAAAATCATAGATCGAGGTGACGTCGACCTTCAGAAGATCGATAGAAAGGAGAACCTAGCCGACCCATTCACTAAAGCCATTGTGGTGAAGGAGTTTGATGACTTCAAGTCGAAGATGGGTATTAGAAACTGCACCGATTGGCTTTAGGCCAAGTGGGAGATTATTGAGAATAGTATCCCAAAGCCAATCATCAGTCTGTTGACGATTGTGCTCTTTCTTGTATTAGTATATGAATTATAAATAAATAAAAGTTATTTTGACATTATTCATCACAAATTATTTCATCTTCTAATGAACTCCTGTGTTGTGGTGAAGTCCTTAGGACTATTTAGACTCGACAAAGGAGGATTTGTCGTTTAGTCCTTAAACCTGTTTGCGACCAAATGATACGTTGTTACCAAAGACAACAATGTTTATCAAGTATAGGTCATTGTGTGCCATATGGGTTGGTTGTCCTCTTAACAAGGAGTGTGGAGACACTGGTATGGCATATAGGTGAGATGTAAGGGTACATCTGTGTTGGGACATGTGTCCCAAAAAGTCAATCGTCAAGCTGTTGACGGTTGAGCAACCAAGTATTGTAATTGATTTGTTAATAAATAAAATATATTTGGCATTTTCATCATAAGCTTTCATCTTCTAATGAACTCCGTTGTTATGATGAAGTCCTTAGGACTATTTAGATTCATAAAGAGAGGATTTATCGATTAGTCCTTAAAACAGTTCACGACCAAATGATAGGCTGTTAATAAGGACGACAGCTTCTATCGAGCATAGGTCATTGTAGGCCATATGGGTTGTTTGTCCTCTTAACCAAAGAGTGTGAAGACACTGGTATGGCATACAGGTGAGATGTACTGGTACATCATCATTGAACGTGATCAACTCCAGAGTATTCTGCTGTCGAGAATGTCTCTGATGGGATATAGGTATAAGTGTCCCTTAGACTTGAGATCGCCTCAGTGACTTGCAAGCAACTCACTGTGCTTTGGTACTAGACTAACTGAATTTTTAATTCAGGGATGGAAGGCTTCTAGGCACAATCAAGTACTTACGAAGTCAGAGTGTGATCGAGATGGGATTGACCACTCCAAGAGTTGGAGAAGAATGAGTCGCTGTATTTTAATTTAGCAAAACCTTGGCCAGGGTAATCCATCAGATGGATTTGATATTTTGAAATACAATGTGGACAACCTGATCATAGTTGACAGTTGAACTCTTGGGTGTCCTATGATCATTTTGGTCAAGGGGATGAATTATATGAAAACTATATCTGCATGGGTTCTAAGGATGTTGTTCTACACATTCGACCTATCCGGTCGTCGGGTACCATTACTAGATGGTCACTTCGATTGGTACAAAAATTTATTCTTGTACTATCGACTTAGGTTCGGACCTATGAGGTCACACACATTAGATTTCATGATCCGATCGGATGGTTGATCAATGATTAAGAATCGTTCTAGGGTTAAATGATCAATACGATTGACATTTAACCCAGTGTAAGTGTTGCAGGAAGATCGATTAGCAATTCGATTGCTAATTGGCTTAATTTGATTAAGCCAATGAGCTAAGATTAAGTCTAATTAAATATAATTTAATTAGATTTAGTTTGGACTTGATTGGATCAAGTCCAATTGGTTTATTGGATAAGCCAAGTGCAAGGAAAAACTAGTTCTTGTTCAACTAGGACTTGGGTCAATCTAATTTCTAATTTGATTAAAAAATTAAATCAATTTAAATTTAATTTAATCTGATTAAATTAGATTCTTAATTGGGTTAAGATCTATTTTAATTGGGTTGATCTAATTTTAGTTTGATTTGGTTTGAAAAACCAAATTAAAATAAATCATAAGATAGAATCCTAGTAAGACTAGGATTCCACCTTGCACCACATAAGCCTTCCCCACACCCTCTCTCTCATTCAATGCCAATCTCCTCTTATTTTGTGCGACAAAATCCCTCTCCTAGGTCTCTCCCACGTTCACAAAAGGTCTCCTCTCTTCTTTCTTACATGGAAGGTGGTTTGGATCAAATCAAAAAGGAATAAGTTTGGATTTTGAATTCTATGAGATAGAGTTTTAGAAATCCAAAACTCTTTCAATTTTGTACCGAATTTATCCAAATTTTTTTTGGAATTTTTTTGGATTTTATGATACATATTGTGCACCTTTTGCTGGTGATCCATGTATGAAAATAAGGAGAAGGTGCTCAAGAGTTGGGCGCCCCTTATCTTGCCATGTTTGGATAAGCCTTGACTAGGTATTTGACCTAGACAAGGACTCTATCATATCTCTCTGTATAAAATGAGTTTCTTCATAAAATTTTGGTTAAGGGGATGAATTATATGAAAACTATATCTGCATGGGTTCTAAGGATGTTGTTCTACACATTCGACCTATCCGGTCGTCGGGTACCATTGCTAGATGGTCACTTCGATTGGTACAAGAATTTATTCCTATGCTACCGACTTAGGTTCGGACCTATGAGGTCACACACATTAGAGTTCATGATCCGATTAGATGGTTGATCAACGATTAAGAATCATTCTAGGGTTAAATGATCAATACGATTGACATTTAACCCAGTGCAAGTGTTACAGGAGGATCTATTAGCAATTCGATTGCTGATTGGCTTAATTTGATTAAGCCAATGGGCTGAGATTAAGTATAATTAAATATAATTTAATTAGATTTGGTTTGGGCTTGATTGGATCAAGTCCAATTGGTTTATTGGATAAGCCAAGTGCAAGGAAAAACTAGTCCTAGTTCAACTAGGACTTGGGTCAATCTAATTTCTAATTTGATTAGAAAATTAAATCAGATTTAAATGTAATTTAATCTAATTAAATTAGGTTTTTAATTGGATTAAAACTTATTTTAATTAGGTTGATCTAATTTTGGTTTGATTTGGTTTGGAAAACCAAATTAAAACAAGTCATAAGACAAAATCCTAGTAAGACTAGGATTCCACCTTGCGCCACATAAGCCTTCTCCACGCCCTCTCTCTTATTCAACGCCAATCTCCACTTATTTTGTGCGACAAAAGCCCTCTCCCATATCTCTCCCACTTAACAAAAGGTCTCCTCTCTTCTTTCTTACATGGAAGGTGGTTTGGATCAAATCAAAAAGGAATAAGTTTGGATTTTGAATTCTATGAGATAGAGTTTTAGAAATCCAAAACTCTTTCAATTTTGTACCGAATTTATCCAAATTTTTTTTGAATTTTCTAGGATTTTATGGTACATATTGTGCACATTTTTCTGGTAATCCATGTATGAAAATAAGGAGAAGGTGCTCAAGAGTTGGGCACCCCTTATCTTGCCATGTTTGGATAAGCCTTGACTAGGTATTTGACCTAGACAAGGACTCTATCATATCTCTCTGTATAAAATGAGTTTCTTTATAAAATTTTTGAAAAAGATAGATATTTAAGAGACCTTTGGGCCATCCAAAAATCAGAGAGAAAGACCTTTGGGTCGTGGAGATATAATAGACACAAGTTAGGGTGTTTAGAGAGAGAAACGAGAAGAAGAAGAGGGTCTTCTTCTTGGGTTGTTTGTTTTCATATCTTTCCTCCCTCCATCTTGAGTTTTCTGAGAGTGTCTCAAATCTGAAACTCCTCCTTCTACTTTTCATCTTTGGAAGAGTCCAAATCAAGAAGAAAGAGGCACCTGATCAACCGTCAAAGAAGGATCAGCGCAGTACTAGCATACTGTGCTGATTTCCTGAAGCAGAACTTCTGATCGAGATTCGTGGGCTCGTGTGGATGACTCCTAGAGGCCGGATGCATGTGCGGCTTGCAACATCATCCTCAAGCCCGGATCAGCGAGGTTAGAACATCTAACTTGCAAGGTAATAGATCTGATCTATTGTTTAATACATACATTAGATGTAGTATAGAAACATGTTGATATGATCAACATGTTGTTCATGCTATATTTATATATTTTAATTTTTGATTTAATGCTATTAATAATCATTAATAAGATCTTAGATCTAAGGATTTTCTAATTTTAGAAAATAATTTTGATTTATTTTAGTCTTCCGCTATATGATCTTGAAAAATTTTAAGATCTAACCCTGAAACCCTAGATCTGGTTTCTACAATTGGTATCAGAGCCTAGTTCTTTATTATATGATTATTTATACATGCTTAGATTATTTCTTAGATTAGATCTAATTTATAATTTGATTATTAAATTTAAAATTAAAATTTTAGATCAATCATAAACTGCAAGGTTGTCCTGCTGTAAGGTTTACCCTTACAATGCAAAGGTTGTCCTAGTTTGTGTAGATCTATCTTTAATCATAAATTTGTTAGATATGATCTAGATTAAATTTATGATTTATTAGATTTAAAAGATATTTAAATCTGAAATAAAATCTCTTTGTTAATAATTTTTGTGCAAAGAAATTATTTAAAGTTGAAATTGTTTCAATTACATGAACCTGTTTAGATTAGATCTAAAGTAGTTTCATGTTTATTTCACTTGTATCTTGATTATGAATCAAACATGCAATATGGTTGGTAGAATCATATTGTAAAATTATTTTACAAATATAAAATTATTTTTTGAAAAGCCGAACCCAACCGTCAGCCTAAAACTTAATTAAGAATTAAGAAGTTGTTTGATTAGATTCTAGGATTGTGAATTGAAGAACCTAAGACACAAACCATAACACATTGGGTTAATGGGTTAGTGGGAATTAGGTCCATTAATTGGGTTAGACCTATGGTTAGATTGAAGATGGACTTAATTAGAGAATTAACTAAATCTAATCAATTGTTGTCTTAGATTAGGTCAAGGATTCTCTAGATCAATTACAATAGTTGTAGTTGGTCAAGTCCATGTCTTTAACGAGAATCAAATGGACTTGATTCTTGGCTAAGCGGTCTAGCACGAACTGTTAGGTTGATCTAATCAAAATTAATTAAATCAGTTGGTGTCTAAGGTAAACCAGACCGATGGTTTTTAATTGGGAGCCCGCTTACCTGGCCATTTCTGATGGTGTCTAAGGCAAGCTTTGGCAGACCCTCCCACTGATCGAACTTATCTGGCCTCTTGGTGAAATTATATTTTGATCGGATTACTTGACTATTCGAGCTGACCCATGTCAGCTAGATAAATCAGTGTGACTGATTTAGGTGCTTTAGACCAGCCCTTTTAATGGTCTCCCTTAAGCTGACTTGGTGAAGCCAGTGGGAGGATCATGATAAGCTGGTTCATCTGACCTCATCCTCTAAATTATTTAAATCCTCTAAAATTATTAGGTCCTTAAAATGATAAAGTTGTAGAGATAACTGAGTCATAGCCTCCCATTAAGGTGTTTGATAATGAGTCCATTAACTCAATAATCATTGCAGACCCAAAGGTCTGGTGCTTGTTGACTAATGGAATTATCACTCATCATATGATGACTTGAAAGTGTCTCTCTAATGGTGGTTAGGTGAGCCAACCAAAGTTGGGCTTAATCATTCATTGGTTAGATACACCAAGTATGATCATGTTAATGGTTGGACCTAACCGGATCCTTACAGTGGAGGCCAAAGCCTACTGATTAGGTTTCTGGGGCAAAATTAAAATTACTAGAAATTGTTTAGAAAAATAATTGGTTATGAACCTACCCTTAGATGTACATGGGTTGGCCAACCAAAATTGGGCTTGTGTGCAGTCTAAGTGGATTCTAGTACCCACTAAGGAATTAGGGTAATTCTTCGAATTGGAGGTAGAGGCTACCAATTCGAATAAAATAGTGGGAGAAACCTTTTGATTAAAGTCCAAATCTTTAGGTTTAATGAATTAATTACTAATTAGGTTATGGTTCTCCTTTGTGCAAATATGGCCACTTCCCTATTGCTCCGATCATTGTTGGACAATGATAAGTTGGTGGGACCCAACTTCGGTAGCTGGTATCGAAAGTTGAAGATAGTCCTGGAGCATGAACAGATCCTATATGTGATAATGGATCTGCACCTGAGGAGCCAGCTGTCAATGCACGTGGAACAGTCAGAGACACTTACCAGAAGTGGCTCAGTGACCGGACCATGGTGCGCTGTATCATGCTGGCTATCATGAGCGACGAGTTCAGTCACAGATTTGAGACGGCTCAGCCAAAGGACATGCTTCAAGTGTTGGAGGATGCCTTTGGCAATCTGATGACGTCGAAAGGCACAAGACTAGTTGTGCCATCTTCAATGTCAAAATTGGGATAGTGCCTCTGTCACTGATCATGTATTGTACATGATCGAGCTGATGGAATGATTGAGCAAGCTCAGCTTTTCCTTGCATGAGCAGCTTAGAAAGATGCAATACTAAACTCGCTGCCCAAGTCTTATCTCCCATTCCTCACTCATTATAGAATGACAAAGCCTGAAGAGAACTACCACGGGTTACTGGGGTTGCTTTAGAACTTTGAGAAGGATCACCAACTTCACAAGGAGTCGGTGAACTTAGTGGGAGGTTCGTCTTCTGGTTCTCGACCTTTTAAGAAAGGGAAGAAGAACAAGAAGAAAAAAGTGAAGAAGGTGCAAGTTCAGGCTGGGACATCTGTGCAGAGCCAGATTAGAAAGATCAAGTCCGATAAGAGTCTATTCAACTGGCAAGCACCCTAGATTAGATAGTGTGTCAGATATCTACTTATGGCACTGTAGGCTAGGTCATATAAACAAAAATAGAATAAATAGGTTGACTCAAGAGGAATCCTCGAAGTCAGTAATTGTGAATCACTTCCAACCTATGAGTCCTGTCTTCTTGGTAAAATGACCAAGTCACCTTTTACTGGAAAAGGTGAGAGAGCTACTGAGCTCTTGGACCTAGTACATACTGATGTATGTGGGCCCATGAGCACCAGTGCTAGAGGTGGATATTTCTACTTCATAACTTTCAAGGATGACCTATCCCGATATGGATATGTCTATTTGATGAAACATAAGTCGGATTCATTTGAAATGCTCAAACGATTCTGAAGTGAAGTAGAAAAAAAACTGGAAAGAGTATTAAAACTCTGCGATCTGATCGAGGAGGAGAATACCTTTCTAGTGAGTTTCTCATATATCTAGGAGAGAATGGGATTCTCTCCCAATGGACTCCTCCAAGAACACCACAGTATAATGGTGTGTCTGAAAGGAGGAATCGGACTCTGTTAGACATGGTCTGATCCATGATGGGTTTTGCTAGCTTGCCGATATCCTTTTGGGGATATACACTCGAATCGGCCTGTTATCTATTAAATAGGGTTCCAAGTAAGTCTGTAATTAAGACTCCATATGAGATATGGACGGGACGTAAGCCAGCACTTTCACACTTTAGGGTCTGGGGGTGCCCGGCCTATGTCAAACGATTAGTCATAGACAAACTTGGACCTAGGTCTGACAAATGCTCATTCATAGGGTACCCCAAAGAAACAAAAGGATATTTTTTCTACCATGCTGATGAACAAAAGGTGTTCGTCAGCCTTAAGGCAATCTTTTAGAAAAGAAGTTCCTTGGTGAAGGAACCGTTGCCTCTAAGGTTGAACTTGATGAAGTTCAACAGGTAGAAGGACCGACACCAATAGCTGAACTTGAGTCAGATATGATTAGATCAGATCCAGAGCCAATATACCTGCACCATTAAGGCGATCCGGTAGAGTACCACATCAGCGGATAGATACTATGATTTTTGATCCGGGACGGTGATCCCATCGAACTTGATGAGAATAATGAGGATCGATCACCTATATGGATGCAATGCAGAGATCAGATTCTGAGAAATGGCTTGAAGCCATAAAATCCAAAATGGAGTCATGAAGGTCAACGATGTATGGACATTGGTTGACCCACCTGAAGGGGTTAAACCCATTGGGTGTAAATGGGTCTTCAAAAGGAAGAGGGGCGCAGACAGAAAGGTGGAGACCTATAAAACCCGTCTGGTCACCAAGGGATATCGTCAACGCTATGGTATTGACTATGACGAGATATTTTCTCCTGTGGCAATGCTCAAATCCATTTGGATAATGCTTCCAATAGTTGCCCATCTGGATTATGAGATCTGGCAGATGGATGTAAAGACAGCTTTTCTGAATGGAGAGCTGATCGAAGAGGTGTATATGATACAACCTGAGGGGTTTACATCCACAGATGAGTCCAAGGTATGCAAGCTTCAGAGATCCATTTATGAATTGAAGCAAGCTTCTCGGAGCTGGAACATGCATTTTGATAAGGTGATCAAAACACATGGCTTCACTAAGAATGCAGAAGAGCCCTGCATCTATAAATGGGCAAATGGTTCAGTTGTGGTATTCCTTGTCTTGTATGTGGAAGACATTCTCTTAATCGAAATGACATCCCCACACTACAGGGAATAAAAGTTTGGTTGTCATCATAGTTTTCCATGAAAGATTTGGGTGAAGCATCCTACATCCTAGAGATGAAGATCTATAGGGATAGATCTAAAAAGATGCTTGCGTTATCCCAGTCCATGTACATAGACACTGTGCTGAAGAGGTTCAGCATGGAGAATTCCAAGAAGGGCTATCTACCGATAGGTCAAAGAATTTCTCTCTCTAAGAAGGATTGTCCGACAACTCCTGAAGAGAGAGAGCGTATAAGTAGAGTCCCATATGCGAAAGTCGTGGGATCTATCATGTACGCCATGATATGTACAAGTCAGATGTGGCATACTCACTAGGAGTAGTGAGTAGATACCAATCTGATCCTGGAGAAAATTATTGGAAAGTGGTTAAAGCTATCCTTAAGTATTTGAGAAATACTAAGGACCAATGGTTGGTTTATGGCAAGTCAGATCTGAAACTTGTGGGGTTCACAGACTCTAGCTTCCAATCTGACCATGATGATAGCAGGAGCGTGTCGGGTTATATCTTTACTCTGAATGGTGGAGCCATCTGCTGGAAGAGTTTCAAGCAACATATTGTGGCGGACTCTGTTTGTGAAGTGGAGTACATCGCAGCATCGAATGCCGCGAAGGAAGCTGTGTGGCTGAGGAAATTCATCAACAAGCTCGGAGTAGCACCCTCCCTCGATGGTCCGATCTTGCTCTACTGGACAGCACTGGTGTTATAGCTCAGGTGAAAGAACCCAAAGCACATCAGTGGATGAAGCACATCTTGCGTTGCTTCCACCTGGTCCGAGAGATCGTGGATCGAGGTGACATCGACCATCAGAAGATCGACGGAAAGGAGAACCTGGCCGACCCCTTCACTAAAGCCCTAGCGATAAAGGAGTTCGACAACCACAAGTCGAAGATCGATATTAGATACTGTGCCGAGTGGCTTTAGGACAAGTGGGAGTTGTTTGGAAATATGTCCCAAAAAGCCAATCGTCAAGCTGTTGACAGTTGAGCAACCAAGTATTGTAATTGATTTGTTAATAAATAAAATATATTTGGCATTTTCATCATAAGCTTTCATCTTCTAATGAACTCCGTTGTTATGATGAAGTCCTTAGGACTATTTAGATTCGATAAAGAGAGGATTTATCGATTAGTCCTTAAAACAGTTTATGACCAAATGATAGGCTGTTAATAAGGACGACAGCTTCTATCGAGCATAGGTCGCTGTAGGCCATATGGGTTGGTTGTCCTCTTAACCAAAGAGTGTGGAGACACTGGTATGGCATACAGGTGAGATGTATTAGTACATCATCATTGAACGTGACCAACTCCAAAGTATTCTGCTGTCGAGAATGTCTCTGATGGGATATAGGTATAAGTGTCCCTTAGACTTGAGATCGCCTCAGTGACTTGCAAGCAACTCGCTGTGCTTTGGTACTGGACTAACTGAATTTCTAATTCAGGGACGGAAGGCTTCTGGGCACAGTCAAGTACTTGCAAAGTCAGAGTGTAATCGAGATGGGATTGACCACTCCAAGAGTTGGAGAAGAATGAGTCGCTGTATTTTAATTTAGCAAAACCTTGGCCAGGGTAATCCATCAGATGGATTTGATATTTTGAAATACAATGTGGACAACCTGATTAGAGTTGACAGTGGAACTCTGGGGTGTCCTATGATCATTTTGGTCAAGGGGATGAATTATATGAAAACCATATCCGCATGGGTTCTAAGGATGTTGTTCTACACATTCGACCTATCCGGTCGTCGGGTACCATTTCTGATGGTCACTTCGATTGGTACAGAAATTTATTTCTATGCTATCAGCTTGGGTTTGGACCTATGAGGTCACACACATTAGAGTTCATGATCCGATCGGATGGTTGATCAACGATTAAGAATCGTTCTAGGGTTAAATGATCAATATGATTGACATTTAACCCAGTGTAAGTGTTGCAGGAGGATCGATTAGCAATTCGATTGCTAATTAGCTTAATTTGATTAAGCCAATGAGCTAAGATTAAGTCTAATTAAATATTATTTAATTAGATTTAGTTTGGGCTTGATTGGATCAAGTCCAATTGGTTTATTGGATAAGCCAAGTGCAAGGAAAAACTAGTTCTAGTTCAACTAGGACTTGGGTCAATCTAATTTTTAATTTGATTAAAAAATTAAATCAGATTTAAATCTAATTTAATCTGATTAAATTAGGTTCTTAATTAGGTTAAGATCTATTTTAATTAGGTTGATCTAATTTTGATTTGATTTGATTTGAGAAACCAAATTAAAACAAGTCATAAGATAGAATCCTAGTAAGACTAGGATTCCACCTTGCACCACATAAGCCTTCCCCACGCCCTCTCTCTCATTCAATGCCAATCTCCTCTTCTTTTGTGTGACAAAAGCTCTCTCCCAGGTCTCTCCCATGTTCACAAAAGGTCTCCTCTCTTCTTTCTTACATGGAAGGTGGTTTGGATCAAATCAAAAAGGAATAAGTTTGGATTTCGAATTCTATGAGATAGAGTTTTAGAAATCCAAAACTCTTTCAATTTTGTACCGAATTTATCAAAATTTTTTTTAGAATTTTTATGGCTTTTAGGGTATATATTTTACACCCTTTTCTGATGATCCATGCATGAAAATAAGGAAAAGGTGCTCAAGAGTTGGGCGCCCCTTATCTTGCCATGTTTGGATAAGCCTTGACTAGGTATTTGACCTAGACAAGGACTCTATCATATCTCTCTATATAAAATGAGTTTTTTCATGAAATTTTTGGAGAAGATAGAGATTTGAGAGACATTTGCGTTATCCAGAAATTAGAGAGAAATACCTTTGGGTCATGGAGATATAATAGACACAAGTTAGGATATTTAGAGAGAGAAACGAGAAGAAGAAGAGGGTCTTCTTCTAAGGTTGTTTGTTTTCATATATTTTCTCCCTCCATCTTGAGTTTCTTGAGAGTGTCTCAGATTTAAAACTCCTCCTTCTACTTTTCATCTTTGGAAGAGTCCAAATCAGGAAGAAGGAGGCACCTGATCAACCATCAAAGAAGGATCAGTGCAGTACTAGCATACTGTGCTGATTTCCTAAAGCAGGACTTCTGATCGAGATTCGTGGGCTCGTGTGGACGACTCCTAGAGGCCGGATGCATGTGCGGCTTGCAACATCATCCTCAAGCCCAGATCAGCGAGGTTAGAACGTCTAACTTACAAGGTAATAGATCTGATTTATTGTTTAATACATACATTAGATGTAGTATAGAAACATGTTGATATGATCAACATGTAGTTCATGCTATATTTATATATTTTAATTTTTGATTTAATACTATGTAATAATCATGTAATAGGATCTTAGATCTAGGAATTCTCTAATTTTAAAAAATAATTTTGATTTATTTTAGTCTTCCGCTGTATGATCTTGAAAAAGTTTCAAGATCTAACCCTGAAACCCTAGATCTGTTCCTACAATCTGCACTGAATGTGACCGACTCTGGAGCTTTTTCTACTGTCAAGATTTGCTCTGATGGGATATGAGTATAGCTGTCCCTCCAACCTGAGACCGCCACGGTGACTTGCAAGCAACTTACTGCACTTTGGTACTGGACTACCTAAATTTCTAATTCAGTGACGGAAGGCTGCTGGGTGTAGTGAAGTACTTGACTTGTCGGTGCGTGTGTCAAGATGGGATTGACCACTCCAGTTCAGGAGCTGTGTACAATCATGTTTCAATTTAGCAAAACCTTGATCAGGGTAGTCCTAGTGAGGAGTCACAGGACTATTTGAGTTGAGCATGATTCGGATGATCTAATCAGGGTTGATAGTTTAACCCTGAGTCGTCCTAAACACATGGGTCAAAAGGATAAATTATACAATAATCATATTCATGTAGATTTTGAGTGTTGCGATTATGACTATTCGACCTATCCGAACGTTGGGTACCATTGCTAGATGATCACTTCGATTAGTACAGGAATTGGTTCCTGTGCTACCAGCTTAGGTTCAAACTTACGGGATCACACATATTAGAGGTTCCTATTTGATCTGTTGGCTGGTGAAGAGTCTTAATACTCATAGACTTTGAGTCCTATGTGTCTGAGATTCTGTGATCGAGAATCAAGATTCTCTGATCATGAGTTTCACACATTTTGGGTACCAGGGTCAAGAGTCCCACTGGTTTGGGACTCTTCGATCAAGATTTCATATCGATGGACTTTGATGCCTGATTGCCCATCGGATTTGGACTCAGTATTTATGAGAGATTTAATTAGTGATTTGATCACTAATTAACTCAATTTAATTGAGTAATTATTTTTGGATCAAGTCCAATTGAATTGGATTCAGTTGGGTTTGACCTGATTAGGTTAAGAGTTGACCTAATCGTCTAGGTGGTTTGGTCCCTGATCTGATCAGGGGTTGGATTTAGTCAATTCTTGATTTGATTAGGATTTTATTAAGTCTAATTAAACCTAATTGTATTGGGTTTAATTTAGTCTAATTGTGCCTAACCTATTTTAATAAGGTTGGTACAATTAGATTTGAAACCACCTTGACTTATCTCCCTGTGCCACCTCACCTCACCTGCGCCTATTTGAATTCACGAGAAACAAGTTCTCATGAATTTTCTCCCATGTAGAAGCCTTCCCATGCCCTCCTTTGTGCGCCATTTTGAGTGGATAAAGATGGTTGGTTGGCCATTCAAATTCAAATGAAGTTTGAATTTGAATGGGCAACTAATCTCATGCGCCACCTTATCCTTTTATGCACCCCATTCTCTACACGAGAAAAAGTTTCTCGTGTAAATTCTCCATGCACAAAGAACCCACGCCCCTTTTCTTCTCACGCCTTGAGTGGATAAGGATAGGTTGGTTGGCATTTGAATTCAAATTCGATTTGAATTCAAGTGAGCAACCACCTAGCTTTATCCTCTCATGCGGTGAAAATACTGAAAAGACGTGGTCTTGCACCATTTTAAAATGAGAGAGAAGGTGGGGCATGCGAGATCTGATCTGTGAGAAAAAAGGTGGCGTGAGAAAGGCCTTCTGCATGAGAAAAGAAAAGAAAAGAAGGAAACAGAAAGGGCACAGGGTTTTTCTGAGAGTACCCTAGGGTTTCTGCCTAGGGTTCGGGAAGTGAGAAGGTGAGCTACGAGTGTTTTGAGCCTACTAAACTTCAAGAAAAGCTTCATCAACCTCTCAAACACCTTTGCTGATGATTCAGAGTGTCCGAGGAGTCAGCAGACATCGATCGAAGGAGTTCGATCAGCATCGGCCGTTGAAAGGGTTTTGCGATGAACTAGCATTCGTGAGGAACCGATCAGATCGAAAGCTTCGTGTGGACAATCCACAGAGGCCAGACATACTGTGTGGCTGCATTGTGATGATCGAACCTTCCCAATAGTGATCAGTCTGTGGTGATCAACTACCCGTACAAAGATAATGTGTTCTGAACACATAACAGTAAAAGGTTTACTATAGAATTTGAAATTTCAAATTTAAATGCATGCTATATATATCATATTTAGATCCTTGTATAGGGTTAATACATGTTAATTAATTAGATTAATTAATAATTTTTACTGTAAAATTATAATTTTGAAAAAGTTTTAAAATTATCATTTTACCCCTGCACTGAAATTCACTTCAATTTATAATTAGCACAATCGTCAAACGATTAACTTTAAGACATATTTTTCAACAACTCTCACTTGTACTAAAGCCAATCAGTATAGTATCATATACCCATCTTCAATTTATCATCTCAGAACTCCTAGATACTGAGGCTTTAGTAAATGGGTTGGTCAAGTTATCCTTTCCGTCGATCTTCTAAAGATTGATGTCACCTTAACAGATTTTTTGAATAAGGTGGTAGTGATGCAAAATACTTGGTAAGCTAATGAAACTTCAGCTTCTTGGCATAAGCTATGGCTCTGGTGCAGTACAATACAGCAGGACCATCATCAAAGGGTGCCACTCCTAGCTTGCCAGTGAACATGTACAATCACATAGCTTCCTTGCAAGCATCGAATGCTACACTACATTCTGTCTCGCAATTTGAATTTGACTATATTGCTCTGCTTGAAACCTTTCTAGCAGATTACTCTACTATTTAGGATAAGGATGTATTCCAACACATTCTTGCTATTATTATATCCAACTAAAAATCGGAGTTATACTTTATAAGTTTTAAGTCAGATTCTTCATAACCGAACCACCGATCCTTAATCTTTCTCAAATACTTAAGGATGACCTTCTAGTGATTCTTATCTGAATCTTACAGATATCCACTCACTATCCTAATAAGTTTATCATATCCAGTCTCATATATGGTGTATATGATAGAACAAATTCTACTCATAAACACCCTATGTATGTTGGACTGAAAAAACTCAAGCAGCCTCTTGGATCTATCTCTGTAGATCTTCATCCCTAGGATGAGGTATGCTTTTCCCAAAGTCCTTTATGGAGAACAATAATAACAGCAAAACCTTTATTCCATGTAATGTAAGAAATATCATTCTCGATTAAAAAAATTTTATTTACATACAAAATAAAAAATACACTAATAGAACTATTAACCCATTTGTATTTGCAGGATTTTTCTTCGTTCTCAATGAAGCCATGCATTTTGATCACTTATCAAAATATATATTCCAACTCTGAAATATTTAGCATTGTTATAGGAGAAAATATCTTGATATGGTCAATACCGTAATGTTGACAATATCTTTAGGCAACCAGACGAGCTTTGTAGGTCTCCACCTTCTCATGTACACTCTCTGATCCTATTGAAGATCCACTTACACTCTATAAATTTTATCCCTTCGAGTAAATCAATGAGTATCCATACACCATTGATCTTCATGGACTCTATTTCGGACTCTATGGCTCCAAGCCACTAATCAGAGTCAGACTTTTGCATGGCATCCATGTAGGCGATCAAATCCTTATTGTTCTCATCGAGTTCAACAGAATCATGTCTCAAAACTATAAATCAAAGTATCTATCCGACGGACGAGGTACTCTATCGAATCTCCTTAATAGTGCCTCTACAACAGGTTCTGGATATGATCTAATCAAATCCAATTCTATGGATTCACTAGATTATGTCGGTTCTTCTACCTGTCGAACTTCATAAGTTTTACATTAAAGGCATTAGTACCTTCACTAAGGTATTCCTTTTCTAAAAGAAATATTGAACAACTCTTATTCTTTAGCATGGTAGAAGTTATATATCCTAGATTCTTTGAAATAACCTACAAAATAATATAGATAAGATCGAGATCCAAGCTAATCAGTGTGTAAATACTTGACATAAACTGAACACTCTCAAATCCCAAGACAAGAAAGTATTAGCTTACGTCTAGTCCATATCTCATATGGAGTCATTGCAACTGATTAATTCGAAATCAAGCTCAGAACATAATAAGAATCTTAAGAGCATAACCTTAAAAAGAGACTGGCAAACTTGCAAACCCTATTATGAATCGAACTATATTTAATAAAGTTGATTCTAATAAAAGAGAATCTTATTCTCTTCTAGATATGTCAAAAACTCATCGAAAGGGCATTCTCCTCTTTGATCTGACCTAAGAGTTTCAATGCTCTTTCTAGTTTGTTTCTCTATCTTATTATGAAATTATTTGTGAAGCAAAGCGTGGTGGGTGATGTGCATACATTTTTAAAAATTTTATAGTGAAATATGCATAGATTAAATAATTTAATCTATAATGCATGCATAGGTTAAATCTAAATCACCATACAGGATCTATGACATAAACTAATATGCATGTATACACATCTAAAATCTAAAATTTAGCAAGTACAGATCATTTCTATGTGTAATTAGATCATATCTAATTCATATTTAGATTACATCTACAAATTAATTGAGATCAAAATCTCATACCTGAGTGCAGATAGTAGATCACCACATCCAAAATCTATGATAGATGATTCTTGATGATGCTTGACAGCCGCACATACGTTCGGTCTCTACAGGTATCCACACGAAGCCCTTGTGCTAATCGATCTCCCCATGAGTGCTAGCTCGCGAGGACATCGTTCTTTGATTGATCTAAGAAGAACATGATGGAGATAAAGAATAAAGAGACTCTCTCTTTTTCTTTCTGGATCCATGCATCTGATCTTTATAATAGAGATCAAGAGAAGAACCCTTTCTTCTCAATTTTTCATGCATAAGAGAGAACATTTCTCTCTTCCTTTCATGCCCTTAAGAAAAACTTTTTTTCTCTAATTTTTTATGAAGAAAATCAGATCTAATCTAGTTTTTTATGCTAAAAATTATATAAAATCTTGAGATCTAAAAAAATCCAAAAGAGGGATCCAAGAGAAGAACCGTTCCTCTCTTCTTCTCCCTTTTTCTTCTTGATCTAGAACTCTAAAGATCCCCAAACACCCAATCAAATTTTTTGATATTTTTTATTTAATTTTTATATTAAAAAATAAATTTAATCTGATTTTTATCTTAAAAAAAATAAAAAAAAATCTGAAAGAAGAACTCCTTCTTCTTCAAGGCTGCACACAAGAAAGAAGATCCATTTTCTTCCTTGATCTAAAACTTCAAGAAGCCCCAAACCCAATCAGATTTTTTTTGATATTTTTTTTTAAATCTACATACTAAAAATTAGATTTAATCTAATTTTTATCTTAAAAAAATAAAAAAAAAATCTAGAAGAAGAACTCCTTCTTCTTCAAGGCTGCGCACAAGAAAGAAGACCCATCTTCTTCCTTATCTTTCTCTCGTTGGGAAGAACTTTTCTTCTCTATTTTTTTGCTATATAACCAATAGTAAAGCCTCTTTTTGATGCCCAAAAATTAATAAGAAAGAATCTCAAAAACATAGCAAGATGGGAAGGAGAGGAGGGGGTGGCATGTGGATATTGGGGCGTCACCCCCTCCTTGTTTTGGTGACAAGAAAAGAAGGGGAGACACCCTTCTTTCTCATGAAAGAAATAAGGAGGTGCATGCCTCTTTCGAAGCATGGGATCTCATGTTAAAAGGATTTGAGGTGTGGAGAATTAATAGCATATGGGTTGGTTCCAAGTTGGTTGTCCTATTCCAAATAGAATTCAAGATCTTGGTCAAATTCTAACTAATTTTTGGATCCAATCCTATCTAACTTAGGAATTAGTTATAACTAACTAATTAATTGAGTCCTAGTCTAATTATTAGGCCCTAATTGAATTTGTAATTAGTTAGACTAAAATCCTATTGATCCAAGGATTGATTCTAAATGGGGATCAGGTGCTTTATTTGAATTAGGGCTTGATCCAATCAAGCCTATTATTCCATAGGGTTAGATCCAATCCAAGCCTATATAAAACTAATTAAATTATATTTAATTTAGAATAATTTTAAATTCATGCATCTCTGAGATCAATTGGAATAAGTCCTGTTATTCAATAGGGCTGCATCCAATTAATCCAAAGCCAATCTAATTGAATCCAATTCAATTAGATCTAATCAAATCTCCATTACTCAATCAAATTGAGCCAATTAACAATCATATTGTTAATTAATTATTCTTTTAATTTACTAACCATTAGTAAATAATTTATTACAATCTTTGCATAG
Source organism: Elaeis guineensis (assembly GCF_000442705.2). Lineage (NCBI taxonomy): Eukaryota > Viridiplantae > Streptophyta > Magnoliopsida > Arecales > Arecaceae > Elaeis > Elaeis guineensis. The sequence continues at coordinate 46,886,893 of NC_026001.2, read as the reverse complement.
GATTAATGATCAATCAAATTGATAATTAAATCCTTCAACGATTCATAATCATCGATCAGCCATTTGATCAGATAGGTACTTCTATGTGTATGACTCCATAAATTCGAACCTAAGCTGGTAGCACAAGAATAATTCTTGTACTAATCGATGTAACCATCTAGCAATGGGACCCGACGTTTGGATAGACCGAGTGTATGCCCAGCAACACTTTAGAATCCATGTGGATATAGTTACTGTATAATTCATCCCTTTGACACTTGATGCTCAAAAATGACTTTGGGTTAAACTGTCAACCCAAGAAGAGTGGTCCACATTGTGTCTCAACCTCAAAAATCCTGTAACTCCTCACTAAGACAACTTTGACCAAAGTTTTACTGAAGTAAAATACAATGATGCATCATCTTCAATTTTACTTGGAGCGGTCAATCTCATCTTGACTCGCACTCAGACTTCACAAGTATTTGACTGTTCTTAGAAACTTTCCATCATCGAATTAAAAATTCAGATAGCCTGACACCAAAGTACAGTGAGTTGCTTGTAAGTTACCGAGACAACCTCAGGTCCAAGGGACACATATATCCATATCCCATTAGAGCAATCCTTGATAGCAGAGTACTCCAGAAGTGATCATGCTTAGTGAAATATACTCCTACATATCATCCGTATGCCATACCCGTGTCACCACATGTCTTGGTTAAGAGGACAATCAACTAATATGGCATACAATGACCTATACTTGATACAATTATTGTTCTTGTAATAATTGTATCATTTGGTCATGAGCAGGATTTAAGAACCACATGATAAATCCTCTTTTATCATTTTGAAAGTAGTTCTAAAGACTTCATCATAACATATGAGTTCTATTTTAAAAGATATATTTCTTATGATGAATCTGCCAGATAGTATTTATCATTTTATAAGTCATATACTTATATGGAGCACAATCATCTATAACCTCGATGATTAACTTTAGGACATATTTTTTAATAATTTAAATATTTCAAATAATCTAAATTTATGATAAATATGTTTGTAGATCCAATACATCAGTATGTATCAGATTCAGAACATCATTGGCTCGTTCACCTTTTCTAGCAAAAAGTGATTCAATCATCTTACTAAAGAGAAAGGATTGACAGGTTGACAATGATTCACAATCATTGACTTCGAGAATTATCTCCTATTGATCCTATTCTTGTTTATATGATCGAGCCTACAATGCCAAAGATAGATTTCCATGATATTATATACTCTAAGGAGTTTGTTTGTTGTGTACAGTACACAATAGGCTGTGTAAATATCATTTCTTAGTTGTCCACATGATTTTGACATCATTCATAACGATATCATAAAATCATTAGGCAATATTGATAATCACTAAATGATATTGTTAGAATTGAAAATAGACTTGATGATTCCTAAAATTAAGATTGGAACATAACTTCCATCTCTATTATTTAGGAACTTCTTGCTATTTTCAAACTTTTTACTAACCTAAAGTCATTGCAACAATTTGCATGGACTTTCGATATCCAATATCTAGGTAGTAGTATCACAAATAGAGAAATTACAAGGTGTTATCATATAAGTATCTTATCTATCAACCCTTTGCTGATTTATCTTCCTTAGCCTATTCGGATCAAGAGACTCTGCTAGACTAAATTACCTTGGACTCTTTTGTCAATTCAAGCTCCTTAGCCCAAGCAGAACTCTTTTGCACATTCTTTTCCTTTTTTTTCTCAAAGAATTGTTACCCTACTGATAACATATCTTCAGAGGTGCAAAAAGAACTCCTTCAATATTTGAAGGATTTCCTTCCACTGAGCATCAACAAATTTACAACTAAAATCATATTCTTTGCTGCTCTCAAAACACAACACATAGTGATACGATCATTTGGCCACTTCTGATTAGTGCCTTTGATTGCATCATATGTGTTGGATGTGAAAATTTCAAGTGCTGGATCCATAATCATATGTTGGATCCATTCGTGCTCTAGAACTATTTGCAACTTCTGATACCATCTATCGAAGTTAGGTCCTATAAATAAGTCACTATCAAACAGTGAATAGAGCAATAGATATCTAGCCATAACTGAAATAAAAAACTCAAGACCTCTATGTTTATGAATTGATTAAGCCTAAAGATTTGGACTTTAGTGTAAAAGTTCTCTCACTATTTTATATAAATTGGTAGCCTCTACCTCCAATCCGAGAAATTACTCTAATTTCTTATGGGTACTAGAATCCACACAAACTGCACATGAGTCTGACTTTGGCCAGCTCACCCATGTACATCTATAGGTAGATTTTTAATCAATTATTTCATCAAATAATTTTTAGTAATTGATTTAGCCTCAGATCACTTTTCAGTTGACTTTGGTCTTCTCTGCAAGTTCTGGTTAGGTCTAACCATTAACATGATCATACTTACGAATCTAACTATCAAATAATCAGGATCAACTTTGGCTAGCTAATCTGACCACTTGACAGAGAGACTCAATTAAGTCATCATATTATGAATGATAATTTCAATAGAAAATGAACATCAGGCCTTTGGGCCTCCAATGATCATCATACTAATAGACCCATTATTATCCAACTTAATGAGAAGCTATGATCTAGTTATCCCCATAACTAACTCATTTTAGGGATCTAATAATTTAGAAGATTTAATTTATGAATCAAGAGAAGAGAAGAGATCAATCAGTAAATCACAATCCTTCCACTGACTTCACCAAGTTATGGAATTGGATTAAGGTCATGCTGGTTGAACTAGCACCTAGATCAGTCACAATGATCAACCTTAATGGTATGGGTCAACTGAAATCACTTAATGGTCTAATCAAAATATAATTCACCAAATTGGTCAGGTAAGTGAAATCGACGGGAGGGTCTGTTAAGCTTGCCTTAGACACCATCGAAATGGTCAGATAAGTTGCTCTCAGTTAAAAACCATCGATCGAAATGTCGAACTTACCTTAGACACCAATTGGTTAATTAGTTTTAATTTGACCAAGCCAATGATTCAGATTCAATCACTGAGCCATAATCAAGATCCATTTGGTCCAATCAAAGATATAGACTTAACCATCTACAACTACTATATTAGAGAAATTTTGATTAATCTAATTCAATATTTGATTAGACTTAATCAATTTGTTTACATGATCAATTAATTCTTTGATTCTAACCTTAGGTCTAACCCAATTAAAAGGACTTGATTTGAGTGAACTCATATTTTCATATTTTATGCAATGTCATTAGATCTTAAATCATAATTCTAGGTCTAATCAATTTTATACTTAATTCTCAATTAAGTTTCAACATTAATATGGGTTTAGGTTTAGATTTGAAATAATTTCAATATTTTTATTTTATAAATAATTTATAATAAATATTATGCAAAGACTTTCTGTTTTAAAACTAGATCGACTTAATCAACATTGAGCTGGCTATACAAGAGGACTGGATCAACTTAGTTCAAAACTGAGTCAGCTCGTGATTATGCGAGTACTTCTTAAAGAGTTTCAGATCTAAAAAAAATCATGAATAACACTAAAATAAAATCAATCAGAAATATCTTTTAGATTATATCTAAAATTTTTATGATTTGTGATTTTATTTTCTCATGATTAAAATAATTTTAATCACATAGATTAGATGTCTTACATTTCATACAATTTGGTATCACATACAATAAACCTAGGGTTTCAAAATCTAAAATTTTGCAGAAAAGTAAGTTCTTCCTTTCGCATTCTTCTTCTTGGAATCTAATCACATGACACCCCTACATGCCATAAGAGCACCCCATCAAATAGAAAGAGAGGGCCTTTAAGTCCTTCTTGCTCCTATGATCGGACGGCTTGATGATCAACCCAATTCAAGTACTTGCTAATCGGATCATCTAATCTAATCACATATCATATATGCATAAATTTAATCTAATCTAAATTACATCAGATCTAATTATAATTTTAGCTCATATCTAAATTAGATCATAAACATCACATGTATAATATAAAATTAAATTTTATCAAGGATCAGCATAAACTAGAATAATCTTTTCACTGTAAGGGATAAACCCTACGGCAGGATAATCTTATATCAGTTTGTGCGATCAATCATTAATTAAATTTAGATCAAAATATCACATATTAGATTTAAATAAAATTTAAATTTAAATCTAATATGCACATAAATCATGTCATAACAAAACTAGGCTCTGATACCACTATTAAAAAATGTAGACGATTTCATGCATATATTTTGAAACTTTTTTGAATAAATTACAGTGAAAGATAATTAGATTAATCAAATTAATCTAACATGTATATAATTTAATCATCAAATCAATCTATTCTAGAATTTATGACATGATATGTTGCATATAAAATTTGAAAAATACTAAAGATAAAATCAGCATGCATGCTGTGAGCAATAAATCACATCTACTTCTAATCTGAGTTCAGAACTCGATATCTTTGCATGCGTTGATGATCATCATTGCTAAGAATATGGTAGAGAGGGTCCTCACTAGTTGCTCACAGCCACACACATGTCTGATCTCTATGAAAAGTCCATTCGAAGTCCCAATTTGATTGATCTTCTCGAGAGTGCTAGCTCGCATGAAGACCTTCTTCTTGGTTGATCTGAAATTTTTCTTCAAATCTTTAGAATCTTTTTAGAGGTTGAATAAGGACTTCTGGAGGAGATGAAGAGGTGAAAGAAAGATGAAGAGAAAAATATTTTTTTTTTATTTTTTCTCTTTTCCAAACTCTGAAGACCAAAATCCTAAAAATCTGATTTTTGCGCACACCCCTAGAGAAGAGGACCCTCCTCTATTTTTTTTTTCATGCTAAGAACTCATGCCCCAAGACCCTTAACATGTAGATCACTCTCTCTACTCTCTTACACATTCAAAACAAATATAAAAAACCTTTTCCATTGGCATGTAAGAGGTTAGGTGAAGAGTCTCAAGGATCTTGGACTGTACCATAAGATGTCACCTCCCTTCATAATTCCTTATCCAAAATATGATCAAAAAATATGGGATGCCTCTTCCCATATTTTTTTATGGTAAATAAGTTCTCCAACTGATCTCTCACAAAAAACCTCCTCAAAATGTTGCACATATAAGGAGAAAAAAATAAGTTAGCATGGAGAGGTTGATTTGGATAAGAACAGATTCTGTTGATAAGGAATATTTTAAAATCTAATTTCAAAACCATCCTTTTATCAAATCAAAATAGATTTGCACACAAGATGGAGAGAGAGAAGAACTCTTTGGCATAAAAAATTCTCATGCAAAAACTCTTTGTGCGTGGAGATAGATGGCATGCAAAGTGGGTTGGTGCAAGGGAGAAGAGTCTTATTCCAATAAGGACTCTTAATTTTCTTATTTGAATCCAAACCAAATCACATCTGGTTTAGCCCAAATAAAATATATAAAACTCAATCTAATTAGGTTCATAAATTTTTAATCAAATTTTAATTAAATTAGAAATTGATTGAATCAAAGTCCTAATCAAATCAGAGATAATTCTCCCTTAGTGATTAGGTCATCTCATAACCTAATCGGGTCAAACCTAATTGAATCCAATTCAATTAGATTTTATTTAATCATCTTTACTCAATTAAATTAATTTAATTAGAATCTAATTATTAATTAATCTTTTATTAATTTACTAATACTTAGTGAATTAATTTATTATAACTTTTGCATAAGTTTAACCATCAATCGAATTAACGATTAAGCCCTTGAATGATTCTCAATCATTGATCAGCCACATGATCAATCAAAAATTTTTTTGAGTGTGACCCTATAGGTTTGAATCTAAGCTAGTAACATAGAAATAACTTTCTGAAGCAATTGATATAACCATCTAACAATGATCACCCGACATCTGGATAGGTCGAATGAAGGCGAAGCAACATTTAAGATCCTATTGGCGTATAGTTACTGTATAATTCATCTCTTTGATCCTAATGCTCAAAGACGACCTAAGATTTAACTGTCAATCCTAGATAAGTCATCCACATTATATTTTAATCTTTTTTAAATCTTTCACATGGATTATCCGAGCTCAGATTTTGCTAAAATAAAATACATTGATACATTAACTCCTACTAATTCAGAGAGATCAATCCCATCTTAACTCATGCACTAACTTGACAAGTACTTGACTGCACCTAAAAATTTTTTATTATTGAATTATAAACTTAGATAGTCCGGCACCAAAGTATAGTGAGTTGCTTGCGAGTCACTGTGTGATCTCAGGTCAGAGGGACACATGCCCATATCCTTCGCAAGCTATCCTTGACAGCAGAGTGCTCTGTAGTTGGTCACATTCTGTGATAATGTACTCTTATATCTCACCTACATGCTATACCAGTGTCTCTATACCATTTGATTATGAGGACAACCAATGCATATGGTACACAATGACCTACACTTGATATTGCTATCATCCTAGTAATAGCGTATCATTTGGTCGTGAACCAATTTAAAGACTACACGATAAATCCTCTTTTATCAATCAAAGTAGTCTTAAGAACTTTATCACAATATAAGAGTTCGTTAGAAGATGTAACTTTATAATGAAAAAGATCAAATAACTTTTATTATTGATCAATTCATATACATTTATAATTAGCACAATCATCAAATAATTAGCTTTAGGATATATTTTCCAACAAAAATAGATTTTAAAATTTTTAATCTAATCTAAGCATGCTAATTCTAAATCATAATCAAATCTAGAATCATCTAACGTACATAAATAAATTTATGAACATAGATTTGAAATCATAAATAGCAAGAAGAATGTATACCTGATCACTTTTCTCTCCTCCTTCGTCAGATCGGATCCTGCAAATGTCTGGGTTGCTGTTGTAGCTGTGCAAGCATCCAACCTCTACTGGTATCCACAGAGAGATGTCTTCATCAAAACTTCGAAACCCTTAGGGTGCTAGCTCACTTGCAGATTTCATTCTTCCATTTGAATCAGGCCACTTTACTTGATATTGTAGGAACCAGATCTAGGGTTTCAGGGTTAGATCTTGAAACTTTTTCAAGATCATACAGCGGAAGACTAAAATAAATCAAAAATATTTTTTAAAATTAGAGAATCTCTAGATCTAAGATTTTTACATGATTATTACATAGCATTAAATCAAAAATTAAAATATATAAATATAGCATGAACTACATGTTGATCATATCAACATGTTTCTATACTACATCTAATGTATGTATTAAACAATAGATCAGATCTATTACCTTGCAAGTTAGACGTTCTAACCTCGCTGATCCGAGCTTGAGGATGATGTTGCAAGCCGCACATGCGTCCGCCTCTAGGAGTCGTCCACACGAGCCCACGAATCTCGATCAGAAGTCCTGCTTTAGGAAATCAGCACAGTATGCTAGTACTACGCTGATCCTTCTTTGATGGTTGATCAGGTGCCTCCTTCTTCTTGATTTGGACTCTTTCAAAGATGGAAAGTAGAAGGAGGAGTTTCAGATCTGAGATACTCTCAGAAAACTCAAGATGGAGGGAGGAAAGATATGAAAACAAACAACCCTAGAAGAAGACCCTCTTCTTCTTCTCGTTTCTCTCTCTAGACACCCTAACTTGTATCTTTTATATCTCCATGACCCAAAGGTATTTCTTTCTAATTTCTGGATAACAAAATGTCTCTCAAATATCTATCTTCTCCAAAAATTTATAAAAAATCATTTTATATAGAGAGATATGATAGAGTCCTTGTCTAGGTCAAATACCTAGTCAAGGCTTATCCAAACATGGCAAGTTAAGGGGCCCAACTCTTGAACACCTCCTCCTTATTTTTATGCATGGATCACTAGAAAGGGTGCATAATGTATACCTAAAATCATAAAAATTTCAAAAAAAAATTGGATAGATTCGGTGCAAAATTGAAAGAGTTTTGGATTTTAAAACTCTATTTCATAGAATTCAAATCCAAACTTATTCCTTTTTGATTTGATCCAAACCACCTTCCATGTAAGAAAGAAGAGAGAAGACCTTTTGTAAATGTGGGAGAGACCTGGGAGAGGGCTTTTGTCACACAAAATAAGAGGAGATTGGTGTTGAATGAGAGAGAGGGTGTGGAGAAGGCTTATGTGGTGCAAGGTGGAATCCTAGTCTTACTAGGATTCTATCTTATGACTTGTTTTAATTTGGTTTCTCAAACCAAATCAAACCAAAATTAGATCAACCTAATTAAAATAAGTCTTAACCCAATTAAGAACCTAATTTAATCAGATTAAATTAGATTTAAATCTGATTAAATTTTCTAATCAAATTAGAAATTAGATTGACCCAAGTCCTAGTTGAACTAGGACTAGTTTTTTCTTGCACTTGGCTTATCCAATAAATCAATTGGACTTGATCCAATCAAGCCCAAACTAAATTAATTAAATTATATTTAATTAGACTTAATCTCAACCCATTGGCTTAATCAAATTAAGCCAATTAGCAATCGAATTGCTAATCGATCCTCCTGCAACACTTGCACTGGGTTAAATGTTAACCGTATTGATCATTTAACCCTAGAACGATTCTTGATCGTTGATCAACCATCCGATCGGATCATGAACTCTAATGTGTGTGACCTCATAGGTCGAACCTAAGTCGATAGTATAGAAATAAATTTTTTACCAATCGAAGTGACCATCTAGCAATGGTACTCGACAACTGGATAGGTCGAATGTGTAGAACAACATCCTTAGAACCCATACGGATATAGTCTTCATATAATTCATCTCCTTGACCAAAATGATCATAGGATACCCCAGAGTTCAACTGTCAACTCTGATCAGGTTGTCCACATTGTATTTCAAAATATCAAATCCATCTGATGGATTACCCTGGTCAAGGTTTTGCTAAATTGAAATACAGCGACTCATTCTTCTCAAACTCTTGGGGTGGTCAATCCCATCTCGATCACACTCTGACTTTGCAAGTACTTAACTGTGCCCAGAAGCCTTCCATCCCTGAATTAGAAATTCAGTTAGTCCAGTACCAAAGCACAATGAGTTGCTTGCAAGTCACTGAGGTGATCTCAAGTCTAAGGGACACTTATACCTATATCCCATCAGAGACATTCTCGACAGTAGAATACTCTGGAGTTGGTCACGTTCCATGATGATGTACCAGTATATCTCACCTGTATGCCATACCAGTGTCTCCACACTCTTTGGTTAAGAGGACAACCAACTCATATGGCCTACAGCGACCTATGCTCGATAGAAGCTGTCGTCCTTATTAACAGCCTATCATTTGGTCGTGAACTGTTTTAAGGACTAATCGATAAATCTTCTCTTTATCGAATCTAAATAGTCCTAAGGACTTCATCATAACAACGGAGTTCATTAGAAGATAAAAGCTTATGATGAAAATGCCAAATATATTTTATTTATTAACAAATCAATTATAATACTTGGTTGCTCAACCGTCAACAGCTTGACGATTGGCTTTTTGGGACACATTTCCCAACAGATATCACTTGAAGTAGCCCTATATAGGATCTTGGAGATTGATCCTAACCATCAAGAAAATTCAAGAAATAGGAGCATGGAAGAGAAGGGATGAGAAGTGGTTTGCATGGAGAAGGAAAGGAGGCATGAGATAGTCAGCACACGAAACAACCCATTAATTTTTCTCATGGCAAAACCCATCCACTTTTATAATTTTGTTGCATAAAATCACCTTATTTCCCATGCCAACAACTGATAAGAATCAGTTTGAATTAGTTAGATCTTATCTCTATCCAAATAGGTATCCTAACTAATCAAGAAACATCAAGAAACCACCTCTCTATACCTCTTCACACATGCATGCACAAAAGTAGCAAGAAAAATCACCGCTCACTCCTCTTTATGGTTGGCCAAATGGAGAGAGAAGTCCAAAAAACCTGGGCTCTAAGGGTTAGAATCAATTTGGTTCAAGTTGGATCCCAATCAAGTTCAAATTGAGTCTGAATCGAATCAAATTCGAAAGGCTTCAAATCTGATCCAATCAAACTTGAAATCCAAATCTGATTTCAATAATTGAACCTAATTAGCATTAAATTAAATCAAACTCAATTAAAATTAAATATAATTTAAATTAATTAAGATTTGATCTATAATTTAATTAGTCCTAATTAAATCATAATATTTATAATTAAGTTTCTGTGCTAATAATTAGCAGTTACTGAATCTGTAACACCTACAAATTAGCAGTTTTCAAATTCAAACTATCAATCAAATTGATAATTCAAATTTGATCCAAACTGTTGATCAGATCAAACTCTTTTTGTGTGTGACCCCTCAGATTCTATTCTATCTGATAGTAAGACATACTGTGATCTCTATCACAGTATCATCGAAACTTCTTCGATGGATTAGAACAATTCTAGCTCACCTCAATAAGGATCGTTGATTCAAAAACAATCTTAGTGAATTCTCACAATCCACTAATGATGCCTAGCTGCATGTAATAGTATCCCAGTAGAATAAAAAAATATGAACCCCTAGGTGCAGTTACCATATGATTTAGTCCCTTTATCATGAGTCTCGACTTGACGAAAGTCATGGAGAACTCGTCAAACCCCATAGTCAGTCATATGCCAGATTGGCTCAACTCAAGTTCACTTGAAAATTCTGTGAAAACTCTTTTTCAGTATTCATACTTGCTTCGGTCGAAGACTTCTTGAACTCAGTCTTGCTAAACGTATAGAATTTTTTCTTTTTACTAAAATCGATAGATTCTATCTAGGTGCATCCTACTCTAACAGCGAATCTGAACTTACTGTAGCCAATATATACAGCAAAAATCCTAATGGCTAGGGATTAATATGCAGTCAAACTCAGTAGCCTTGCTGCAAATAGCCAATGACATCATAGGTACAAGAACACTCACACCACTGCAGCATTGGGAAGACCACTGATGAGTGAGTAGATATCTAAGTGATTCTTGTATTGGTCACCTCAGTATAAGTTGTTCTCTAACAACCATTTGCACTCTCACTCCGGTGTCACCACACAGTAGACTCAAGACTCATCTGCCCATAAGAGAGATGATCCATACATCGATCTTAAATAGATTGGTCACTGTCCTTTGTGACGATCCTTCGATTGGGAGTATTTAGAAATAAACCACTAATAATGTATGTTTCAAATTCTCAATATCTTAAGAATATACAATATCATCTTTGTTAATTTCTAAGATAAATCATGGATACATAAACATAATTGAAATAATAATATCTTTTATTAATAATAAAGTTTTATAAGTACAAGATAGGCCCTAGAAATATATAATGTGTCTGCCAACCATTGGCTTATAGGGCACACATCTAACACTTTCCTTGACACCAACTACTCAATTGATCAAGAATTGGTTAACCCATAATTGCTGTCACTACTACTTAATATATTTTTTTATGAGGGCTTCACCTGGTCTCATGCACATTCTAATATGATCTTATAGTATTCAAAAATAAAACATCCTTTTGTAGTTCTTCTTCTTGATTCACACAGGCACCCTTTCCATCATATTTCTTTATGGCAGGATGGCCTTTACAGTGATTCTCAAAGAGTACTAGGCTACTGAGAATTTAATCCTCTATTAGTATATATTATATAAGTATCGAATATACATCAATTCATATCATCATATGAAAATAAAATCTTGATTATAGCATAATTCATAACATACATCACTTAAATACAATCAGCATACTACATATGAATGAACCAAACAAAACCGACTCTGATACCACTGCATGGTTATGATGGCATTGAAAGTATAGATTTCAAAAATTTTTAACTAAAAAATTCGAATCATCTAACCCTAATTCAAGACCTCCTTGATGATTAACAATCATATGATACATTTACATAATATAATAGAAGGTATGAAGAATACCTGCAGTGCTATATCCAAATTCTGGTAGAACTTTGACCAGGCACCCAAGTGTTCGCCAGCTAACGGTGATCCACATAGAGCCTTAATCAAGATACTTTCTCCTTAGATAGGTTCCTTCCCTTTGAATTCTTTCTTCAAGAACTCTTCTGGGCAGTAGAACCTCAGGACTTTCTTCCTTTATCCTAGCCTTTCCTTTCTCTTCCTTTCTTTTCTCCTCATCTTTCTTAATTCTCTTTCTAGGTCCTTGTTCTAAAATTAGACTTGTCCTTACTATTTTAGGACTTATCCTAACAAGAAAGGAAGTGACTAATTGGATAATTGGGAAAGTATGTAAGAAAGAAGGGATTAGATTGAATGAATCGGATACCTAGAGCAACCCCAATTTATAATCGAAGAGTGGACGCTTATCCAAATTCACTCATGCCCTTCCATAAGTTTCTTATGCCAATCTCATGACCATCCATATATCTCACACCCATCTAAAGGTCTGCAACATATGGCAAAAAATCAAAAATTATCTGAAGAGATGTTTCGTGCAAAAGGACTCTTTGGAAATAATTCTCCGATGTTTCTCTGAGGTGTCACATGACTTCTTTTTGGTGCCACATTTCTCCACCATTGATCAGCGCAACATAGACATCCAAGAGCCATAAAAGGAGGCACTAATCTAGTTTAGGCATAGAAAAAATCTAAGAATAAAATGGCATGAAATAGATTCAAGAGTCCATAACTATATGGACTTTCAAATGGCACATTACATAAGGGGCGGCTAGGTTTCCATACTTGTCCATTTATTTCCTCCGATAACCAATGAAGTGATTAATCCTCAAAAAGACTCTTCATGCACCCTCAAATGTCCATGCCCCATAATAATTTTAGCATGGAACAAATGGATAAACAAGAAAAGGAGGCATCCCATCCCATGGGACGCCAACTATATGTTATCGCACAAACAAACTCCACACTCCAAAGATAAAACTCTTTTAGGACATGGAAGCCAGATAGGTGTCACCTAAACCTTGACTCAACTAGCCAAGGGTCAACCCAATTTAGATCCAAATCTAATTTGAGCTTAATTGGATTTAATTAGCCCAAATAGGAACCAATTTCGAATCTGATTTGAAACTAAGAGTTAGGGTTTGCAACATGTGCTAGTATGTTCATCTTGCAAATATGATCTAATCCAATTAGATCTTTGATCAATTTTCTTTATGTGTGATCTATTAGATTTCATATCTAACTAGTAGTAGGTCCGAATGCAAGTCGATCAGATTTGATTAGAATCCAATCTAATCAATTTAGGTCCAATCGAGCTAACCCGATTTCATCAATTAGAATCATTTCTAATTGACAATCGAATTAAACTCTTTAATTTGATCAAACCTACAAGACAAAATTAACGTCTAGTAATATATCATGTCTATCCAGAAGATATAAAATTTTAATAAAAATATCAAAAATATCTTTCAGTGGTAAGTTACCATATAATTCAATCCTACGATCATACTGCATCTCGAATATGATTATGGATATGGAATCATGTCCAATCCAATTTCACATTCATATCTCTCTTAATCTTATGATGATGATTCGATTAATGAAACATTCAAAATCCTTTTTAATTCTCATTCTGCTTTGATCAAAGTCTCCTTGAATCATCATATAATTAGAGCAAGTAGGATAAGATCTCCTCTTATCAGGAGTGATCGATTCCATATTGACCTACTCATAATCTTCATATACAATCCACCATATCTAGAACACTTGATACATGACTAAGTCATAATTGAGTATGAACCAAAATATAGATTCATGTATACAAGGTTCTATGGTAGTCTCAGGTCAAAAGACTACATGCACAACTCTCACTATAAGAAAATATCTTTAGAATGATAAGTAAATTCTATAAGATATTTCTTAAGATGGATCAGTTCAGTAAACTCATTCTTTAATGAGCACCCATATCCTTATATTAGTGTCTCACATAAGTGGCTTATGAGATCAGCCACCCTCACCATCGAGCATCCAGAGGATGTGCCAGTCTATTTAGAATATTAATCCTCTACTCAATGCTCCTATGACTAGAAATATTCTAAATCAAGATTTTATGATTTTAGGTCTCATAGATATGATCTTATCATAATCCTAAAATTGTTGGATTTTTCATGTCAGGGCATGCATGTATGTTTCAAAAAAAAATTTTCTAAACAATGCAGCAGAATAGAAGATTAAAATATCTTTTAATCTACATCATGCATGCATAAAATATAGAGCACTAGGATCTACTTCATATGCTGAAATTGAATACATGCTGAATTTTATGCTGAAATCGAATATGTGATCGAATCACATAACTGTTTCGCAAATCTTTTCTTCAAATCTAGATCTAGAAGAGACTAAGTTCTCTCTTAGCTGTACAAGTGTCTGACCTCTATGGGTATCCACTCAGGATCAGTCTGAAATAGTCTTTTTTGGTATTGATTTTTTTTCTCTAAAAAAAATCAGTCTGTGAATCGGAATGAAGTCTGAATCATGATCAACTCTTTGATCCTTTCTTTGATCTTTTTCTTCTCTTCTTCTCTTACTTTTCTTCTCTTGATTATGAAACAATCAGAACTAAAACCAGCAAACAAAAGAGATGCCCAAACTCCTTTGGGATGGAAGATGGAGGATGCCCAAGCCTTGGGCATTGGCTCTTCAAGGGAGAAGAGAGGGGAGAAAAGAGAGGGGGCGTGGGCACTTCTATGGAGATGTGGGGCTGCTGAATTTCAATACTTAGAAGCCTTAGGGAATGTCTCTTTTAATAGGTATAAGGTTTAAATTCTATTCAAAATCAAACAACCACTTAATACAAGTCCTACTTGCACTAGGAATCCTTATTTCTTTAGTTATTTGACTCCCTTTAGAAGATCTTTTAGGCACCAACTATTGGAGCCTTTGCACCCATAAATACACACACCACATGGCACCCATGGGATACCCCATGCTGGTCCTACACATCCTCTAATGGGTGGGCATGCCCAACTTGATCAAATCAAGTGGGGCCCAATCAAAATTATCAAGAAAATTAATTAAAGGCTTGAACCTTTAATTTATTTGATCCAAAACTCTAGACACTCAATAATTAGAGTCTAATAATCTAATTTATTTAGGTTATTAGTAGATAATTAAACTTAAATTAATCTTATCAAATAAGAAATTCAAATATAAAGAAGAAATTGGGTCCAATTATGTACTAGCAAAGTTATCCTAAATCCAATAGATTTTTCAAAATCTAATTGAGACATCATAAGCCCAATTACTTATACCAGGTCTAATCTCTTTACTGTGTGATCTCATACATTTAATTCTATCTAGTAGTGAGATATACAATGATCTCTATTATAGTATCATTGAAACTCTTTTCAATGCATCAGAATAATTTTACTTTAACTCATTAAGGATCATCGATCCTGAGCAATCTTAGTGAGCTATCACAATCTACCAGTGACACTTAGTAGATGTAGTGACTGTTAGAAAATATATCCAAAGTCAATCGTTAGACGATTGTGCTCATCTTGTAAACTGTATATAATTTTTATTAATAAAAATTATTTGATATTTTTATTATAAATTGACTACTTTTGAACTCCTGTGTTGTAATAAAATTTTTAGGACTATATATATTAATCGATAAAAGAAGATTTATCATTAAGTTCTTAAAATTATTCACGACCAAATGATATGCTATTACTAGGACAATAGCGATATCAAGTGTAGGTCGTTGTATACCATATGAGTTGGTTGTCCTCTTAACCAAAGAGTATGGAGATACTATTATAGCATGCAGATGGAATGTAGGAGTACATTCATATCGAATGTGACCACGTGCCGAGCACTCTGCTGTCAAGAGTAGCTTGTGAAAGGTATGGGTATAAGTGTCCCTCCGACTTGAGACCAGCACAGTGATTTGTAAGCAACTCACTATACTTTAGTACTAAACTATCTGAGTTTTTAACTTAGTGACAGAAGGATACTAGGTGCAGTCAAGTACTTATCAAGTCGGTGTGTAAGTCAAGATGGAATTAACCCCTCTGAATTGGTAGGAGATATGCATCAGTGTATTTAAATTTAGCAAAATCTTGGCCAGGGTAATCCATGAGATGGATTTGAAAAGTTGAAATATAGTGTGGTCGACTTAATTAAGGTTGACAGTTAAACTCTAAGTCACCTTGAGCATTTGGATCAAAGAGATGAATTATACGGTAACCATACGCCAGTAGGTTCTAGAAAGTTACTTTGCAACACTTCGACCCATCCGATCGTCGGATCATCATTGCTAGATGGTTACATCGATTGGTATAGAAAGTTATTTCTATACTACTAGCTTAGAATTAAATTTATGGAGTCACACATATTAGAAGATTTGATCAGATCTGATGGCTGAAGAGTCCAATTGGATTGTGACTTTGGTGAAGAGTCCTACTTGGACTAGGGCTCTGTGGAAGAGTCCCACTGTGACTGGAACTCTACTATTTATGAAGAATTAATTAGTAATTAGATTATTAATTAACTCAATTTGATTAAATAAAAACTTTGGAATAAGTCTAATTAAATTAGATTCAGTTCGACTCATATTGGGATTGATATGATCAAATCTGATTACAAGAGAAATTTGATCCTAATTCGATCAGGGTTTGGACTCGACTAATTTCTAATTGGGTTAGAAATTTGATGAGATATTTAGATTTTTAATTAGATTAGATTTATTTCTATTAGTAGTTTTAATCCAAATTTGATTTGAATTATAATTGAATTAGAAATGAAGAGTCCAAGTCAGACTAGGACTCTATCCTTATCTTTTGTACCACATCTGGATCCATACCAATTTCTCCATGCCTAATTAGATTTGGGTTGTGATTTTTAGTGTCATGAGAGAGGATCCAATAAGAGTGGTCAGCTATAGTTGATGAGATACAAATCTTATTATTATCTCTTGCCTAATTCAAATGCGATCTGAATTAGAGATAAGATGCAGACTAGGAAAGAGATTTTTTATATATAGTATATTGTTAGAGCTATATTATTTTTTTTTATTTTTATTGAGGAATTCTTTAGCATGTGAGACTCAATATTTTTTCTCCACATCCTAATAATTTTTTAAAAATTTTTGGGGATGCCAAAAAGGGGTTTTGGTGTTAATTCATGGCATCCTTTTTTGAAAAGTCCTAATTCCTAGTCTATAAAAAGGGGACCCCTCTCTTGGACATCCCATGATCAATTTTCTTGTAGATTTTTTTTTGTCAGAGCCTCTTCTCCTCCTCCTCTCTTTCTCCTCCAAATCTCCTATCACTTTAGAGTATCCAAGGTGCTTGAAGAAGAAGAAAGAGGTCAGCTATCAAAGTTGTTCACAGACTAGCATCTTCAAGCCCCTGATCTGCGCCAGTCTTCATGTGAATTTTTCTATAGAGGCTAGATGACTTTGTATGGCTGCAACCGACCTGAAGAACACCCTCTCCAATCATTGGATTAGAAGAGATCAATATTAAAATTTGTTTGATAACGATCTCTAACTTATTTTGATTCCTATGGTAGATCTAATAGTTAGATCTAAAATTTCAGCATCAATAAGATAGATGTAATTTTTATTTTCAGATCTAAAGTACATATTTTTCATATCAAAGATCCTAATGTGGTAGTCTAAGATTAGATCTTATACATGTAATTAAAATTAAATTATTTAATCTATTATTTCTATGGTATAAAATTTTTTAATTGCATGTACTACACTACCGCAAATTTTTTTTAGTGGCAACCTAGTAGAACCGAAAAAGAACCTCAAAATATAGTTCACGTATGATTCAATCCCTCTATGATGAGTTCTGACTAGATAGCAGGTCATGAATAAATCATCAAACCTCATCATCAGTCATATGATAGATTTGATCAGCTCAAGTTCAATTACGATCCTTATAAAAATTCTTTTCCATCAATCACACTACTATGGCCACAAACTCTCAGACTTAGCCTTTCAAATCTCATAGGACTACTCCTCTCTATCAAGGTTGATAGATTCCATCTTGATGCATGTGCTACTCCTGTAGTAGACCAACTAACACCAACATCTACTACAAGGGCTCATTGAGACCATATTTATGTGTCAGTCAAACTCCAGCAGCCTCACTACGAGCAGTCATACCATCACAGGTCAAAGGACTATTCACACAACTACAGCATCGAGATAATCACTGATGATCGAGTAGAAATCCAAATGATCTCTCATATGGTCATGTTCAGTATTAGTTATTCTCTAACAACTATCCACACTCGTTGCTCAGTATCTCTATACTGTAAATTAGAGACTTATCTATCTCAAAGAAAGTGATCTGTGCGTCGGTCTATCTGGATCGATCATCATCCTTATGATGATACTATGATAGAAAATATTTAAAAATTATATACATGTCTTTAATTTTTAATATTTTGAGAATATGTATCGAAATATAAATTTCATGAAGGATTTAGAGACACATCACACTTGAATGAAAATTAAACTTATCCTTTTATTGATCAAATCAATATATTAAGTATAAAATTATGTCCTAGCTTTATTATAATGTGTCAGTCATATTAGCTTCTAAGATGTACAGCTAACAATCTCTCGCTTGGAGTAAAGCTAATTGGCCACTAATCTAAGTTTCATCTTCTCAAGATAGACTTCCATCTTTGGCTGGCTTAATTGCTTTGTCAGTAGATCTACCATATTGTCCGTGGAGTCTACTCTTCACACTTCAACATATTTTTTTTTGAGATAGTCGCGTATGATATAGTATCACCATTTGATGTGCTTTGATTTCTGATGAGACCTTGGCTCCTTAGCAAGTCCTATGACTCTATTGTTGTCACAATAAAGTGGTATGGCATCTGATGTCATAACCTCAAGTTCCATAATGAACTTCTTGAACAAAAGCCTTCCTTTGCAGCATCTGAAGCAGTGACATATTCAGCCTCTGTGGTCGAATCCACTATGATAGGTTGCTTGAAACTCTTCCAGCTGACTGTGCCATCATTACAGATGAACACATATCCTAACATAGACTTTCTATCATCAGGATCAGACATGAAGTCTGAATCAGTATACCCCTCGACTCGCAACTTAGAACCTCCTCCAAAGATCAAGAATAAATCTTTAGTTCTTTTTAAGTACTTAAGGATGTTCTTCATAGCTATCTAGTACTCCTCACCTAGATTCGAATGATACCTGCTCGTGACACTCACAATAAGGATAATATCAGATCAAGTACAAAGCATGGCATACATGAGGCTCCCTATGGTTGAGGCATAAGGAATCCTACTCATGCACTGAACTTCCTCAAATATGGTCAGACACATCATCTTGAAAAGATGAATACCATACCTAAGAGATAAAAGTTTTCTTTTAGAGTTTTTCATGCTAAACCTCTTCAGCCCTTTCCTGTGTACAACTTTTGTGACAGGCCTAGCATCCTTTTAGATCTATCCCTATAGACATTTATTTCAAGAATATAGGATGCTTTCCCTCGATCTTTTATAGAGAATTCCTTAGACAACCATCTTTTGACTGTGGTCAGCATGGAAATATCATTTTCAGTAAGGAGAATATCATCCACGTATAATACCAAGAATGTTATTACACTCCCACTGACCCTTTTGTATAGACAAGATTTCTCTTCGTTCTTAATAAAATAAAATGATTTGATTGCATCATCAAAATGAAGATTCCAACTCTGAGAAGCTTGCTTTAATCTGTATATGGACCTTTGCAGCTTGCAGACTCCATGATCACTATCACCAGATATGAAATCCAAAGACTTCTTTATATAGATATCTTCCTCAAGTTATCTATTCAGAAAAGTAGTTTTCACATCAATCTACCAGATTTCATAATCATAATAAGCTGCAATAGCAAACATAGCATGGATGGATTTCAGCATGACTACGGATGAGAAGATTTCTTGATAGTCAATACCCTCGCGCTGGCCATAATCTTTTGCCACAAGCCCTGCTTTATAGATCTCTACCTTACCATCGATACTTATTTTTTTTTTGTAAATTCATTTACACCCAATAGGTACTACATCCTCAAGTGGATCCACTAAGGTCCATATTTGGTTTAAATACATCGAGTCAATTTTTGACTTTATTGCATCTAACTATTTCTTAGAATCGATGTCAGATATTACCTCATCAAAAGTATTAGGATCACTACCATGACCCTTATCTCCCATAAAAAATATTTTCTTTACTTCCTTTGTAAGCACACCTATGTACCTTTCAAGAGGTCAAAAGATCCTACTAGATCTATGAGATGGTAGAGGAACATCAATTACTGGCTCATGAATAATGAGTTTCTGAGGATCTATAGCTCTTTGCTCTTCAGAGACTTTCTTTTCGAGCTCAACTAACCTCTCATTGACACCATCCTGGATAAACTATTTTTTTAAGAATATAGTGTTCTGACTCATAATTACATTGTGATCTTGTGAAAAGTAAAAGTAGTATCCCATTGATTCTTTTAGATACCCTATAAAATGAGCTATTATAGATCTATCCTCTAATTTATCAACCATCTATCTCTTGATATAGACTAGACATCCTCAAGTCTTAAGATTATCTAGACTCGACTTCTTATCGTACCATATCTCATACGGTGTGGAAGAAATAAATTTTGATAAAATCCTATTCAATAGGTGAATTATAGTTAATAAGGTATGTCCCCAAATATATAAAGATAAATCATTGAAGCTCATCATGGATCTGACCATATCTAATAGGATTCTATTCCTTCTTTCCGATATCCTGTTAAGCTGAGATGTTTTGGAAGGAATCTATTAAGAGACTATGCCATTATCCTTAAGATATCTCAAAAATTTTTGACTAAAATATTCACCTCCTTGATCAGATCGAAGAACCTTAATGGATTTGCCTGTTTATTTTTTTACTTTACTTCTGAATTTTTTGAATTTTTCAAAGGCTTCAGACTTATGTTTCATCAAATACACATACCCATATCTAGACAGATCATCAATAAAGGTGATGAAGTAGTTGTAACTACCTCTGGCCTATACATCAAATGGTCCACATACATCAATGCGTACTAGGGAAAGTAACTCAGCGGCCCTTTCCCCATGTCCTACAAAGGGTAACTTGATCATTTTTTTTCAAAGACAAGATTCACAAGCTAAATACAACTCTGGATAAAAAGAGCCAAAGATTCCATCTTTTTCTAGTTTGTTTATCCTATCCTCTCCAATATGGCCTAGTCTATGATGCCATAAGTACTTCTCGTTAATTTCATCTCTAGATCTCTTTTGACCTATGGCACTCACTATTTGCTCATTCAAATTCACATTCGCATCAACATGTAAGTGATATAGACTGTCAATTAAAAGACCACATGCAACCAATTTTTTTATAAATAAATAGAATAAAATTTTTTATTAAAATTAAATTCAAAACCATCTTGTGCTAGCACAAACACGAAAGTTAAATTCTGACTAGCTATAGGAATAAAATAACAATTTTTTAAATCTAATCTAAAATCTGATGGTAATCAAAAAGGATAAGTGTCAACGACTTCTGCAATAATTTTTGCTCCATTGCTGACCCGAAAGATCATGTCACCTTTCCTCAACCTCCTACTTTCTATTAGACCCTGCATTGAGGTACATATATGAGCACTCAAACCAGAGTCCAATATCCAACTAGATGTAGAAAAAACCATAAGGTTAGATTCAATTACAAGCATACCTTTTAAAGATTTATCACCCTTCTTGGTCTTTAGGCTCTCCAGATAGAGTGGACAGTTCATCCTCGAGTGGCTGTTAGCATCACAGTGGAAACACTTTTTCTTTGCTTCAGCCTTCTTTGGAACGTCCTTCTTTGGCTTGTTCTCTTTCTACTGCTTCTTAGCAGATTTATTCTTTTTCTTCCAAACAGACTTTCTCTTGGTTGAAGAAGTCCACTCCATACGAGAACAATGCCCCTTAAACTCTTCAAGGTTCCTTCCATAGTGACCAACATGTTGACCAGTTTGGATATAGTGCAATCAAGTTTGTTCATATGAAAATTTATAATAAATTAACTATATCAACTCATGAGAGATTGAAGGATCAAATCCATCTACACTTTTTTTTGCATATCAAGCTCGAGCTTCTCAAGCTCCTTAATATCTTTGATTACTGTCATACAGTGCTCATAAACTGACTGTCCTTCACGCATCTTCAGATTGAAGAGTCTCTTGAGCACTTTGAAGCATGTGTATGGCTTTGCTCACCATACAACTCTTATAAGTGAGTGATCATAGCCCTGATAGTAGGCATATGCTCATGCTAGCTCTGCAACTATTTGACATGGATGCCAGCACATAGCACTTGACCCAACTGTCTTCATCCGTCCACTTTTCATAAGCAATTTTTTACTCAGTAGTAAGATGGTTTGGTAACATTAGGATTTCTGATCGAGTACATGATCTAATTTTCAGAAGTCAGGATAATCCTGAGGTTTCTTAGCTAGTTTTTATAGTTTGTTCTGGTCAAATGATTGGATTCAAGGATGCAGGCTAGAGGATTTGAAGCTGGCATTGTTTAACTACGAGAGTAGAGATTCAAGTTAGACTTTTGTACTTTAAAGTATATTTACTTTTAGGGACTTCAAGATGCAAACAATGACTCCCACTAATTTTTTGGATCCTCCACTCTCCGAGTGGGAAATGAAAATTCTAACGTGACAAATAGATTTCTAGTAGGTACTATGGTCTCGTCGATGCCATGTACCTTACCTAATAGTTATTGATAACATGCACACCAATGCATGGACAACTCCTTGTCCAGATGCTTCTCTAAGCATATTGCAGTAACTTGATCTCTAAGTCATGTGGGCTCATCTAATAGTTATTGACCATACTCTTTAGTTAAGCCCGACCCACCATTCATAAGCAGGTGCAAAGCCATCATTGAGTCCCTCACCTAATAGTTGTTGGGCCCAACCCCATCCTTACCCTGGAGCAACTCTTTGCTAATAGAGTAGTTGCATATTTCTGATGCAACTAAACCTCTGTGATCAGTCAAGAATAATCAACATCAGTAGTACGTTCGCACAACTACAACGATGGAAGACCTATGGACTTAATATTTGTGGAAAGATTTAGGTTTAAGTCTCATCTAATCAGTCATCATATGACTAATCAAATTGGCATGGGCTAAACCAAACCGCCAAGCAACCCCATTCAAGACTCAATCTTCCAAATTAGTCAGATAAGTAGAGATCGATGGGGGTCCCATCATTGCTATCCTTAGAGACCAATACATTGATCAGGTTAGTAAATGAAATTAATTAAATAACCATCTCTTAATTACTTATCTTAGACACTAATAGGTCAATTGGTCCAAATAGGTTAGCTCAAGCAAATCAGGCTCAAGCCATCGAGCCGAATTAGGTCCTTAGGTTAATCGATTCTACATATAGGATTCAATTGATTTGATCAACAATAATTGCATGATCATATAACTTAATTGATCTAATCCTAATCAATACTTAATTTGATTTGATCAATTACATAATCGAGTTAAACCCATTACGTTCAAATTAAAAACCCTAGATGCAATCTAATTACATGACCTAATTTTTGATTTTTTTCATAACTAAAATTTTCATGCACAAACACAAATTTTAGATTCCAAAACTAAATTTTATATCTTAATTTTTTATATGAAAGATAAGTATTAAATCATAAAATTTATTTTCAGATTTAACATACAAGCATATATCTCATATATGTATGTAACATTCAGATCTAAATAAAAATTCAGATCACAACATGATATCATATATCTCATATACAAACCATGAATCATATTGAAAATAACTTTTTGACCTAAATATGTAATCATATATCTTATATATAAATCATAAATTAGGTCAAATTAAATTTTAGATTTATGCATGTATCTATATATCACAAAATATGAACTAGAAATCATTCTAGAATAAAATTCAGATCTATGCATGCTTTCATATATCAACTATATATTCTAAAATTAAATCTAAAATAAATTTTAAATTCAAAATAATCATCTATATATCTCATGTATTAAAAAAAAATCAGATTTTGAAACTCTTTTTAAAATATGTATGTCAATTTCATGCATATAAAATTCGTGGCTCTGATACCATAGTTGGATTTTTCATGTTGGGGTATGCATGTATGTTTCAATTTTTTTTAAAAAATAATATAGTAGAATAGAAGATTAAAATATCTTTTGACCTACATCATACATGTATAAAATATAGAGCACTAGAATCTACTTCATATGCTGAAATTGAACACATGCTGAATTTTATGCTGAAATCGAATATGTGATCAAATCACATATCTGTTTCGTAATTTTTTTCTTTAAATCTGAATCTAAAAGAGAGTAGGTTCTTCTTTAGCTGTGTAAGTACCCAGTCTCTATGGGTATCCACTCAGAATCAGCCTGAAACAGCCTTCTTTGGTATTAATTTTTTTTCTCTAAAAAAAATCAGCCTATGAATCTGAATGAAGCCTAGATCATGATCAACTCTTTGATTCTTTTCTTGATCTCTTTCTTCTTTTTTCTCTTGCTTTTCTTCTCTTGATTATGAAGTAATTAGGGACTAGAAAATAGCAAACAAAGGGGATGCCCAAACTCCTTTGGGCATGGAAGATGGAGGATGCCAAAGCCTTGGGCGTTGGCTCTTCAAGGGAGAAGAGAGAGGGGGCATGGGCACTTCTATGGAGGTATGGGGTTGCTAAATTTTAATGCTTAGAAGCCTTAGGGCAGGACTCTTTAAATAGACATAAGGTTTGAATCATATTCAAAATAAACAACCACTTAATACAAGTCCTGCTTGCATTAGGAATCCTTATTTCTTTAGTTATTTGACTCCCTTTAGGAGATCCTTTAGGCACCAACTATTGGAGCCTTTGCACCCATAATACACATGCCATATGGCACCCATGGGATGCCCCATGCTGGTCCTACACGCCCTCTAATGGATGGACACGCCCAAATTGATCAAATCAAGTGACGCCCAATCAAAACTATCAAGAAAATTAATTAAAGACTTAAACCCTTAATTCATTTAATCCAAAACCCTAGGCACCCAATAATTAGAGTTCAATGAATATAATTTATTTAGATTATTAACAAATAATTAAACTTAAATTAATCTTATCAAATAAAAAATTCAAACGTAAAGAAAAAATTGGATCCAATCATGTGCTAGCAAGGTTACCCTGAACCCAATAGGGTTTCTCTAAATCCAATTGAGACTTCATAAGTTCAATTGCTTATTCCAGGTCTAATCTCTTTGTTGTATGATCCATAAGTTCAATTCTATCTGGTAGTGAGATATATAATGATCTCTATCATAGTATCATTGAAATACTTTTCAATGGGTCGAATAATTTCATTCTGACTCATCAAGGATTGTCAGTCCTGAGCAACCCTAGTGAGCTCTCACAATCTATCAGTAACACCTAGCAGTATGTAGTGGTAACCTAGTAGAATCAAAAAAAAATCTTAAGGTGTAGTTTACATGTGATTCAGTCCCTCTATCATGAGTTTTGACTAAATGGTAGGTCATGGATAAATCATCAAACCTCATTATCAGTCATATGATAGATTTGATCAGCTTAAATTCATTTATAATCTTTATAAAAACTCTTTTTCATTAATCACACTACTATAGCTATAGACTCTTTGACTTAGCCTCTCAAATCTCATAGGACTACTCTTCTTTATCAAAGTTGATGATTCCATCTTGATACGCACCCTACTCTTACAGTGGATCAACTGTCACCAACATCCACTACAAGGGCTCATTGAGATCATGTTTATATGTCAATCAAACTCCAACAGTCTCATTAGAGCAACCATAACATCGTAGGTCAAAGACCATTCACACAACTACAGCATCGAGATAATCACTGACGATCGAGTAGAAATCTAAGTGATCTTTCGTATGGTCATGCTCAGTACTAGTTATTCTCTAACAACTATCCGTACTCATCACTTAGTATCTCTACACTGTAGACCAAAGATATCTATCTCGAAAGAAATGATCTGTTCATCGGTCTATCCGAATCGATCATCATCCTCATGATGATACTATAACCAAGAGCATTTAAAATTATATACAAGTCTCTAATTCTCAATACTTTAAGAATATGTATCAAAATATTAATTTCATGGATGATTCAAGGACACATCATACTTGAATAAAATTAAACTTATCCTTTTATTGATCAAATCAAAATATTAAATATAAAATTATGTCCTAGCTTTATTATAATGTGTCAATCATATTGGTTTCTAGGACATACATCTAACAAAAATCACTACCTGATTTATGGGGTTCATCATAATCATTACAAATATAAGATATAGCATATGATGAAATATAAATATCTTTTATTTATTCATAAAGTGTCAATTACAAGAGTCTAGAAGATTACGAGAAAAATCCATCAAAATATAAATTTTGATTATCTTGTAGGGCATATTTCTTTCATGGATATCTTTGATCCTTTCTCCCTCACATCTAACCAGTGCAAGTTCCTGCTTGTGGCCATCAACTATTTTACAAAGTAGATCGAGATCAAGCCCCTGGCTCGTATATCTGAGATGAAAGTGAAGAATTTTATTTGAAAATCAATCATCTGCCATTATAATTTTTTTTGAGTACTGATCACAGATAACGATAGACAGTTTAGTGGTGCCTGACTTTATGAATTCTATAGAGAATATGGAATAAAGAACTGTTTTACCTCAGTTGGCCACCTGCAGGCGAATGGAGAGGTGGGGGTGACCAACAGAACTCTCCTACAAGGCTTGAAGGCTAGAATTGATTGAACTGGAGAGTCCTGGATGAATGAACTTTATCATATACTGTGGGCCTATCGAACCACTCAGAGGCTTCTGACGGATGAAACTCCTTTCAACCTTGCATTCGGGACCGAAGTAGTCAATCTTGTAGAATTCAAGCTCCCATCCTCAGAGTCAAGGAATATACTGAAGATACCAACTCTATATGGCTCCAAGCCAACCTCGACTTGATCAAAGAAAGTAAGGAGCATGCCACTGTCAAAATGGCTGCCTATCGTCAGAGAGTGGCCAGGTACTACAATGCCCAGGTCAAAACCAAGGAATTTCGAGTTGGTGACCTAATATTGCAGCGAGCCGAGGTCTCATAACCCACTGAGTAGAGAAAGTTATCACCCAACTGGAAAGATCCTTATCAGATGGATGACGTAGTACATCTGGAGACCTATCAGCTCAAGCAATTCAACGAAGCATCACTCCCTAGACTTTGGAACTCCACCAACCTGCGCATATATCATCAATGATGTTGTAATTTTATGTCATTATATATCAATACGAATGCTCAGATTCACTAATCCTTGCTTGTTCAATCATCATGAATAATCTAAACTTCTTTCACTGTGAAGAATTCCTCTAATCAAAACTTTGTCTAATAGATGAGGGCTAACAATACGGACTCTCGATGATCAATGACCAATCCTTGGTGACTTGGAGGTGGGGCTAACTCACAACACCCCATCAAAGCCCGAGTCGCACGGGAAGTGAAGGGAGATCCTAAAGGACCTCTGAAGGGCTAACTTATAAGACCCTCGATCCATAATTTGGCGAGCAAACCTCGATGACTTAGAGGTGGGGCTAACTTACAATATCCCATCAGAGCTCGAGTCATATGAGAAACGAAGGGAGACCCTAAGAGACCTCCGAAAGGCTAACTTACAAGATCCTCGATCTACGATCATGAGATGTGCACACGCTTCCTACGGGCACATGCTGCCTCTCCCGTGAAGACGAGAAGTGCACACATTGTCTATAAACACATGCTGCCTCTTGTGTGAAGATGAGATGTGCAAATGCTGCCTATGGGCACACACTGCCTCTCGCATGGAGACAAAAAGCGCACATGCTACCTATGGACACATGCTGCCTCTCGCATGAAGATGAGAAGTGCACATGCTATCTCTCGCATGAAGATGAGAAGTGCACATGCTGCCTACGGACACATGCTACCTCTCGCATGAAGATGAGATATGCACACACTACCTACAGACACATGCTGCTTCTCGCATGAAAATGAAAAGTACACAAGCTGTCTATAGGCACTCGCTACCTCTCACATGGAGACAAGAGATGCACATGCTGCCTACAGGCACATGCTACCTCTCGCATGAAGATGAAATGTGCACACACTGCTCCGCTCATAAGATAAGCCTAGCACATGCAGCCTCTCGCACTATGAGAAATGCACACATAGTCTACGGGCACATATTGCCTCTCACATAACAATAATAAGCGCACCTGCTGCTCTACTCATAAGATGAGCCAAACACACAGTCTCTTCCCTGTAGGGGAGAACCAATCTGCCACCCATAGGATAGAGCCAAGCTACCACCTATGGGGTAGAGCTAAGTTGCTATTTGTAGAGTAGGACCAAGATGTTATTTATCGAGTAGAACCAGCAGTCCTCTGATGGAGCCACCTTCAACAAGGTTCATTTGGGGTAATTTTATCTCGAATCAAAATGAGCTCATTTAAATTTCCAAGGTCTAGATTGACCCAGATCAAAATAATTCTAAGGGCCTTAGGTCGAGGTTAGCCTCTATGTGTTAAGTTAAAATATGCAAACTTATAAAAAAAAAAAATTATTCATTTTGATATTTACAAGAAGAAGGATGTGTCTTCAGTGTCACCTTATAAAAAATATTTACAAAAAGAAGGATGGCATCTTCAGTGTCACCTTACAAAATTTTTTACAAGGAAAAGGATGGCATCCTTAATGCCATATTACAAAAAAAAGAGAAAGAAAAAGTGCAGTAAAATAGAAGAGAGCCATAGAGATCATGCCGGTCCAAAAGTAGATTCCCGCCAGTCAACGAACCTGGTTCAGAGCTCTCATCATCATACACGATAGCAACGATCGGACAATGGACACTCTTCTCAGTCCCCAGCTCAAGGATGAGGAAACTCAGTCCTCATTCGATGAGGAAGCCTCCTCATCGCTATTTTCAGGCGGAGGGATTGGAGCTCCAAATACGGCATTATCTGCAGCAGGCGGGCCTTACAGTTCTTGAAAGCATTGATAAACCCACTGACGGCAATATCGATGACCTCCCTCCTAAACTCTACAGAGTCCTGATACTTTTGAATGCAGTGGGCTTGGATGTCAGGAGGAATCTGCTCAAATTGGAGGGTGTGATGATTCTGAGCCTTGGCAGAGATCGTGAGACTGAAGATGCCCCATGAGAGGAAGATGAACCAGCACCTCTGGCTCTCATCCTTCTTCAGGCCTCTCTTATAAAGGCCCACCTCTCCTTCACCCTGGCCTTCACCGTCAGCAAAGGAAGATGCAAAGGGGGATGCAAGGGTGATGCCATCTTGATAGAAGGAAGAAATTTCTGTGAAGGATGGAGACAAGAGATTGGATTTCTTCACCTATTGGCCTCTATTTACACCAACCGCCAATCGATGGCTTGAGGGGATACAACTGTCCACTAGCTAATAAATGGCATATCTATCCACTATCTGAAATAAATCCCGATGACGCTTCGAGAACATAGCTACGTGGCATACACCTACTAGCCCCACATCTTTTCCTAGGCATTATCCTAGTGGAAGAGTCAATAGTCATCATTCCCATGACCGCTAGCATTGAAAAGGGTAGAACAAAAGTGCCACTAGATATGCATCTAAGATCGGTGTGCTCAAATAATTACCCCAAATAGGTTGGTGTGGAAAGTTATCTCAGATCAGCATGCACACTACAAGTGAAGACAAGATATAAAAAAAAATCAATTTTATTCATTCCTTCAAAAGCTTTTACAACAACCTTGAGGGGTCTAAGGTACAAAAAGAAAAGAAAACAAAAATCTAAGAAGCCACATCCAGAGCCGAGGCACCTATCGCAGATTCATCGACTGTAGTAGGATCCCAAGCTTCATCTAAAAAGTTCAAATTTAGTTTTGGATATTTAGCGGCGATCCTATTCCAAATTGACTGCCTCCCAAGGTCGTAAGCATCAGTAGCAAATTCAACCTTTTCGTCTTGACACTCCGTGGATGCTTAGAAATCTGCAACGGCTTTAAGGGTGGCCTCCACTATCTTCTTTTTAGCTGCCCCCAACTGAGCTTCAAGTTCTCTTATTAATCTTTGTAGTCGAGATTTTTTTTTGACTACGATCGCACTCCTCTCGAGCTGAGCCTCAAGCCCCTCTATTCTCCCTAACAACCAAGAGTTCTCCTTGATGACCCCTCAATGCCACCTCAGCATCCTCAGCTCTTCTCTCAATGGTGTCGACTCTCAGGAGGGTTTCTCTAGCCTCCCTTATCGCCTTGTCCTTGGCATCCCCAAGCATCTTAGCTTCGAGCTGATACTTTCTCACCTCAGTCGAGCGATCATGATAGCTCTCAATATATCCATTTAAATAATGAAAAAGCTAGTAAGAGGCATTTCTTATCAGTAAGTGCCATAAACATATATGTAAGATAGATGAAATTATAGGAACCCAAACATATATGCAACATATATGCACTCCAGGGCTCCTTTCCTCACCTCCTTCCATGGTACAAAAAGGTTTAGGACTTGGGATATATGCAGGATCAGGACCCTAACATATATGCAACATTCTAAGGTCACTGGCACAAAAAAGTTTAGGACCTCCTGATCCAAAAGCCGGTGGTGCTGGGGGACTTTCGATCCTGATGTGAATGCTCTGGTTGCCCACAGGCTCAGTTGTACTTTTTTGATGGGCCTTCTTATCTAATTTATCTAGGGAGATCACATCCTTCTCCATAACCATCTCTACAACTAAGTCAAGTAAGTCATCAGCAAAAGCACAGTGAAAATCAAAGAGTATAAGACCCTAGGGGCGGACAATACGTACCTCGATAGGCAACCTGGCTAATGCTGATATTGAATAGCGTCTGGATCGATAGTAGGTCCTTTAGCTCCAAAATCTTGAAGCCATGCATGGTTGCCAACTCCTGCCTCTGGCATTCATTTATGGAAGGCTCTTTTAGTGAGGCCTCTTGAGGTTCACCCCAAGAGATGAACCCCCAATCCTCATCGGACATCTGAGAGATGAAGAGGAATCAGGGTTTCCAACCATGAATGGTGGTGGGGATCCTCGAAAAAGATAGTGGGCAAACATCCTTCTTTCTCCACAGCATCATGTACCATCAGTCGTGGGACTCCGAATGCCTTTTGAGGCTGAAAAGGGAGCGGAAGAGTGTGATACTGGGGTCAATCTCCACCAACACCTATACTGTAGTGAAGCCACAAATGTACCATCATGAGTTTAGGACCTCTGAGCATGGCAACATCCCGAGATATTGGAGAAAAGATATGAAGAAATGATAAAGAAGAAGCTGCAACCCAGCCCAGAAGCATTCCTCATAGAGACTCATCTAGCATGGGGGTGGTTGGCAGACTCGATCATCTGGCCCAAAAACATCCAACTAGAATACTAGAGGATTTGAAACTACTCAAGAGTAGCACTATATCCCTCTCAGTCAGCTCAGATGAAACCCTAGAGGCACGAAGTTAGGATCTCTAGAGGCCATTCTTCTCACTCGAAAAGAAACTCACGAAAGTAGAAAACAAAAGGAGAAGGAGGATCTGTGGCAAAGAAGCGAGGACAATCTAAAACCCAAAGAGACCTATGTCTAGTCTTGTTTGAGGCTTTAAATAGTCTAAGGTTCAACAGAGCCTTCAAAAGACACCTCCCATCACAGCATTAATTGCAAGAGGCGTGAATCGACAAAGAGCGAACAAATGCTTAATGCATGGAAATCCTTGACGGATATAATTTCTATCGTCGATTTGATAGTTAATGCCAGCAGCAAGCAAATCACATTTTGCGCCAATTTTGAAGAGACGTGTGGACGTGCGGTAGTACCAGCCATGCGGACATGGTTCAAATTTTTATCCTTTCAAGACTTGTGTGATAGGTATAAGTCATATAGCTCGGATCAGTACCTACTGCACGGATGCGATTCAAATTTTTATTCTTTCAAAGCCTGCATCATAAGTATGGGTCATATAGTTCGGATTAGAAATTAATTTATGGTTCACATTATATTTTATTATTTTAATTATATTTAAATTCTTGGTTTAGTTTGGAATTTAACCATTATGGCCTAAAATTTGCACTCACATATCCAAACACAGGGTATTAACAAAGGTGAATTTCATTCATTTATACCAAAACAATTATAAAGTTTGGATTATGGAAGGAAATGAAAGGAGATATAGGTTATCGCCTTGAAGCACCAACAAGATGGCTTATTTCAGAATGGCCTCCTTTAGCATTAGTAACTTCATCAGTTTGGACGACTATATTGATCTTGTTCACCTCAGTGGAGTGGCGAGATGTCCTGGCGAACTTTTTCATGCTATCCGCTGCCATGGCAATCAAGCTTTCATCCACAACGTCAGCTTGAAGAGGCCCAACACTGTTAGCAGGGGGTGCGTCTGAACCATTCTTTTGCATCTTTCAAAGCCTACTAAGAACTTATCCTGCAGGCCTGGTTTATAATCTCAGCCCTCTTTTTCACCAGTTGACCCATCCTTCTTTCGACATGCATGGTCGAAAACTCCTGCTCTCTAACTTAGCATCAGAGGCAATCATGATTTTCTTTTACCTCCTTCAATTTCTTCTTTGTGTGCTCTGCCTCTGGCGAAGCATCTTAAAGCTCGACGGGTGGCTCTAGAGTTGCCTGAATCCTTTCAGAAGCAAAGCCTTTATCCCTCTGAGGTATCCTCTCACTGTGACTTCCTTTTTTTCAAGGATTTAGCCCTCTTAGTTGATCTTGTTGGGAAATGTGTCCCAAAAAGCCAATCGTCAAGCTGTTGACGGTTGAGCAACCAAGTATTGTAATTGATTTGTTAATAAATAAAATATATTTGGCATCTTCATCATAAGCTTTCATCTTCTAATGAACTCCGTTGTTATGATGAAGTTCTTAGGACTATTTAGATTCGATAAAGAGAGGATTTATCGATTAGTCCTTAAAACTGTTCACGACCAAATGATAGGCTGTTAATAAGGACGACAGCTTCTATCGAGCATAGGTCGCTGTAGGCCATATAGGTTGGTTGTCCTCTTAACCAAAGAGTGTGGAGATACTGGTATGACATACAGGTGAGATGTAAGGGTACATCATCATTGAACGTGACCAACTCCAGAGCATTCTGCTGTCGAGAATGTCTCTGATAGGATATAGGTATAAGTGTCCCTTAGACTTGAGATCGCCTCAGTGACTTGCAAGCAACTCACTGTGCTTTGGTACTGGACTAACTGAATTTCTAATTCAGGGATGGAAGGCTTCTGGACACAGTCAAGTACTTGCAAAGTCAGAGTATGATCGAGATGGGATTGACCACTCCAAGAGTTGGAGAAGAATGAGTCACTGTATTTCAATTTAGCAAAACCTTGGCCAGGATAATCCATCAGATGGATTTGATATTTTGAAATACAATATGGACAACCTGATCAGAGTTAACAGTTAAACTCTGGGGTGTCCTATGATCATTTTGGTCAAGGGGATGAATTATATGAAAACTATATCCGTATGGGTTCTAAGGATGTTGTTCTACACATTCGACCTATCCGATTGTCGGGTACCATTGCTAGATGGTCACTTCGATTGGTATAGAATTTGTTCCTATGCTACCGCTTAGGTTCGGACCTATGAGGTCACACACATTAGAGTTCATGATCCGATCAGATGGTTGATCAATGATTAAGAATCGTTCTAGGGTTAAATGATCAATACGATTGACATTTAACCCAGTGCAAGTGTTGCAGGAGGATCTATTAGCAATTCGATTGCTGATTGGCTTAATTTGATTAAGCCAATGGACTGAGATTAAGTCTAATTAAATATAATTTAATTAAATTTATTTTGGGCTTGATTGGATCAAGTCCAATTGGTTTATTGGATAAGCCAAGTGCAAGAAAAAACTAGTCCTAGTTCAACTAGGACTTGGGTCAATCTAATTCTAATTTGATTAAAAATTAAATCAGATTTAAATCTAATTTAATCTGATTAAATTAGATTTTTAATTGGGTTAAGACCTATTTTAATTAGGTTGATCTAATTTTGGTTTGATTTGTTGGAAACCAAATTAAAACAAGTCATAAGATAGAATCCTAGTAAGACTAGGATTCCACCTTGCCCACATAAGCCTTCCCCATGCCCTCTCTCTTATTCAACGTCAATCTCCACTTATTTTGTGCAACAAAAGCCCTCTCCCAGGTCTCTCCCACGTTCACAAAAGGTTTCCTCTCTTCTTTTTTACATGGAAGGTGGTTTGGATCAAATCAAAAAGGAATAAGTTTGGATTTCGAATTCTATGAGATAGAGTTTTAGAAATCCAAAACTCTTTCAATTTTGCACCGAATTTATCCAAATTTTTTTTGGAATTTTATAGATTTTAGGGTACACATTGTGCACCTTTTCTGGTGATCCATGCATGAAAATATGAAGGAGGTTCTCAAGAGTTGGGCGTCCCTTAACTTGCCATGTTTGGATAAGCCTTGACTAGGTGTTTGACCTAGATAAAGACTCTATCATATCTCTCTATATAAGATGATTTTCTTCATGAAATTTTAGAGAAGTCAGAGATTTGAGAGCCTTTGTGCATCCAAAAATTAGAGAGAAATACCTTTAGGTCGTGGAGATATAAAAGATGCAAGTTGGGTGTCTAGAGAGAAAAATGTGAAGAAGAAGAGGGTCTTCTTCTAGGGTTTTTGTTTTCATATCTTTCCTCCCTCCATCTTGAGTTTCCTGAGAGGTCTCAGATTGAAACTCTTCTTCTACTTTCCATCTTTGGAAGAGTCAAATCAAGAAGAAGGAGGCACCTGATCAACCATCAAAGAAGGATCAGCCCAGTACTAGCATACTGTGCTGATTTCCTGAAGCAGAACTTCTGATCGAGATTCGTGGGCTCGTGTGGACGACTCCTAGAGGTCGGACGCATATGCGGCTTGCAACATCATCCTCAAGCCCAGATCAACAAGGTTAGAACGTCTAACTTGCAAGGTAATAGATCTGATCTATTGTTTGATACATACATTAGATGTAGTATAGAAACATGTTGATATGATCAACATGTAGTTCATGCTATATTTATATATTTTAATTTTTGATTTAATACTATATAATAATCATGTAATAGGATCTTAGATCTAGAGATTTTTTGATTTTAAAAAATAAATTTTGATTTATTTTAGTCTTCCGCTGTATGATCTTGAAAAAGTTTCAAGATCTAACCTGAAACCCTAGATCTGGTTCCTACAATTGGTATCAGAGCCTAGGTTCTTTATTACATGATTATTTATACATGCTTAGATTATTTCTTAGATTAGATCTAATTTATAATCTAATTATTAAATCTAAATTAAAATTTTAGATCAATCACAAACTGCAAGGTTGTCCTGCTGTAAGGTTTACCCCTTACAGTGCAAAGGTTGTCCTAGTTTGTGTAGATCTAGCTTTAATCATAAATTTGTTAGATATGATCTAGATTAAATTTATAATTTATTAGATTTAAAAGATATTTAAATCTAAAATAAAATCTCTTTGTTAATAATTTTTATGCAAAAAAATTGTTTAAAGTTGAAATTGTTTCAATTACATGAACCTGTTTAGATTAGATCTAAAGTAGTTTCATATTTATTTCACTTGTATCTTGATTATGAATCAAACATGCAATATGGTTGGTAGAATCATATTGTAAAATTATTTTACAAATATAAAAATTATTTTTTGAAAAGCCAAACCCAACCCTCAGCCCAAAACTTAATTAAGAATTAAGAAGTTATTTGATTAGGTTCTAGGATTGTGAATTGAAGAACCTAAGACACAAATCATAACACATTGGGTTAATGGGTTAGTGGGAATTAGGTCCATTAATTGGGTTAGACCTATGGTTAGATTAAAGATGGACTTAATTAGAGAATTGACTAAATCTATTCAATTGTTGTCTTAGATTAGGTCAAGGATTCTCTAGATCAATTACAATAGTTGTAGTTGGTCAAGTCCATATCTTTAACGAGAACCAAATGGACTTGATTCTTGGCTAAGCGGTCTAGCACGAACTGTTAGGTTGATCTAATCGAAACTAATTAAACTAGTTGGTGTCTAAGGTAAACCAGACTGGTGGTTTTTAATTGGGAGCCCGCTTACCTGGCCATTTCTGATGGTGTCTAAGGCAAGCTTTGGCAGACCCTCCCACTGATCGAACTTACCTGGCCTCTTGGTGAAATTATGTTTTGATCGGATCACTTGACTATTCGAGCTGACCCATGTCAGCTAGGTAAATCAGTGTGACTGATTTAGGTGCTCCTAGACCAGCCCTGGTCTCCCTTAAGCTGACTTGGTGAAGCCAGTGGGAGGATCATGATAAGCTGGTTCATCTGACTTCATCCTCTATATTATTTAAATTCTCTAAAATTATCAGGTCCTTAAAATGACAAAGTTATGGAGATAACTGAGTCATAGCCTCCCATTAAGGTGTTTGATAATGAGTCCATTAACTCAATAATCATTGCAGACCCAAAGGCCTGGTGTTTGTTGACTAATGGAATTATCACTCATCATATGATGACTTGGAAGTGTCTCTCTAATGGTGGTTACGTGAGCCAACCAAAGTTGGGCTTAATTATTCGTTGGTTAGATACACCAAGTATGATCATGTTAATGGTTGGACCTAACGGATCCTTACAGTGGAGGCCAAAGCCTACTGATTAGGTTTCTGGGGCAAAATTAAAATTACTAGAAATTATTTAGAGAAACAATTAGTTATGACCTACCCTTAGATGTACATGGGTTGGCCAACCAAAGTTGGGCTTGTGTGCAGTCTAAGTGGATTCTAGTACCCGCTAAGGAATTAGGATAATTCCTCGAATTGGAGGTAGAGGCTACCAATTCGAATAAAATAGTGGGAGAAACCTTTTGATTAAAGTCAAATCTTTAGGTTTAATGAATCAATTACAAATTAGGTTATGGTTCTCCTTTGTGCAAATATGGCCACTTCCCTATCGCTCCGATCATTGTTGGACAATGATAAGTTGGTGGGACCCAACTTCGATAGCTGGTATCGAAAGTTGAAGATAGTCCTGGAGCATGAATGGATCCTATATGTGATAATGGATCCTGCACCTGAGGAGCCAGCTGTCAATGCACGTGGAACAGTCAAAGACACTTACCAGAAGTGGCTCAGTGATCGGACCATGGTGCGCTGTATCATGCTGGCTGTCATGAGCGATGAGTTCAGTCACATATTCGAGACGGCTCAGCCAAAGGACATGCTTCAAGTGTTGGAGGATGCCTTTGGCACACCCGATGACGTAGAGAGGCACAAGACTAGTTGTGCCATCTTCAATGCCAAAATGCGGGATGGTGCCTCTGTCACTGATCATGTATTGTACATGATCGAGCTGATGGAACGATTGAGCAAGCTCAGCTTTCCTTGCATGAGCAGCTTGGGAAAGATGCAATACTGAACTCACTGCCCAAGTCTTATCTCCCATTCCTCACTCATTATAGAATGACAAAGCCTGAAGAGAACTACCACGTGTTACTGGGGTTGCTTGAGAACTTTGAGAAGGATCACCAACTTTACAAGGAGTCGGTGAACTTAGTGGGAGGTTCATCTTCTGGTTCTCAACCTTTTGAGAAAGGAAGAAGAACAAGAAGAAGAAAGTCAAGAAGGTACAAGTTCAGGCTAGGACATCAGTGCAGGGCCAGACCAAAAAGATCAAGCCAGATAAGAGTCTATTCTACTGGCAAGCACCCTAGATTAGATAGTGTGTCAGATATCTACTTATGGCATTGGAGGCTAGGTCATATAAACAAGAACAGAATAAATAGGTTGACTCAAGAGAAAATCTCGAAGTCAGTGATTGTGAATCACTTCCAATCGTGAGTTCTGTCTTCTTGGTAAAATGATCAAGTCACCTTTTACTGGAAAAGGTGAGAGAGCTACTGAGCTCTTGGGCCTAGTACATATTGATGTATGCGGCCCCATGAGCACCAGTGCTAGAGGTGAATATTTTACTTCATAACTTTCACGGATGACCTATCCCGATATGGATATGTCTATCTGATGAAACATAAGTCGGATTCATTTGAAATGTTCAAACGATTCGAAGTGAAGTAGAAAAACAAACTGGGAAGAGTATTAAAACTCTTCGATCTGATCGAGGAGGAGAATACCTTTCTAGTGAGTTTCTCACATATCTAAGAGAGAATGGGATTCTCTCCCAATGGACTCCTCCAGGAACACCACAGCATAATGGTGTGTCTGAAAAGAGGAATCAGACTCTGTTAGACATGGTCCGATCCATGATGGGTTTTTGCTAGCT
Organism: Elaeis guineensis; assembly: GCF_000442705.2. Classification (NCBI taxonomy): domain Eukaryota; kingdom Viridiplantae; phylum Streptophyta; class Magnoliopsida; order Arecales; family Arecaceae; genus Elaeis; species Elaeis guineensis. The sequence continues at coordinate 46,848,510 of NC_026001.2, read as the reverse complement.
TGCTGATATCCTTCTGGGGATATGCACTCGAATCGGCCTGTTATCTGTTAAATAGGGTTCCAAGTAAGTCTGTAATTAAGACTCCATATGAGATATGGACGGGACGTAAGCCAGCACTTTCACACCTTAGGGTCTGGGGGTGCCCGCCTATGTCAAACGATTAGTCACAGACAAACTTGGACCTAGGTCTGACAAATGCTCATTCATAGGGTATCCCAAAGAGACAAAAGGATATTTTTTCTACCATGCTGATGAACAAAAGGTGTTCGTCAGCCTTAAGGCAATCTTTTTAGAAAAGGAGTTCCTTGGTGAAGGAACTGTTGCCTCTAAGATTGAACTTGATGAAGTTCAACAGGTAGAAGGACCGACACCAATAGCTGAACCAGAGTCGGATATGATTAGATCAGATCCAAACCCAATGTACCTGCACTATTAAGGCGATCCGTAGAGTACCACGTCAGCCGACAGATACTAGATTTCTTGATCCGGGACGGTGATCCCATCGAACTTGATGAGAATAATGAGGATCCGATCACCTATATGGATGCAATGCAGAGACTGATTCTGAGAAATGGCTTGAAGCCATGAAATCCGAAATGGAGTCCATGAAGGTCAACGATGTATGGACATTGGTTGACCCACCTGAAGGGGTTAAACCCATTGGGTGTAAATGGGTCTTCAAAAGGAAGAGGGGCACAGACGGAAAGGTGGAGACCTATAAAGCCCGTCTGTAGCCAAGGGGTATCGTCAACGTTATTGTATTGACTATGACGAGATGTTTTCCCCTGTGGCAATGCTCAAATCTATTTGGATAATGCTTGCAATAGCTGCCCATCTAGATTATGAGATCTGGCAGATGGATGTAAAGACAGCTTTCCTGAATGGAGAGCTGACCGAAGAGGTGTATATGATACAACCTGAGGGGTTTACATCCACAGATGAGTCCAAGGTGTGCAAGCTTCAGAGATCCATTTATGGATTGAAGCAAGCTTCTCGGAGTTGGAACATGCTTTTGATAAGGTGATCAAAACGTATGGCTTCATTAAGAATGGAGAAGAGCCCTGCATCTATAAATGGGCAAATGGTCCAGTTATGGTATTCCTTATCTTGTACGTGGATGACATTCTCTTAATCGAAATGACATCCTCACACTACAGGGAATAAAAGTTTGGTTGTCATCACAGTTCTCCATGAAGGACTTGGGTGAAGCATCCTACATCCTAGGGATGAAGATCTATAGGGATAGATCTAAAAGGATGCTTGGGTTATCCCAGTCCATGTACATAGACACTGTGCTGAAGAGGTTCAGCATGGAGAATTTCAAGAAGGGCTATCTACCGATAGGCCAAGGAATTTCTCTCTCTGAGAAGGATTATCCGACAACTCCTGAAGAGAGAGAGCGTATGAGTAGAGTCCCATATGCTTCAGCCGTGGGATCTATCATGTATGCCATGACATGTACAAGACCAGATATGGCATACTCATTAGGAGTAGTGAGTAGATATCAATCTGATCCTGGAGAAAACACTGGAAAGTGGTTAAAGCCATCCTTAAGTATTTGAGAAATACTAAGGACCAATGGTTGGTTTATGGCGAGTCAGATCTGAAACTTGTGGGGTTCACAGACTCCAGCTTCCAATCTGACCATGATGACAGCAGGAGTGTGTCGGGTTATATCTTTACTCTGAATGATGGAGCCATCTGCTGGAAGAGTTCAAGCAGCATACTGTGGCAGACTCTGTTTAGCGGAGTACATCGCAGCATCGGATGCTGCAAAGGAAGCTGTGTGGCTGAGGAAATCCATCACTGAGCTCGGAGTAGCACCCTCCCTCGATGGTCCGGTCCTGCTCTACTGCGACAGCACTGGTGCCATAGCTCAGGCGAAGGAACCCAAAGCACATCAGTGGATGAAGCACATCTTGCGCCGCTTCCACCTGGTCTGAAGATCGTGGATCGAGGTGACGTCGACCTTCAGAAGATCGACGGAAAGGAGAACCGGACCGACCCCTTCACTAAAGCCCTGGCGATAAAGGAGTTCAACAACCACAAGTCAAAGATGGGTATTAGATACTGTGCCGAGTGGCTTTAGGACAAGTGGGAGTTGTTGGAAAATGTGTCCCAAAAAGCCAATCGTCAAGCTGTTGACGGTTGAGCAACCAAGTATTGTAATTGATTTGTTAATAAATAAAATATATTTGGCATCTTCATCATAAGCTTTCATCTTCTAATGAACTCCGTTGTTATGATGAAGTCCTTAGGACTATTTAGATTCGATAAAGAGAGGATTTATCGATTAGTCCTTAAAACTGTTCACGACCAAATGATAGGCTGTTAATAAGGACGACAGCTTCTATCGAGCATAGGTCGCTGTAGGCCATATGGGTTGGTTGTCCTCTTAACCAAAGAGTGTGGAGACACTGGTATGGCATACAGGTGAGATGTAAGGGTACATCGTCATTGAACGTGACCAACTCCAGAGCATTCTGCTGTCGAGAATGTCTCTGATGGGATATAGGTATAAGTGTCCCTTAGACTTGAGATCGCCTCAGTGACTTGCAAGCAACTCACTGTGCTTTGGTACTGGACTAACTGAATTTCTAATTCAGGGACGGAAGGCTTCTGGGCACAGTCAAGTACTTGCGAAGTCAGAGTGTGATCGAGATGGGATTGACCACTCCAAGAGTTGGAGAAGAATGAGTCGCTGTATTTCAATTTAGCAAAACCTTGGCCAGGATAATCCATCAGATGGATTTGATATTTTGAAATACAATGTGGACAACCTGATCAGAGTTGATAGTTAAACTCTGGGGTGTCCTATGATCATTTTGGTCAAGGGGATGAATTATATGAAAACTATATCCGCATGGGTTCTAAGGATGTTGTTCTACACATTCGACCTATCCGGTCGTCGGGTACCATTGCTAGATGGTCACTTCGATTGGTATAGGAATTTATTCCTATGCTACCGGCTTAGGTTCGGACCTATGAGGTCACACACATTAGAGTTCATGATCCGATCAGATGGTTGATCAATGATTAAGAATCATTCTAGGGTTAAATGATCAATACGATTGACATTTAACCCAGTGCAAGTGTTGCAGGAGGATCTATTAGCAATTCGATTGCTGATTGACTTAATTTGATTAAGCCAATGGACTGAGATTAAGTCTAATTAAATATGATTTATTTAGATTTATTTTGGGCTTGATTGGATCAAATCAATTGGTTTATTGGATAAGCCAAGTGCAAGGAAAAACTAGTCCTAGTTCAACTAGGACTTGGGTCAATCTAATTTCTAATTTGATTAGAAAATTAAATCAGATTTAAATCTAATTTAATCTGATTAAATTAGATTCTTAATTAGGTTAAGACCTATTTTAATTAGGTTGATCTAATTTTGGTTTGATTTGGTTTGGAAAACCAAATTAAAACAAGTCATAAGATAGAATCCTAGTAAGACTAGGATTCCACCTTGCGCCACATAAGCCTTCCCCATGCCCTCTCTCTTATTCAACGTCAATCTCCACTTATTTTGTGTGACAAAAGCCCTCTCCCAGGTCTCTCCCACGTTCACAAAAGGTTTCCTCTCTTCTTTCTTACATGGAAGGTGGTTTGGATCAAATCAAAAAGGAATAAGTTTGGATTTCGAATTCTATGAGATAGAGTTTTGAAATCCAAAACTCTTTCAATTTTGCACCGAATTTATCCAAATTTTTTTTAGAATTTTTGTGGATTTTAGGGTACATATTGTGCACCCTTTTCTGGTGATCCATGTATGAAAATATGAAGGAGGTGCTCAAGAGTTGGGCGTCCCTTAACTTGCCATGTTTGGATAAGCCTTGACTAGGTGTTTGACCTAGACAAGGACTCTATCATATCTCTCTATATAAGATGAGTTTCTTTGTAAATTTTAGGAGAAATAAGAGATTTGAGATACCTTTGTGTCATCCAAAAATCAGAGAGAAATACCTTTAGTCATGGAGATATAAAAGATGCAAGTTTGGGTGTCTAGAGAGAAAAATGTGAAGAAGAAGAGGGTCTTCTTCTAGGGTTTTTGTTTTCATATCTTTCCTCCCTCCATCTTGAGTTTTCTGAGAGCGTCTCAGATCTAAAACTCCTCCTTCTACTTTCCATCTTTGGAAGAGTCCAAATCAAGAAGAAGGAGGCACCTGATCAACCATCAAAGAAGGATCAGCACAGTACTAGCATACTGTGCTGATTTCCTGAAGTCGGACTTCTGATCGAGATTTGTGGGCTCGTGTGGACGACTCCTAGAGGTCGGAGCATGTACGGCTTGCAACATCATCCTCAAGCCCAGATCAACAAGGTTAGAATGTCTAACTTGCAAGGTAATAGATCTGATCTATTGTTTGATACATACATTAGATTAGTATAGAAACATGTTGATATGATCAACATGTAGTTCATGCTATATTTATATATTTTAATTTCTGATTTAATGCTATGTAATAATCATGTAATAGGATCTTAGATCTAGGGATTTTTTATTTTAGAAAATAAATTTTGATTTATTTTAGTCTTCCGCTGTATGATCTTGAAAAAGTTTCAAGATCTAACCCTGAAACCCTAGATCTGGTTCCTACAGAGCTTCCACTAGGACTCCTCCGAGAATGAGCCCCAGGTGAAGCATGGTCTTGACTTTTTTTCCCTCCGAGTATCCTCCTTAGGTGCTCTAGGTCATCCTGAGCACGGTGCCAGTCTCTTTCAACTCTAGACCTCTGTCTCTCGAGATCTTCAATTCTTCTTTCAGCCCTCCTTAACTCATCATCTTGATGATTGATTATCTTTTAGGCTACCTGATGGGCCTCCTCGAAGAAGTCGAGCTCTTTGGCTAGTTCACCATTATTTCTCTCTACCTACTCCAATTGATACTCCAGCAAATCAACCTCTTCCTTCACCACTGCAAGCTCCAATGATGAGGCATTTGAAGTGATGCCAGTGAAGCTAGCCAAATGGTATCCCACCTATGCAAAAAATTTACAAACAAGCATCAAAATACTGCACATTATCGGAGATCAATAAGATCTAAAAATGCTTTACATGTGCAAGTGACCTTAGGACGCTAGCCATCTGCTCTTAAGCCCTTTGCTCATCCATATACAACTTCTCTGTGGGCAATAGAAAATTTCTCAAAAAATCCACTGCTAACTAGAGATTCTCCATCGTAGATGGGACAGAAGATGCTAGTTTCATAGGGCCTGCTTGAGAAACAGCCAGAGGAAGCATTCGATGGGTGTCACCTACTCCAAGGATTTTTTTAGTTTTCATCATTACTACTAGAACTCCCTCAAAGTTACTAGCCACATCCTCTGCCTGTGTCATCGCAGTCAAAATTTTTGTAGGACTACTAGTTGTTCCCACTACCTGTGCCCTCTCTGTCAGTGCCTCTTCTCTTGCCAAAATTCCTTTCGGTGGGTCTTTCATCACATCCTCCAATAGAGCAATCGTCAGTTCAACAACTGGGGGGGATTTTCACCCCCCACTGGTGCTGGAGTAGATCTGGTGGTCGAAGGTGATCCAGTGGCCGGAGCTTGGGCATAATCACCCTCTAAAGTTAAAAGACCGATAGGCAAGGCCTTGGCCTATTTTTTTTGGGCCAATGCCAGTTCGAGCTTCCTCATGAGTTTTGTGCTCATCTTGCCTCTGAGCATTGCAACAAAGGTTTGGAGCAGAAAAGTCTTGCGATTACTTTACTCTGACTAAATGGCCAAGAGCCTAATTTAAAAGGAAATGAATATGAAGACAAAAAGTTACCATCTAAGAAATTAAATTTTTTAGAAGATCGCCAGCTTTGGGGCCCCATCAATTACGACCATTTGTAATGATCGTGCTAAAGTGACGTCAGCAACTTGAAACATCAGACATTCATAAAGACATGAAAGTGCACATCTTTAGATCCAAGGTACAACTTCTGAAATATTTTTTTCATCTAATTCTCAGACTTAAGAGTAGGAAGATAGTGTTACGGTGGTTACCATGAGTATCTCAGATCAGTGTGACAACTATAAAACACCTTAGGTCTTCAAGCTATCATTGGGACCACTCACTTAAAAGTAGAGCCATATACAGTGCAGAGTAGCTTGCATCTGGTCTATCGTATGGTCTGTTCGGTGCACTCCATTGCCTCGGCAGGCCAATATCTTAGCGCATGGGCTATACCAGTTATCATAGCTGGCTTACCTCATGATGTGCGTGATAGTTATCCACCTTGAGTGGATAGACTCATGCATAACCAACTCCCCTAATCTCATGAGAGTGATTGAAGGCTGAAATATCTCATTCATAGTGGCATGTTCAACGACCCTACAATCTAAGGATCACACGATCTCACAGCTATTCGATCAACCATTCGACTATCTTTTATATAAGCAATCAAAGCTCCGAGGACTACATAAGTCAATCAATCCCTCTCAGAGAACTCATTGCTATTCCTGTTATTCTTTGAATCTGACTTGAGCATCAGAGAGTCCTCGTCGAAGCAAAAACTTCTAGTTTGGACTTATTTGTAGGTCACTCTAGTGCCATCATCTCAACATGAGGCTCCGTCACATTCTCTTCGACCTCAACCAAATCGAGCAACAACAAGGTCCTTGGGTCAATCGATTTAACATATGGATTTCAATCGAACCGACCAACTACAACTATTGGTTTGATCATGAGCACTCTTGACCTAATCCTAATCAACTCTTGAATGGATTTGATCAACTGCTCAAATCAATTAGGTTCCATTAAGTTCAAATCAATTATTCTAGATGTAATCAAATTACTAGACCTAATTTGATTTAGCCGTGACCAATTGTTAATTTTATTAACATTAAATTCAGATTTAAAATCTAAATTTCATATTTAAATTACATGAATGATTTAACATGTTATAATCTTAAAATAACTTTTAGATTTCAAATCTAAATTCTAAATTTATGATCTAAACATGTTATGATTTTGAAACTAGTTTTCAAATTTCAGTAATCATTCATGCATAAAAATTAGATCTAAAACTGCTTTTCAGAACTAAACCATTACTCATATATCTCATACATGATTAAAAATTGATCTAAAAATATTTTTTAGATCAACAAAAATCAGATCTAAAGATTGAAAATATTTTTTAAAAGGATCTAACATCGATATGAGACAATCTTTACAACATAAGGGTTAAACTCTATGCCAGAACAACCTTATGGCATATCGATGTTAGATCATTAATCAAATTAATTTTAGATTTGATTAGAAATCAGATCTCATCTTATTTTCATACATATGAATCCATGGCTCTAATACACTATTGGATTTTAGGTAATTTGCATGCAGATTTCAAAATAATTTTGAAAAATAAGTAGTGAAAGACTAGATTAAATCATACTTAATCCTACACATGTATAAATCTAAATCTTATACCTATAGATCTAGTTCATATGATGATAAATAAGATATAAAGTATTTGATTTTAAAAAATAAAATTAAATATGTGATCAAATCACATACCTGAATATTGAACTCCTTCTTTAGATTCAGATCTAAGGATATCTTCAAGTTGTGGTGTAGCCACGCACGTGCCCGACCTCTACAGGTATCCACATGAGGCCTAATTTGATCAGAGACTCTTTAATCTCTTTGGGGTGCTAGCTCTTTATAGAGATCACTTCCTTGATGGTTGAATCTGATCTCCTTCAATCTCTAAGATCCTCTCAAGAAAGAAGAAGAAATAGGAGGAAGAAGAAAACTTTGGAGAGATGAGAACCCTTTTCTATTTCTCCCTAGAATTTTCCCATGCCCAAAGAGATCCCACGCCCAAGCTCTCACACCCAAAAAGGAGTTATCCTTCCATTCTCCATGCCCTCTACGTCCCTTTTATAGATGGCATCCATAGTTTGATTAAGACTAGGTTTGACATAATCAAACCTAATCAAAGTAAGACTCCAACTTTGATACAATCAAAACCAGATCAAATCTAATTTGATCCTCATCCAAAAAGGGCATAAGGGAGGAGATATGGAAGGGCTTGGACTGATCCATTCACATGCCAAATCCAATTTGGCATGGAGCTTAGGTGGCACAAGGAGATGGGGTGGCATAGTGGAGAGAGAATCCCTATCCAACTGAGATTTCTTATTTGCTGATTTAAATCTGATTTAATCCTAACCAAATTAAGATTAGGTTGCATCCAAATTAAGTTAATTTCTAATCCTATTAGGAACTCAACTATCTAGTCAAACTCAATTACATTGAATCAAGTTCTAGTCAAACTAAAAATTTATCTCCTTATATAATTGGGTTATCTCATAAACCAATTAGGCTTGATCTAATTAAATTCAAACCAAATCAAATTGAATCTCATTTAATTAGATCTGATTTGAACCCCATAGCTCAATCAGATTGAGTCAGACAGTAATTTAATTGCTAATTAATCATCCTACAATTCACTAACACTTAATGAATTAGCAATTATAACTTTTGCATAATCAATCATATTGATAATAAATTTTTATTATGATTCATAATCATAACTCAACCATCTGATCAGTCAAGAATCACTTTTGTGTGTGATCTCATAGATTTTATTTTATCTGGTAGTGAGACATACCATGATCTCCATCATAGTATCATCGAAACACCATTCAATGGGTTAGAACAATTCTAACTCACGCTCAATAAAGATTATCAATCCAAAATGATCCTAGAGAGTTATCACAATATACTAGTGATGCCTAGTAGCATGTGGTGGCAATCCAGTAGAATAAAAAATAAAATTCTTAGATATAGTTACCGTATGATTCAGTTCTTTATTATGAGTTCCAACAAGATGGAGGTTATGAAAACTCATCAAACCTAACATCCATCATATGAAAGATTCAATTAGCTCAAGTTCAAATAAAATACTCATAGAAATTTTTTTCATCAATCACCTTGCTATAGCTATAGACTTATGGACTTGGCTTCTCAAATCCTATAGGACTACTCTTGATCTACTAAGATTGATAGATCCTTTATAAATGCATACCCTACTCCTATAATAAATCTACTGTAGCTAATATACATGGATCCAAATGGCTAGAAGATCATGTTTATGTGCAATCAAATTACAGCAACCCCACTATGAGCAGTCGATGCATCACAGATCAAAGAACCACTCATACCACTATAGCATCGAGAAGATCACTGACGAGTGAGTAGACATCCATGTGATCTCTTGTATGGTCACACTTAGTATCGATATTCTCCAATAACCATCCACATGTTGGTTCCAGCCATGCAGTGGAATATAAATTTTTCAAAATTTTATCATGCAAATTGAAAGTTTTAATAATTAAAACTGTCGAACTAGAACTCAAACCCTAGAATCACCTTGTAGATGTTGAACAAAACAAAATTTGAGCATGCAAAGAGTTAGAAACTTATACTTTCTCAAATGAGCAATATGATAAGAAGGTGATCTCTATAAGCCTCCAAAGTAGAAGTCTTCCAATGGTGATCTATAGAGAAGATGGTCAAGATCCTTCCCAATCGGTGCACCGCTGCAGCCTTTTCTTCACAAGAACACTGCTGGCTTCTTTCTCGAAAATGATCGCACTAATGCACTATTACCTTTGATTCTCTACTAGGATCATATCAAGAGAATTCTCTCTGAAGCCTCATAACCAAAGATTTATTTTGCACTCCAACATATGAAAAAATCAAACCCTAGGACAAGCACACCTCACTTGCTATTTTTCTCACCTCTCTTTTTCTATCTTTTCCACTCAATTTTTTTTATCTTTTCTTCTAATTTTTTTAAATTTTTTTCTCTCTTATTGTTAGATGTGTGTCCTAGATGCCAAATTGGCTGACACATTCCTATACAAATCTAAGAATAAATTTATAATTTTGACTATAAATAAATAAAAAGGTTATTCTACTATCACATTGTGTATATTATGTCTGTGATACATCCTTTGAGTTAGTAAAAATGTTAATTTATATTTTTAAGAGTTGAAAATTTAAGGCATGAATTTACATAACTAACTCATAAACAGCTCCTGACCATAGGATCATCACGAGAATGGTGATCGATCCGGAAGGTTGGTGTACGATCGCTTCCTTAAGATAGATGTGTTTTGAGTCTATGGTGTGAAGACACCAGAGAGAGAGTACAGGTATTCATTGAGAATGAGAGTACTGAGCGTGACCACCTCGAGTAGTCATAAGAAAGTCTACCTTCTCATCGATGACTAGCTCGATGCTGCAGCTGTGTGTCTAGTTCTTTGACCTGAGGTACATCGATAGTTCACCTTGAGTGTGTTATAGTTTGACTATACCATAACTCAATCTCCTAGCCATTCAAAATCCTAAGGTGTATATTGGCTGTAGCATATTCATTGTAAGAACCAAACTGCACCAAGATGAGATCTATCAACTTCGGTAGATGAGAGGAGTAGTCCTATGATGATCGAAAGATGAGTCCTTAAGCCCATGACCATGACAGAGTAAAATAATGGAAAAAAATTTTCATGGGGGTTTCACATCAGACTCGGATCAATCGATTGATTCATATGACTGATGTTGGGTTTGACGAGTTCACCTTAACCCTAATTCAGTCGGGACTCATGATAGAAGAACTCAATCATACAGGTAGCTGCACCGAGAGGTTTGTCTTCATTTTTGATGGGTTGCCACCATATACTGTTAGTGTCACTGGTAGATTTTGAGAGCAATTAGAATGATCTTGATGATCGATTATTCTAATTGTCTGAATCAGAAGAGTTTGGTCCATCGAAAGGAGTTTCGATGATGTCGATGATGAGATCATGACATGTCTCATTACCATACGAAAATGAATCTAACTGAGTCACACAAACAAGAGTTAGGTCTAGATGTCATCAACTGAGCTAGCCCAGTTCGATTGATTTGGATTAGATCTAATTCAATTCAAGAAAATTATGCTAGCATATGATTGAGCCTAACTTTCTCTCGTGTAATCTTTTCTATCTCGACTGAGTCAAATATGATTTGACTCACCTAGAGAACCTTGAGAAGGTTTTTCTCAGTCTGACTGGAGCCAGTCCAGCTCAGAAAGATTTATCTTAATTCATGAGATAAATTTAAGACAACACCTGCTATTCCTATCACCTGGTATTTTCATTTTAGGACATTGGTCAAACGTTAACCCATGGACCTTGGACTGAAGGTCACAGGGCAAAGGTCATTGGAGAGTTTTTGTGGAGTGTCCACTGTTGGGAATAGTATCCCAAAGCCAATCATCAGTCTGTTGATGGTTGTGCTCATTCTTATATTAGTATATAAATTATAAATTAATAAAAATTATTTTGGTATTGTTTCATCTTCTAATGAACTCCTGTGTTGTGGTGAAGTCCTTAGGACTATTTAGACTCGACAAAGGAGGATTTATCGTTTAGTCTTTAAACCTGTTCGCGACCAAATGATACATTGTTACCAAGGACGACAACGTTTATCAAGCATAGGTCATTGTGTGCCATATGGGTTGGTTGTCCTCTTAACCAAGGAGTGTGGAGACACTGGTATGGCATACAAGTGAGATGTAAGGGTACATCTGCACTGAACGTGACCGACTCCGGAGCTATTTTTGCTGTCAAGATTTGCTCCGATGGGATATGGGTATAACTGTCCCTTCGACCTGAGACCGTCATGGTGACTTGCAAGCAACTCACTACACTTAGGCACTAGACTACCTGAATTTCTAATTCAGTGACGGAAGGCTGCTGGGTGTAGTCATGTACTTGATTTGTCGATGCGTGTGTCAAGATGCAATTGACCACTCTAGTTCAGGAGCTGTGTACAGTCATGTTTCAATTTAGCAAAACCTTGGCCAGGGTAATCCTAGTGAGGAGTCACAGAATTGATTGAGTTGAGCACAATTCGAATGATCTAATTAGGGTTGACAGTTTAACCCTGAGTCGTCCTAAACACAGGGGTCAAAAGGGATGAATTATACAGTAACCATATTCACGTAGGTTCTGAGTGTTGCGATTGTGACTATTCAACCTATCCAGATGTCAGGTATCATTGCTAGATGGTCACTTCGATTAGTACAGGAATTGGTTCCTGTGCTACCGGCTTAGGTTCGAGCCTGCGGGGTCACACACATTAGAGGTTCCTATCTGATCTGATGGCTGGTGAAAAGTCCTAATGCTCGTGGACTATGATTCCTACATGTCTAAGACTCTGTGATCAAAAATCAGGATTCTCTGATCATGAGTCCCACATATTTTGGGTACTGGGGTCAAGAGTCCCACTGGTTTCGGACTCTTCGATTAAGGTTTCATATCGATGGACTTTGATACCCGATTGTCCATCAAATTTGGACTCAGTATTTATGAGAGATTTAATTAGTAATTTGATCACTAATTAACTCAATTTTATTGAGTAATTATTTTTGGATCAAGTCCAATTGAATTGGATTCAGTTGGGTTTGACCCGATTAGGTTAAGTGTTGACCTAATCGTCAAAGTGGTTTGGTCCCTAATTTGATCAGGGTTAGGCTTAGTCAATTCTGATTTGATTAGGATTTTATTGAACCTAATTAAGTCTAATTATGTTGGGTTTAAATTAGTCTAATTAGACCTAACTTATTTTAATTAAGTTGGTTCAATTAGGTTGATTTAAAATTAGAAACCACCTTGACATCAACTCCCTGGCCATCTCACTTCTTCTGTGCCCATTTGAATTCACGAAAAATAATTTCTCATAAATTTTCTCCCATGCAAAGGCCTTCCCACACCCACACTTGTGTGCCAATTATTTGGATAAACATGATTTGTTAGCCATTCAAATTCAAAGGGTGTTTGAATTTAAATGGATAACTAATCCCATGTGCCATGTCCTTATCCTTTTGTGCGCCATTTTCTTTACATGAGAAAGAGTTTCTCGTGTAAACTCTCCACACACAAGAGAGCTCACACCCCTCTCTTCTCACGCATAGAGTGGATAGGAATGAGTTGTTGGATTTGAATTCAAATTCGATTTGAATTCAAATGAGCAACCACTTATCTTTATCCTCTCACGCGGTAAAAACACTGCAAAGACACAGTCTTGCATCATTTTAAAAAGGAGATAAGAGAGGGCGTGCGCATGGGATATTTGAAAAAAAAAAGGATGGTGTGAGAGAGGTTTCTTACGTGAGAAAAGAAAAGAAAAGGAGAGAAAAGAAAGAAACAAGTGGGCGCTAGTTTCTTCGGAGTATACCCTAGGGTTTTGGCTTCGGTTCGGGAAGTGAGATCGTGAGCTACGAGTGTCGTGAGCCCACCAAACTTCAGGAGAGCATCATCAACCTCTCTACCATCTTTGCTAATGATTTGAAGCATTCAAGAAGTCAGCAGATATTGATCGAAGGAGTTTGATCAACATCGGCCATCAAAAAGGTGCAGTCACAACTAGCATTCGTGAGGAGCCGATCAGATCGAAAGCTTCGTGTGGATGATCTACAGAGGCCAGACACACTGTGTGACTACATTACGATGATTAATTCTCCCGACGGTAATCAAATTGTGACGATCGACTACCCACACAAAGGTAATGTGTTCTGAACATATAACAGTAAATTATTTACTGTAGAAGTTTGAATTTCAAATTTAAATGCATGCATGCTATATATTATATTTAGATCCTAGTGTAAATAAATATATGTTAATTAATTAGATTAATTAATAATTTTTGCTGTAAAATAGTGATTTTGAAAAAGTTTTAAAATTACCATTTTACCCCTGCACTAAAATTAACTTCAAATGATATCAGAGCGGGTTCTAAAATATGATATATATATTTGCATGTGTAGATTAAGTTGTAATCTAAAAGTTTAAATTTAAAATTTAAATTTAAAATTTGAAATTTAAATTTTAAAATTTATTCAAAATTCAAAATTTTGAAATTCAAATTTTGAATTTTAAAATTTGAAATTTGAAATTCAAAATTTAAAAATCTAAAATTCAAAATTTTGAAATTTGAAATTTGATTGAAATTTCAAATTTGAAATTCAAAATTTAAAATTCAAAATTTAAAATTCAAAATTTTGAAATTAAAATTTAAAATTTGTTTAAATTTTGAAATTTAAAATTTAAAATTTAAATTTGAAATTTGAAATTTAAATTTTGAAATTGGTATATTTAGATATACTTGATCCAAGTAGCAAGTAATCTAATTGGATAGGTTGCCATGGTCATCCGATCATAGAAGAAAAGTAGGGTTTAAAGACCCTCTCCTCCCATTCGATGGGGTTCTCCTATGGCGGTAGGGGTGCCGCTGCAATTATATCCCATACAGATGAAGCAGTGAAAGGACTTAATTGTAAAGGTTCAATTATAAAATTTATCATGAATGTGTTAGATTAGATCTAAAGGAATATTCATGATTTATTTTGATTGAGCTATTTTCTGTTATGTAATTAGCAATAGGATTGCTATTTATGAAATATGCTGATCTATTTGTGAAATGAGTCAACATATTTGGTGAACAAAAAATAAAACTTTTTAAATTTAAAAATTGGTTTCGAAATGCCAAACCCTGACCCATCAGCCCAAATACTTAATTAAAAGAATTAAGTGTTGTCAAGTTGGTCTAGAATTGTGAATTAAGACCTAAGACAATTGATAAACTTATGGGTCAATGGGTTAGATGGATTAGGTCCATAATTGGGTTAGACCTAAGGTTAGCTTAAAGAAATGGACTAAATTAGAGTAATTGATCAAATCTAATCAAAAGTTAAATTAGATTAGGTAAAGAACACTCTAGACTCAACTCCAATAGTTGTAGTTGAATGGATCCATGTCTTTAACTAGACCAAGATGGACTTAATTCATGGCTACATGGTGGAACCCTATTTACTAAGTTGATCAAATTAAAACTAATGAACCAGTTGGTGTCTAAGGTAAGTTCGACAGTTTGACCAGTGGTTCTTAAGTGGGAGCTACTCGCATTGATTCGATCTCTGACGAGTTAATGGCATATCCCCACCACTGATCTCACTTACCTGGCCAATCTGGTGAGTTAGGTTTTATTAGATCACTTGGTGATTAGGGCTCACCCATGTCATTAGGTAAATCAGTATGACTGATTTAGGTGCTCCTAATGCCGGCTTTAATTAAATTCTTTTTAATCTGACTTGGTGAAGTCAGTGGGAGGATTGAAATTGACTGGTTAATTTCTTTCTTCCTTCACTTAATAAAATTCTCAAAAATTATTAGGTCCCTAAAATGATTAAGTTATAGTGATAACTAAGTCATAGCCTCCCATTAAGTGAGTGATAATGAGTTCATTAGTTTAATAATCGCTGGAGGCCCAAAGGCCTGGTGCTTATTGACTAATGGAATTATCATTCATAGTATGATAATTTGGTTGAGTCTTTCTGATGGTGGTCAAGTTGGCCGGCCAAAGTCGGGCCTGATCATTTATTGGTCCGATTCACTAAATAAAGTCATGTTAATGGTTGGACCTAACTAGATCTTTTCAGTGGAGGCCAAAGCCTACTGATTAGGTTCTGGGGCAAAATTAATTACTAGAAGTTGTTTAGAGAAATAACTGGTTATGAACCTACCCATAGATGCACATGGGTTGACCAACCAAAGCTGGGCTCGTGTGTAGTCTGTGTGGATTCTAGTACCCACTAAGGAATTAAAGTAATTCCTCAATTGGAGGTTGAGGCTACCAGTTCGTAAAAATACTAGGAAAAACTTTAGACTAAAATCCAAGTCTTTAGTATTAATAATTTATATACTAATAGAGGTCTGATTTTTCTTTATGCAGCTATGGCCACTACCCTGTCGCTTCGATCATTATTAGATAATGACAAGCTCATGGGACCTAATTTTGATAATTGATATCAAAAATTAAAAATTATCCTTGAACATGAGCGGATCCTTTATGTAGTAATGGATCCGGCACCCGAGGAGCCAGCCCCGAACGCTAGAGGGACGGTCCGAGATACTTACCAAAAATGGGTCAACGACCGCACCACCATTCGGTGCATAATGCTGGCGGCAATGAATGATGAGTTTAGCCATAGGTTCGACAATGCCCAGTCGCAAGAGATGCTTCAAATGTGGAACGACTCCTTTGGCACTCTTGACAACATTGAAAGGCACAAAACTAGTTGTGCCATTTTCAATGCTCGGATGAGGGATGGGGCCTCAGTCACTGATCATGTACTGTACATGATCGAAATGATTGAGCGCCTAAGTAAACTGGGCTTTCCCTTGCACGAGCAGCTCGGTAAGGATGCGATCCTTAATTCTTTTTTCAAGTCCTTCCCCCCTTCCTTACATATTTTGAATGACAAAGCCTGCAGTGAACTACCACGGCTTGTTGGGGTTGCTGCAGAACTTTGAGAAGGACCACCAGCTTCATAAGGAGTCGGTGAATGTTGTGGGAGGATCTTCTTCTGGTCGTCGACCCTTTAAGAAAGAGAAGAAGAACAAGAAGAAGAAGAATAAGAAGGTGCAGCCGCATGCTGGGATGTCTGCACAGGGTCAGATCAAGAAGCACAAGCCCAACCAGAGCCAGGTGGAGTGCTTCTTTTGCAAGAAGCAGGGACACTGGAAGAGAAACTGTCCTTTATACATTACCTCCCTGGACCCGAACAGGCCGAAGAAGAAGCAAGATAATTATATGATAACACCTTGCAACTTTTTCATTTGTGATACTACTGCCTGGTATTGGATACCGGAAGCTCTTATCATATCTGTAATTCGATGCAGGGTCTGCAGGTCAGTAGGAGATTTGATGAAGGCGAGAGGTTCCTGAACGTTGGAGATGGAAGCAAAGTTTCAGTTCTAGCTTTAGGAATCATGAACCTTGTAATCAATTCTCGTAATGTAATTCTAAGTGAATATCACTATTGTCCAAGCTTTTTATTAAATATTATTTCTGTAGGCCTTTTGGCCATGTACGGTTATGAATTTTTAATAAAAAAAATATTTACAATATCATTTTGAATGGTGTTATAATGTTTGTTGGATAACTAAATAATAAAATTTACTTACTATCACAGCCTGTTAATATGGTTCAAACCTCGGTAAATGCCCTAGAATAGATAATATGTTAGAAGTCTATCTTTGGCACTGTAGGCTAGGTTATATCAATAAGAACAGGATAAACAGGTTGGCTCAAGAAGAAATTTTTGAAGTACGTGATTGTGAATCACTTTCAACCTGTGAGTCCTGTCTTCTTAAGAAAATGACCAAGTCACCTTTTACTGGAAAAGGTGAGCGAGCCAGTGAACTCTCGGGTCTGGTACATTCTGATGTATGTGGACCCATGAGCTCAAGTGCAAGAGGTGGATATTTCTACTTCATAACCTTCACAAATGACCTATCGAAGTATGGGTATGTCTACTTAATGAAGCATAAGTTGGAGTTGTTTGAAATATTCAAACTATTCTGAAATGAGGTAGAAAAATAAACTGGAAAGTGTATTAAAACTCTTCGATCTGATCGAGGAGGTGAATACCTTTTCAATGAGTTTCTGACATATCTTGGAGAGAATAGGATTCTCTCTCAGTAGACTCCTCCTGGAACACCACAGCATAATGGTGTATCTGAAAGGAGGAATCGGACCTTATTGGACATGGTTCGATCCATGATGGGGTTTGCTGGTCTGTCGATCTTCCTCTGGGGATATGTACTCGAATCGGCTTGTTACCTTCTAAATAGAATTCTGAGTAAGTCTGTAACCAAAATGCCATATGAGATATGGATAGGACGTAAGCCAGTACTCTCGCACCTTAGGGTTTGGGGGTGTCCGGCTTATGTTAAATATTTAATTACGGACAAGCTTGGACCTAGGTCTGACAAGTATTATTTCATAGGGTACCCAAAAGAGACCAAAGGTATTATTTCTACCTAGCTGATGAGCAAAAAGTGTTTGTCAGCCTTAAGGCAATCTTTTTGGAAAAAGAGTTCCTTGGTGAAGGGACTGTTGCCTCTAAGGTCGAACTCGAGAAAGTTTGACAGGTGAAAAAATCGACACAAGTTACTGAACCTGAACTGGATTTGGTTAGATCAGATCCGGAGCCCATTATTTCTGCACCCTTAAGGCATCTGGTAGAGTACCATGTCAACCGGACAGATACTACGTTTCTTGGTTGGGACGGCAATCCTGTTGAACTTGATAAAAACAATAGGATCCGATCACCTACATGGATGCAATGCAGAGACCTGACTCTAAGAAATGACTAGAGGCCATGAAATCCAAAATGGAGTCCATGAAGGTCAACGATGTGTGGACATTGGTTGACCCACTCGAAGGAGTAAAACCCATAGGGTGTAAGTGGGTCTTCAAGAGGAAGAGAGGCATAGACGGAAAGGTGGAAACCTATAAAGTCGTTTGGTTGCCAAGGGATTCATCAACGTTATGGTATAGACTATGAGAGATATTTTCTCCTGTGGCAATGCTCAAATCCATTCGGATTATGCTTGCGATAGCTGCCCATCTGAACTATGAAATCTGGCGGATGGATGTGAAGACAGCTTTCCTAAACGGAGAGCTGGACGAAGAGGTGTATATAATACAACCTGAAGGATTCACATCCACAGATGAGTCTAAGGTGTGCAGGCTATAGAGGTCCATTTATGGACTTAAGCAGGCATCCCGGAGTTGGAACATATTTTTGATAGGATGATCAAGACGTATGGCTTCGTTAAGAATGGAGAAGAGCCCTACATTTATAAGTGGGCTAATAGTCCATAGTGGTATTTCTTGTATTGTATGTGGATGACATTCTCTTAATCGAAAATGATATCCTTGCATTACAGGGAATAAAGATTTGGTTTCGTCACAGTTCTCCATTAAGGATCTGGGAGAAGCTTCCTACATCCTAGGGATGAGGATCTATAGGGATAGATCTAAAAGGTTGCTTGGCTTATCCCAGTCCATGTACATTGATACTATGCTGAAGAGGTTCAGCATGAGAATTCCAAGAAAGGCTATCTACCGATAGACCATGAAATTTCTCTCTCAAAGAGGGATTGTCCGAAACACCTCAAGAGAGAGAGCGTATGGGTAGAATTTTATATGCTTCGGTAGTGGGATCTATCATGTATGCCATGACATGTACACGACCAGATGTGGCATACTCACTAGGGGTAGTGAGTAGATACCAATCTGATCCAGGGGAGAATCACTAGAAGGTTGTTAAAACCATCCTGAAGTATTTGAGAAATACTAAGGACCAGTGGCTTGTTTATGGTGAATCGGACTTGAGACTTATAGGATTTACAGACTCTAGTTTCCAGTCTGATCATGATGATAGCAAGAGTGTGTCGGGATTTATTTTTACCCTTAATGGTGGGGTTGTCTGCTGGAAGAGTTCTAAGCAGCACACTGTGACTGATTCAGTTTGCGAGGCAGAGTATGTCACTGCATCAGATGCTACCAAAGAATCATGTGGCTGAGGAAATTCATCACCGAGCTCGGAGTGGCACCCTCCCTTGTTGGTCCAGTTCTGCTCTATTGTGATAGCTCTGGAGCCATTGCTCAGGCGAAGGAACGAAGGCACACCAGCGGACGAAGCATATTCTGCATCGCTACCATCTTATCTGAAAAATCATGGATCGAGGAGACATCGACCTTCAGAAGATCAACGAAAAGGAGAACCTGGCCAACCCATTCACTAAAGCCATTGCGGTGAAGGAGTTCGACGACTTCAAGTCGAAGATGGGTATTAGATATTGCATCGATTGGCTTTAGGCCAAGTGGGAGATTGTTGGGAATAGTATCCCAAAGTCAATCGTCAGCCTGTTGACGGTTGTGCTCATTCTTGTATTAGTATATAAATTATAAATTAATAAAAGTTATTTTGGTATTGTTTCATCTTCTAATGAACTCCTGTGTTGTGGTGAAGTCCTTAGGACTATTTAGACTCGACAAAGGAGGATTTGTCGTTTAGTCCTTAAATCTGTTCGTGACCAAATGATACATTGTTACCAAGGACGACAACGTTTATCAAGCATAGGTCATTGTGTGCCATATGGATTGGTTGTTCTCTTAACCAAGGAGTGTGAGACACTGGTATGGCATACAGGTGAGATGTAAGGGTACATCTACACTGAATGTGACCGACTCTGGAGCTATTTTTGCTGTCAAGATTTGCTCCAATGGGATATGGATATAACTGTCCCTTCGACTGAGACTGCCACAGTGACTTGCAAGCAACTCATGCACTTAGGCACTGGACTACCTGAATTTCTAATTCAGTGACGGAAGGCTGCTGGGTGTAGTCAAGTACTTGACTTGTCGATGCATGTGTCAAGATGGGATTGACCACTCCAATTCAGAAGCTGTGTACAGTCGTATTTTAATTTAGCAAAATCTTGGCCAGGGTAGTCCTAGTGAGGAGTCATAGGACTGTTTGAGTTGAGCACGATTCGGATGATCTGATCAGGGTTGACAGTTTAACCCTGAGTCGTCCTAAACACAGGGGTCAAAAGGGATGAATTATACAGTAACCATATTCACGTAGGTTTTGAGTGTTGTGATTGTGACTATTCGACCTATCTGGATGTCGGGTACCATTGCTAGATGGTCACTTCGATTAGTACAGGAATTGGTTCCTGTGCTACCGGCTTAGGTTCGAACCTGTGGGGTCACACACATTAGAGGTTCCTATCTGATCTGATGGTTGGTGAAGAGTCTTAATGCTCGTGAACTATGAGTCCTACGTGTCTGAGACTCTGTGATCAAGAATCAGGATTCTCTGATCATGACTCTCACATATTTTGGGTATCGGGGTCAAGAGTCCCACTGGTTTGGGACTCTTCGATCAAGGTTTCATATCGATAGACTTTGATACCCGATTGTCCATCGAATTTGGACTCATATTTATGAGAGATTTAATTAGTGATTTGATCACTAATTAACTCAATTTGATTGAGTAATTATTTTTGGATCAAGTCCATATGAATTGGATTCAGTTGGTTTGACCCGATTAGGTTAAGTGTTGACCTAATCGTCGAAGTGGTTTGGTCCCTGATTTGATCAGGGGTTGGGCTTAGTCAATTTCTGATTTGATTAGATTTTATTAAGCCTAATTGTATTGGACTTAAATTAGTCTAATTGGACCTAACTTATTTTAATTAAGTTGGTTCAATTATGTTGATTTAAAATTAGAAACCACCTTGACATCAACTCCCTGCGCCACCTCACTTCTTCTGCACCCATTTGAATTCACGAGAAATAACTTCTCATAAATTTTCTCCCACGCAAAGGCCTTCCCACACCCACACTTGTGCACCAATTATTTGGATAAACATGATTTGTTAGCCATTCAAATTCAAAGGGTGTTTGAATTTAAATGGATAACTAATCCCATGCGCCATGTCCTTATCCTTTTGTGCGCCATTTTCTTTACACGAGAAAGAGTTTCTCGTGTAAACTCTCCATGCACAAGAGAGCTCATGCCTCTCTCTTCTCATGCATAGAGTGGATAGGAATGAGTTGGTCGGCATTTGAATTAAATTCGATTTGAATTCAAATGAGCAAACACTTATCTTTATCCTCTCATGCGGTAAAAATGCTGTAAAGATGCGGTCTTCCATCATTTTAAAAAAAGATAAGAGAGGGCATGCACACAGGATATCTGAAAAAAAGGGTGGCATGAGAGAGTTTTTTTGCATGAGAAAAGAAAAGAAAAGGAGAGAAAAGAAAGAAACAAGTGGGCGCTAGTTTCTTCGGAGTGTACCCTAGGGTTTTGGCTTAGGGTTCGGGAAGTGAGATCGTGAGCTACGAGTGTCGTGAGCCCACCAAACTTTAGGAAGAGTATCATCAACCTCTCTACCATCTATGCTGATGATCCAGAGTGTCTGAGGAGTCGACAGACATCGATCGAAGGAGTTCGATCAACATTGGCCATCAAAAAGGTGCAGTCACTAACTAGCATTCGTGAAGAGCCGATCAGATCGAGAGCTTCATGTGGATGATCCACAAAGGCCAGACATACTGTGTGGCTACATTGCGATGATCAGATCCTCCCGACGGTGATCAGATTATGATGATCGACTATCCGCACAAAGGTAATGTGTTCTGAACACATAACAGTAAATTGTTTACTGTAGAAGTTTAAATTTTAAATTTAAATGCATGCATGCTATATATTATATTTAGATCCTAGTGTAGGATAATAATATATTAATTAATTAGATTAATTAATAATTTTCACTGTAAAATAGTGATTTTGAAAAAAATTTTAAAATTACTATTTTATCCCTGCACTAAAATTAACTTCATCCACCTGCTAAATTAGCCCTCAAAGTGGGTGCCATATTCAGATTGGGCATGCACCCCAAGTGGATAAGGATAGAGTCCCATGAGATGAGGACTCTGATCCCTTGATCAACTTAGACTGTGGGGCACAAATCTCACTGTGCTTATCCAGTGTTGGCACCAACAGTAGGAGGGATTGTGGAGATTCTTATCTGATATGATTAGATGAAATCACTCCATCAATCAAAATTTTTCCAGAATTAATTAATTTTTTTGATTGATCGAATGATGTGGCACTACATGGCACAGCAGGGTCTATTTAAACCCTATCTGTGCCTAGGGTTTAGAGACTCTGCACAATAACCAACAAAAGCCTGAATCCTCTCCACTTCTCTATACCCCCTCTACTCTTTTCCCTCCCCTCTTCACATCCAAGAGGTTGGGCATCCATTTGGTGCTTGTTCAAGGTGTGGTGGCTTTCTGATTAGAAGGCTGTAGAGATTTGTCGAGAAGCTGCTGCTCCAGCTTCAGAAGATCATTTGAAGATCTTCCAGATTAGATCCAGATTTGATTTTGGAGCAAAGATTTTTGAGGAGAAGATGATCCAGATCCTACTCGAGTGGATACTGATAGAGCCTAGATAACTGTGTGGCTATTTTAGAACCTCGGGCATTACTGTGATCATCTACAGGGTAATCTAGTTACCCTAGAGGTATTTCTCTATTCCTCATATTTTCATATTTAATTTTAGATTTAATATCAGATAATAGGAATTAGATCTAATATATCTTAGATCTAAAATATCGTAGGATATTTTTTTTAAAAATATTCATCCCATATCTCATTAGATCTGAAAGATCCTACAAGGAAAAAGCCAGTTTTTCCTTCAACTGGTATCAGAGCCAGGTTGATGGCTCTATTCAGATCTAATTTAGATTTAATTTTTATTTTTATTTATCTGATATTAATAGATTTTATATGTCACATCAGATGTGATAGAATCTAAAATAAAAAAAATTAAAATTAAATCTAAGTAGATCTAACATGTATGAGATGCATGACTAGACTAGGAGTAGTTTGATCTATGAATAGTCTTATAGTTTTATATTTTAATATGATTAAAATATAAATTAGATTTAATTTATTTCTATTTTTTTAATATTATAAATATTATATTTAGATCAAAAAATAGATAATAAAATTTTAATTAATACATAAGATTGATCTGTTGCATGCCTAGACTAGTTGTAGAATTATTCTAGTAACTGTCTGGAATAGATTTCATATTGAATAGTTTAATTTAAATCTTATTTTTCAGATGTTATATATGATGTATCAGATCTGAAAGCATGCTAATTAGATCAGATTTTAATACATGAGATGTATGCAAAGCATGTATAAGTTAGATCTAAATTATATATGTGATATGTAACTTATATCTAACTAGTTTTATAGTTAAATTAATATTTCTGATTAAGGTGTTCCTCATGGCCATCCAGTCATAAGAATAAAGTAGGGTTTAAGATCCTCTCCTCCCATTCAATGGGATGTTCTTATGGCGTGTAGGGGTGCTGCGCGTTCATCCTTAATCAAAAATCAAAATTTATTTTTCTGCAAAATTCTAGATCCTAAAACCCTAGGATTTATTTTACATGTTTTGTTTATGAACCTAAGACTTAATTAATGAATTAATCTTATGAAATCTAATAGGTCTAAAATTAAGAATTTTAGATCTAAGTCATTTTCATAAAATTAGGTTCAGGCTTGGGTAGCTCAATTAGGTCTAACGGTTGATCAAATCAAATCAAAAGTTGGTTAGGTAGGATCATGAAAGCTAATAATTGACCAGCCTAATAGGATTAAGTCTAGGTCAAGGTTGAATCATATTTAAATATGACTCGATCAAGTTAAAACCTAATTTGGCTCAATGGTTAGAGCCTGGATTGTAGACTAACCCAATTGGTTCTGGTTTGACAATTTGGTGTCTAGGGTAAGTTGGGCAGATACGATCGATTGGTTTTTAATTAGGAGCTACTCGACTCGAATGCATTCTTATCAAGTTAATGGCATATCCCTTCCATCGATCTCACTTACCTGGCCATATGTGTCGATCCAGTTCTGATTTGAGATGGCTAACAATTTGAGCTAACCCATGTCACTAGGTTAGTCATAATTGTTATGACTATGTCAAGTCAAGTTTAATGAGATCTAAATCAAATCTTCTAAGAAAATATTAAGTCTAAGGTCTTCCATCATTGTGGATGTGCGGGCCTTCTCGGGGTTGATTGTTCTCGACTGGTTATAGTGGCTTAGTTGCATCGAAAAGATGCAACCATGTCCATTAGGCATTGGATGCTACGGATTAGAGGATGAGTTATGCTCAATATTCTGGATACGGTGAGGGATCCAATCAGGAATCTAATTTATGCAAATGGTGGGTCTGACTTAACTAAGGATGGAAGTGAAGAAAATTTCAGTGCAGGGGTAAAACGGTAATTTTAAAACTTTTTCAAAATTATAATTTACAGTAAAATTATTAATTAATCTAATTAATTAACATAAATTAACCCTACATAAGGATCTAAATATGATATATATAGTATGTATTTAAATTTAAAATTTCAAATTCTATACAGTAAATATTTTACTGTTATGTGTTCAGAACACATTACCTTCGTGCAGGTAGTCGATCGCTGCAATCTGATCATCGTTGAGAAGGTCTAATCTATACAATATAGCCACATAATATATTTGATCTCTGTGGATCATCCATATGAAGCTCCCGGTCTGATCGGCTCCTCACGAATGCTAGTTCATTGCAGAACCCTTTCGACGGCCGATGTTGATCAAACTCTTTCGATCTTGTTCTGCTGACTCCTCGGATGCTCTGGATTATTAGAAAATATACTTGAGAGGTTGATGAATCACTCTCTAAAATCTGATGGGCTCACGACACTCGTAGCTCACTTTCTCACTTCCCGAACCCTAGGCAGAAACCCTAGGGTACATAAGAAAAACCTTGCACCCACTCTCTTTTTTCTTTTCTCTTCTTTTCTTTTCTTTCCTCATGCAAAGAGTCTATCTGATGCTCCCTTTTCTCTCTCAGATCAGATGTCGCATGCCTCACCTTCTCATTTCTTTTAAAATGGTGCAAGACCGCATCTTTGCAGTGTTTTTACCGCGTGAGAGGATAAAGATAAGTGGTTGCTCACTTGAATTCAAATCGAATTTGAATTCAAATGCCAACCAACTTATTCTTATCCACTCTAGGCGTGAGAAGAGAGGGGCATGGGCTTCTTTATGCATGGAGAGTTTTCACGAGAAACCTTTTCTCGTGTAGAATAAGTGACGCACAAAAGAAAGGGGTGGCGCATGGGATTTGTTGCCCATTCAAATTCAAACTTCATTTGAATTTGAATGGCCAACCAACCATCTTTATCCACCCAAATGGTGCACAAAGAAGGAGCGTGGGAAGGCTTCTGTGTGAGAGAAAATTCATGAGAACTCATTTCTAGTGAATTCAAATAGGCGCAGGTGAAGTGAGGTGGCGCAGGGAGATAAGTTAAGGTGGTTTGAAATTTTAAAGCAATCTAATTGAACCAACCATATTAAAATAGGTTAGATACAATTAGACTAAATAAACCTAACATAATTAGGCTTAACTAGACTCAATAAAATATTGATTAAATTAGAAATTGACTAAGCCCAACCCCTGATCGTATCAGGGACCAAACCACTTCGACGATTAGGTCAACTCTTAACCTAATCGGGTCAAACCTAACTGAATCCAATTCAATTGGACTTGATCCAAAAATAATTACTCAATCAAATTGAGTTAATTAGTGATCAAATCACTAATTAAACCTCTCATAAATACTGAGTCCAAATCTGATGGGCAATCGGGCATCAAAGTCCATCGATATGAAACCTTGATTGAAGAGTCCCAAACCAGTGGGACTCTTAACCCCGGTACCCAAAATGTGTGGAACTCATGATCAGAGAATCTTGATTCTTGATCACAGAGTCTCAGATATGTAGGACTCAAAGTTCTCGAGCATTAAGACTCTTGGTCGAAGAGTCTCAGTCCAGTGGGACTCTTCATCAGCCATCAGATCAGATAGGAACCTCTAATATGTGTGACCCCGCAGGTTCGAACCTAAGCCGGTAGCACAGGAACCAATTTCTGTACTAATCAAAGTGACCATCTAGCAATGGTATCCGACATCCGAATAGGTCGAATAGTCACAATCACAATACTCAAAACCTACGTGAATATGGTTACTGTATAATTCATCCCTTTTGACCCCTGTGTTTAGGATGACTCAAGGTTAAACTGTCAACCCTGATTAGATCATCCGAATCGTGCTCAACTCAATCAGTCCTGTGACTCCTCACTAGGACTACCCTGGCCAAGATTTTGCTAAATTGAAACACGACTGTACACAGCTCCTGAACTGGAGTGGTCAATCCCATCTTGACACACGCACCGACAAGTCAAGTACTTGACTACACCCAGCAGCCTTCCGTCACTGAATTAGAAATTCAGGTAGTCCAGTGCCTAAGTGTAGTGAGTTGCTTGCAAGTCACTGAGAAGGTCGGAGGGATAGTTGTACCCATATCCCATCGGAGCAAATCTTGACAGCAGAAAATGCTCTGGAGTCGGTCACGTTCAGTGCAGATGTACCCTTACATCTCACCTGTATAACATACCAATGTCTCCACACTCCTTGGTAAAGAGGACAACCAACCCATATGGCACACAACAACCTATGCTTGATAAACGTTGTTGTCCTTGGCAACAACGTATCATTTGGTCGCGAACAGATTTAAGGACTAAACGATAAATCCACCTTTGTCGAGTCTAAATAGTCCTAAGAACTTCACCACAATACAGGAGTTCATTAAAGATGAAACAATTTGTGATGAAAAATATCAAAATAATTTTTATTTATTTATAATTCATATACTAATACAAGAAAGAGCATAACCGTCAACAGGCTGACGATTGGCTTTGGGACACTATTCCCAACAATCTCCCACTTGGCCTAAAGCCAATCGGTGCAGTATCTAATACCCATCTTCGACTTGAAGTCGTCGAACTCCTTCACCGCAATGGCTTTAGTGAATGGGTCGGTCAGGTTCTCCTTTCTGTCGATCTTCTAAAGGTCGACGTCACCTCGATCCATGATTTTCCACATGAGATTGTAGCAGTGCAGAATATGCTTCGTCTGCTGGTGTGCCTTCAGTTCCTTCGCCTGAGCAATGGCTCCAGAACTGTCACAGTAGAGCAAAACTAGACCAACAAGGGAGGGTGCTACTCCGAGCTTGGTGATGAATTTTCTCAGCCACACCACTTCTTTGGCAGCATTTGATGCAGTGACATCCTCTGCCTCGCAAACTGAATCAGCCACAGTGTGCTGCTTGAAACTCTTCCAGCAGACAGCCCCACCATTAAGGGTAAAAATAAATTCCGACACACTCTTACTGTCATCATGATCAGACTGAAAACTAAAGTCTGTAAACCCTATAAGTCTCAAGTCCGATTCACCATAAACAAGCCACTGATCCTTAGTATTTCTTAAATACTTCAGGATGGTTTTAACAACCTTTCAGTGATTATCCCCTGGATCAGATTGGTATCTGCTCATTACCCCTAGTGAGTATGCCACATCTGGTCGTGTACATGTCATGGCATACATGATAGATCCCACTATCGAAATATATGGAATTCTACCCATACGCTCTCTCTCTTGAGGTGTTGTCAGACAATCTCTCTTCGAGAGAGAAATTCCATGACCTATCGGTAGATAGCCTTTCTTGAAATTCTCCATGCTAAATCTTTTTAGCATAGTATCAATGTACGTGGACTGGGATAAGCCAAGCAACCTTTTAGATCTATCCCTATAGATCCTCATCCCTAGGATGTATGAAGCTTCTCCCAGATCCTTCATAGAGAACTGTGACGACAGCCAAATCTTTATTCCCTGTAATGTAGGAATATCATTTTCGATTAAGAGAATGTCATCCACATACAATACAAGAAATACCACTACTGGACCATTAGCCCACTTAAAAATGCAGGGCTCTTCTCTGTTCTTAACGAAGCCATACGTCTTGATCATCCTATCAAAATGTATGTTCCAACTCCGGGATGCCTGCTTAAGTCCATAAATGGATCTCTGTAGCCTGCACACCTTAGACTCATCTGTGGATGTGAATCCTTCAAGTTGTATCATATACACCTCTTCGTCCAGCTCTCCATTTAGGAAAGCTGTCTTCACATACATCTGCCAGATTTCATAGTCCAGATGGGCAGCTATCGTAAGCATAATCTGAATGGATTTGAGCATTGCCACAGGAGAAAATATCTCGTCATAGTCTATACCATAACATTGACGATATCCCTTGACAACCAGATGGATTTTATAGGTCTCCATCTTTCTGTCTGTGCCTCTCTTCCTCTTGAAGACCCACTTACACCCTATGGGTTTTACTCCTTTGGGTGGGTCAACCAATGTCCACACATCGTTGACCTTCATGGACTCCATTTCGGATTTCATGGCCTCTAGCCATTTCTCAGAGTCAGGTCTCTGCATTGCATCCATGTAGGTGATCGGATCCTCATCGTTTTTATCAAGTTCGACAAGATCGCCATCTTGGACCAAGAAACCATAGTATCTGTACGGTTGATGTGGTACTCTACCAGACCGCCTTAAGGGTGCAGGAACAATGGGCTCTGGATTTGATCTAACCAAATCCGGTTCAGGTTCAGCTACTTGTGTCATTTTTTCACCTATCGAACTTCCTCAAGTTCGATCTTAGAGGCAACAGTCCCTTCACCAAGAAACTCTTTTTCCAAAAAGATTGCCTTAAGGCTGACAAACACCTTTTGCTCATTAGCTTGGTAGAAATAATATCCTTTGGTCTCTTTTGGGTACCCTATGAAATAATACTTGTCAGACCTAGGTCCAAGCTTGTCCGTAATTAAACGTTTAACATAAGTGGACACCTCCAAACTCTAAGATGCGAGAGTACTGGCTTACGTCCTATCCATATCTCATATGGCATTTTGGTTACAGACTTATTTGGAACCCTATTTAGAAGGTAACAAGCCGATTCGAGCGCATATCCCCAAAGGAAGATCGGCAGACCAACAAACCCCATCGTGGATCGAACCATGTCAACAAGGTCCGATTCCTCCTTTCAGACACACCATTATGCTATGGTGTTCCAGGAGGAGTCCACTGAGAGAGAATCCCATTCTCTCCAAGATATGTCAGAAACTCATTGGAAAGGTATTCGCCTCCTCGATCAGATCGAAAAGTTTTAATACACTTCTCAGTTTATTTTTCTACCTTATTTCAGAATAGTTTGAACATTTCAAACGACTCCGACTTATGCTTCATTAAGTAGACATACTCATACCTCGATAGATCGTCTGTGAAGGTTATGAAGTAGAAATA
Source organism: Elaeis guineensis (assembly GCF_000442705.2). NCBI lineage: Eukaryota > Viridiplantae > Streptophyta > Magnoliopsida > Arecales > Arecaceae > Elaeis > Elaeis guineensis. Next base: position 46,818,823 of record NC_026001.2, on the reverse strand, counting down.
TCCACCTCTTGCACTTGAGCTTATGGGTCCACATACATCAGAATGTATCAAACCCAAGAGTTCACTGGCTCGCTCACCTTTTTCAGTAAAAGGTGACTTGGTCATCTTTGCAAGAAGACAGGACTCACAGGTTGGAAGTGATTCACAATCACCAACTTCAAAAATTTCTTCTTGAGCCAATCTGTTTATCCTGTTCTTATTGATATGACTAAGCCTACAGTGCCAAAGGTAGACTTCTGACACATTATCCATTCTAGGGCATTTACCAGAGGTTTGAACCACATTAAAAGGCTATGATAGTAAGTAAATTCCATTATTTAGTTGTCCAACAAACATTGTAACACCATTCAAAGTGATATTGCAAATATTTTTTTTTATTAAAAATTCATAACTATACATGGCCAAAAGACCTACAGAAATAATATTTAATAAAAAACTTGGATAATAGTGACATTCACTTAGACTTACATTACGAGAGTTGATTACAAGGTTCATGATTCCTAAAGTTAGAACTGGAACTTTGCTTCCATCTCCAACGTTCAGGAACCTCTCACCTTCATCAAATCTCCTACTAACCTGCAGACCCTGCATCGAATTATAGATATGATAAGGGCTTCCGGTATCCAATACCCAGGCAGTAGTATTACAAATGGAAAAGTTGCAAGGTGTTATCATATAATTACCTTGCATCTTCTTCGGCCTGTTCGGATCCAGGGAGGCAATGTATAGAGGACAATTCCTCTTCCAGTGCCCCTGCTTCTTGCAAAAGAAGCACTCTGTCTGCCTCTGGTCAAGCTTGCATTTCTTGGTCTAACCCTGTGCTGACGTCCCAGCATGCGGCTGCACCTTCTTATTCTTCTTCTTCTTGTTCTTCTTCCCTTTCTTAAAGGATCGACGACCAGAAGAAGACCCTCCCACAACATTCACCGACTCCTTATGGAGTCGGTGGTCCTTCTCAAAGTTCAGCAGCAACCCCAACAAGCCGTGGTAGTTCACTGCAGGCTTTGTCATCTGAAAATGAGTAAGGAAAGGGAGGAAGGACTTGGGCAAAGAATTAAGGATTGCATCCTTACCGAGCTGCTCGTGTAAGGGAAAGCCCAATTTACTTAGGCACTCAATCATTTTGATCATGTACAGTACATGATCGATGACTGAGGCCCCATCCCTCATCCGAGCATTAAAAATGGCACAACTAGTTTTGTGCCTTTCAATGTCGTCAGGCGTGCCAAAGGAGTCGTTCAACATTTGAAGCATCTCCTACGGCTGGGCATTCTCGAACCTGCAGCTGAACTCGTCACTCATTATCATCAACATTATGCACCGAATGGTGGTACGGTCGTTGAGCCACTTCTGATAAGTGTCTCAGATCGCCCCTCTTCCGTTTGGGGCTGGCTCCTCAGGTGCCAGATCCGTTACTACATAAAGGATCCGCTCATGCTCAAGGATGATTTTCAATTTTTAATACCAACTATCAAAATTAGGTCCCATGAGCTTGTCATTATCTAATAATGACCGAAGCGACAGGGTAGTAGCCATAGCTGCATAAAGAAAAACCAGACCTTTATTAGTATATAAATTATTAATACTAAAGACTTGGACTTTAGTCTAAAGTTTCTCCTAGTGTTTTTACGAACTGATAGCCTCAACCTCCAATTCGAAGAATTACTTTAATTTTTAGTGGGTACTAGAATTCACACAGACTTCACACGAGCCCAACTTTGGTTGGTCAACCCATGTGCATCTATGGGTAGGTTCATAACCAATTGTTTCTCTAAACAACTTCTAGTAATTAATTTTGCCTAGAACCTAATCAGTAGGCTTTGGCCTCCACTGAAAAGATCTGGTTAGGTCCAACCATTAACATGATTAGATTTGGTGAATCGGACCAATAAATAATCAGGCCCGACTTTGGCCGGCCAACCTGACCACCATCAAAAAGACTCAACCAAATTATCATATTATGAATGATAATTTCATTAGCCAATAAGCACCTGGCCTTTGGGCCTCCAATGATTATTAAACTAATGGGCTCATTATCACTCACTTAATGGGAGGCTATGACTTAGTTATCACTATAACTTAATCATTTTAGGGACCTAATAATTTTTGAAAATTTTTATTAAAGGATAGAAGAGAAGAAATTAACCAGCCAATTTTAATCCTCCCACTGACTTCACCAAGTCAGATTAAAAAAGATTTAATTAAAGTCAGTATTAGGAGCACCTAAATCAGTCACACTGATTTACCTAATGACATGGGTGAGCCCTAATCACCAAGTGATCTAATCAAAATCTAACTCACCAGGTTGGCCAGATAAGTAAGATCAGTGGCGAGGATATGCTATTAACTCGTCAGAGATCGAATCAATGCGAGTAGCACCCACTTAAAAACCACTGGTCAGACTGCCGAACTTATCTTAGACACTAACCAGTTCATTAGTTTTAATTTGATCAACTTAGTAAATAGGGTTCCACCGCGTAGCCATGAATTAAGTCCATCTTGATCTAGTTAAAGACATGGACCCATTCAACTACAACTATTGGAGTTAAATCTAGAGTGTCCTTGATCTAATCTAATTCAACTTTTAATTAGATTTGACCAATTACTCTAATTTAGTCTATTTCTTTAAGCTAACCTTAGGTCTAACCTAATTATAGACCTAATCCATCTAACCCATTGACCCACAAGTTTATGCAATTGTCTTAGGTCTTAATTCACAATTCTAGACCAACTAGACAACACTTAATTTTTTTAATTAAGTATTTGGACTGATGGGTCAGGGTTTGGTATTTCGAAAATAATTTTTAAATTTGAAAGGTTTTATTTTTTGTTCACCAAATATGTTGACTCATTTCATAAATGGATCAGCATATTTCATAAACAGCAATCCTATTACTAATTACATAACAAAAAATAACTCAATCAAAATAAATCATGAATATTTCTTTAGATCTAATCTAACACATTCATGAAATATTTTACAATTGAACATTTACAATTAAGTCCTTTCGCTGCTTCATCTGTATGGGATATAATCGCATCAGCACCCCTACCGCCATAGCAAAACCCTATCGAATGGAAGGAGAGGACCTTTAAACCCTACTTTTCTCCTATGACCAGACGACCATGGCAACCAACCCAATTAGACTACTTACTATTTAGATCAAGTATATCTAAATATATCAATTTTAAATTTTAAATTTAAATTTTAAATTTGAATTTTAAATTTCAAACAAATTTCAAATTTCAAATTTTTGAATTTCAAATTTAAATTTCAAACAATTTCAAATTTTAAATTTTGAAATTTAAATTTTTTGAATTTTGAATTTTGAATTTTAAATTTTAAATTTTAAATTTTGAATTTCAAATTTTTAATTTAAATTTTAATTTAAACTTTTAGATTACTACTTAATCTATGCATGTAAATGTATATCATATTTTAGAACCTGGCTCTGATATCATTTGAAGGAAATTTTAGTGTAGGGTAAAATGATAATTTTAAAATTTTTTTAAAATTATAATTTTACAATGAAAATTATTAATTAATATAATTAATTAATATAAATTAACTCTACATAAGGATCTAAATATGATATATATAGCATGCATTTAAATTTAAAATTTCAAATTCTATACAGTAAATATTTTACTATTATGTGTTCAGAACACATTACCTTCGTGCAGGTAGTCGATCGCTGCAGTCTGATCACTATCGAAAAGGTCTGATCATTACAATATAGCCACACAATATGTCTAGTCTCTACGGATCGTCCATATAAAGCTCCCGATCTGATCGGCTCCTCACGAATGCTAGTTCGTTGCAGAACCCTTTCGATGGTCGATGTTGATCAAACCCCTTCGATCTTGATCTGTCAACTCCTCAGATGCTTTGGATCATCAGCAAATGTACTTGAGAGGTTGATGAAGCACTCTCTAAAATTTGGTGGACTCACGACACTCGTAGCTCATTTTCTCACTTCCCGAACCCTAGGCAGAAACCCTAGGGTACACAAGAAAAACCTTGCACCCACTCTTTTTTTCTTTTCTCTTCTTTTCTTTTCTTTTCTCACATAGAGAGTCTATCTGATGCCCCCTTTTCTCTCTCAGATCAGATGTTGCATGCCCCACCTTCTCATTTCTTTTAAAACGATGCAAGACCGCATCTTTGCAGTGTTTTTATCGTGTGAGAGGATAAAGATAAGTGGTTGCTCACTTGAATTCAAATCAAATTTGAATTCAAATGCCAACCAACTTATTCTTACCCACTCTAGGCATGAGAAGAGAGGGGCGTGGGCTTCTTTGTGCATGGAGAGTTTTTCACGAGAAACCTTTTCTCATGTAGAATAAGTGGCGCACAAAAGAAAGGGGTGGCATATGGGATTTGTTGCCCATACAAATTCAAACTTCATTTGAATTTGAATGGCCAACCAACCATCTTTATCCACCCAAATGGCATACAGAGAAGGGGCGTGAGAAGACTTCTGCGTGGGAGAAAATTCATGAGAACTCGTTTCTCGTGAATTCAAATAGGCGCAGGTGAAGTGAGGTGGCACAGAGAGATAAGTCAAGGTGGTTTGAAATTTTAAAGCAATCTAATTAAACCAACTATATTAAAATAGGTTAGACACAATTAGACTAAATTAAACCCAATACAATTAGGCTTAATTAAGCTCAATAAAATTCTAATCAAATCAGGAATTGACTAAGTCCAACCCCTGATCATATCAGGGACCAAACCACTTCGGCGATTAGGTCTACTCTTAACCTAATCGGATCAAACCCAACTGAATTCAATTCAATTGAACTTGATCCAAAAATAATTACTCAATTAAATTGAGTTAATTAGTGATTAAATTACTAATTAAACCTCTCATAAATATTGAGTCCAAATCTGATGGGCAATCGGGCATCAAAGTCCATCGATATGAAATCTTGATCGAAGAGTCCCAAACCAGTGGGACTCTTGATCTCGATACCCAAAATCTGTGAAACTCATGATCAGAGAATCCTGATTCTTGATCACAGAGTTTCAGACATGTAGGACTCAGAGTCTCTGAGCATTAGGACTCTTGGTCGAAGAGTTTTAGTCCAGTGGGACTCTTCATCAGCCATCAGATCAGATAGGAACCTCTAATGTGTGTGACCCCGCAGGTTCGAACCTAAGCCGATAGCACAGAAACTAATTTTTTACTAATCGAAGTGACCATCTAGCAATGGTACCCGACATCTGGATAGGTCGAATAGTCACAATCGCAACACTCAGAACCTACGTGAATATAGTTACTGTATAATTCATCCCTTTTGACTCCTGTGTTTAGGACGACTCAGGGTTAAACTGTCAACCCTGATTAGATCATCCGAATCGTGCTCAACTCAATCAGTCCTGTGACTCCTCACTAGGACTATCCTAGCCAAGATTTTGCTAAATTGAAACATGACTGTACATAACTCCTGAACTGGAGTGGTCAATCTCTTCTTGACACACGCACCGACAAGTCAAGTACTTGACTACACCCAGCAGCCTTCTATCATTGAATTAGAAATTCAGGTAGTCCAGTGCCTAAGTGTAGTGAGTTGTTTGCAAGTCACCATGCGGTCTCAGGTCGGAGGGACAGTTATACCCATATCCCATTAGGGAAATCTTGACAGCAGAAAATGCTCTGGAGTCGGTCACGTTCAGTGCAGATGTACCCTTTATCTCACCTGTATGCCATACCAGTGTCTCCACACTCTTTGGTTAAGAGGACAACCAACCCATATGGTACACAATGACCTCTGCTTCATAAACATTGTTGTCCTTGGTAACAACGTATCATTTGGTTGCGAACAGATTTAAAGACTAAACGATAAATCCTCCTTTATCGAGTCTAAATAGTCCTAAGAATTTTACCACAATATAGAAGTTCATTAGAAGATGAAACAATTTGTGATAAAAAATATCAAAATAATTTTATTTATTTATAATTCATATACTAATACAAGAAAGAGCACAACCATCAACAGTTGATGATTGGCTTTGGGACACTATTCTCAACATGGGGCAATATTCTGGGCATGATGAGCTTCAAGAATTAGAGACCAAGTTTTGGGTGCACTATGATTAGAGAATCATTGGACAAGAGTTGTCCACTCATCAGTTGACCCATCACCAATAACTGTTGGTGAGGTGGTGAGCCAGTCGGTGAGATCGCACCACCCAATAGAAATCACTAATCATGGAGATTTTCATATCTCTACCTAGGGAGTGTAGGGATCTGAGAAAATAGTGAGAGCCTAATTTGTTTAAAAATAAAATCTCTAAACAAATTGGTTAAGTCTGATTACAAAATCTAACTAGAAACTTTTGACTCTCTACAGAAAATATGTCTGCGTCCAACCCCCTGACCAAAATACTAGACACCCACAGATTGACTGGACCTAATTTCAAAGACTGGTTGAGGAACTACAGAATTATTCTGGATTTTAAAAACTGACTCATGTCTTGGATAGGATCCACCTGCCATCCAGCATGTCCGACTGCTGAACAGAGAGAATCTCTGAAAAAGTGGACGGATGACGATAACAAAGCCAGGTACTACATGTTGGGTGCCATATCTGATGACTTGTAGCACCAGCATGAGAATATTATGACTACTCACCAAATGTTAGCTCACCTACAAAAGTTGTTTGGTGAACAAAGTCACGCAGCCAAGTATCAAGTCTGCCAAAAACTTTTTAAGGCTAAAATGCATGATGGGCAGTCGGTCCAAGATCATTGTTTGTCAATGATCAAGGATCTTAAGGAGCTTGAGAAGCTCGGTATTATCTTAGATAGAGATTTTCAGATTGATGTGATCCTTGAGTCCTTGTCTGATGCATATGGTCAGTTCATCATGAACTTCCATATGCATAAGATGCAATGTACCTTGGCTGAGTTAATGAATATATTGGTTATGGCTGAGCTTTTTTAAAGGATTCAAAAGGCTCAGTCCTCATTGTGGAGCAGACTTCTTCCAAGAGAAAGTCTTTTGAAAGGAAGAAGAAGTCTGTGAAGAAGCAGAAGGTGGATGGGAAGAAGAAGAAGACAGAACCGAAGAAGAAGGCTGCTAAAAAGGAAAAATATTTCTACTACAATTCAGATGGCCATTGAAAGCGAAACTATCCTCAGTACCTGGCCATCCTGAAGAACAAGAAGGATGGTCCTTCTGGAGGTATGCTCGTTATAGAATCTAATCTTACGGTTTCTCTACATCCAGTTGGGTACTTAACTCTAGTTCTAGTGCTCATTTGTGCACTTTTATACAGGATCTTGAGGAGAGCAGGAAGCTGAGGGATGGGGATATGATCCTATGCATCAAGAATGAAGCAAGAGTTGCTACTGTGGCCGTGAGAACCTACCCTCTGTGATTACCGTTAGGATTAGATTTAGTTCTTAGAGATTGTTATTATGTGCCTGCAGCAAGCAAGAATTTGATTTCTGTTTCATGTTTAGCACAAGAAGGCTATGTGATTAGCTTTCATAAGAACCATTGTAACATATTTTATGAAAATAATAAAGTTGCAAATAGTTTTTTTATTAATGGTCTCTATCAGCTACATATTGATGTATCTGTATTTCATATCGAGCAAAATATGAATACCATGGGAATTAAAAAGTCTAGAGATAGTCTAAATGATAGGTATCTGTGGCACCTAAGGCTAGGTCATATAGCAAAAGACAGGGTTAACAAATTAGAGAAATTTAAGCTATTGAGTCCGTTGACTTTTGAGTCATATCCAGTTTGTGAATCATGCCTTCAAGGCAAAATGACCAAGCTTCATTTTACAGATATAGGGAAAGGACCCAGACCTACTTGCCCTAGTACATACAGATGTGTGCAGCCCATTTGATGTGCCGACTAGAGGCAACTATGTCTACTTCATTACCTTCACCGATGATATGTCTAGGTACGGATATGTGTTTCTAATAAAACACAAGTCTGAAGCCTTTGAAAAGTTCAAAGAATTCAGACATGAGGTAGAAAAATAAACAGGAAAGCCCATTAAGGTTCTTCGATCAGATCGAGGAGGTGAATACCTTAGTCGGGAGTTCCTAGACTATCTTAAGGACAATGGCATAGTCTCTCAATGGACTCCACCTGGAACGCCACAACTCAACGGAGTTTCAGAATGGAGGAACCGGACCCTATTAGATATGGTCCGTTCCATGATGAGCTTCACGGACCTCCCTGAGTTTCTTTGGGGACACTGTCTCATGACAGCAATATATGTATTGAATAGGGTTCCCTCTAAAACCGTTCCTACCACACCATATGAGATATGGCATGGTAAGAAGCCAAGTCTGAGTCATCTCAGAATTTGGAGTTGTCCAGCTCACGTCAAAGACAGCAGGCGGACAAGTTAGAGTTCAGGTCTTTTAGAGCTTGGTTCATAGGATATCCTAAAGAGTCATTAGGATACTATTTCTATATTTCGAAAGATCACAATGTGATTGTGAATCGACATGCTATTTTTCAAGAAAAATAGTTTATTCAAGATGGTGGTATCAGAAGAATAATTAAGCTCAACGAGAATATCTCCCTAGAGCAACGAGCTAAGAAACCTGAGGAACCAAATCAATTAGAACTAGTCCTAACACAACCTCTTTCACCTCATAGATCGACTAGGGTTTTCCTTCCTCCTGAAAGGTACTTAGGTACTATACAAGAGGAAGTAGAGGAAATGTTTCTCATGAGAAATGGGGCTCATAGTGATGACCCCAAGACCTATGATGAGGCGATATCACATATCGACTTCAAAAATGGTTAGAGGCAATGAGATCAGAAATTGACTCGATGCACTCAAACCAAGTCTGGACCTTGGTAGATCCACCTGAAGGTATTGTACCTATTATATGTAAATGGATCTTCAAGAGAAAGATAGGTGCAGATGAGAATGTGGAGGCATTCAAGGCTAGGCTCGTAGTGAAAGGTTATAGTCAGTGCGAAGGTATTGACTATCAGGATACCTTTTCGTCCGTAGCCATGCTAAAATCCATCCGCACATTACTTGCTGTTGTAGCCTATTTTGATTATGAAATATGACAGATGGACATGAAAATGATGTTCTTAAATGGATATCTTGAGAAAGATATCTATATAGAACAGTCGCTTGGTTTCACATCCAATGATGATGATCACAAGATCGCAAGCTGGAAAGGTCCATTTATGGACTTAAGCAAGCATCTCAAAGCTGGAATACTCGTTTCAATGATGTGATCAAAATATTTGATTTCATCAAGAACGAGGAGGAACCATGTGTATTCAAGAAGGTTAGTGGGAGCGCAGTTGTCTTCCTCATACTGTACGTAGATGATATCCTCCTGATTGGGAATGATATTTCTATGTTGACCTCAGTCAAAATATGGTTGTCTAAGGAGTTCTCTATGAAAGATCTAGGAGAGGCATCCTTTATACTGGGTATTAAAGTCTATAGAGATAGACCAAATAGGATGCTGGGACTCTCACAAAAGATGTACATAGAGGAGGTGCTAAAAAGATTTAGCATGAAAAACTCCAAAAGAGGTTTAGTACTTTTTAGATATGACATTCATCTCTCCAAGAAGATGTGCCCTAGCACACCTGAGGAGATTGAACGCATGAGCAAGATCCCTTATGCTTCGGTAATAAGAAGCCTCATGTATGCCATGCTATGTACACGACCTGATATAGCCCATGCTATGAGTGTCACAAGCAGATATCAGTTGAATCCAGACGAAGAGCACTGGACTTCTGTGAAATGTATCCTTAAGTACTTGAGAAGGACTAAGGATATGTTTCTAATCTTTGGGAATGGAGAACTCTAGGTTCAGAGATTTACAGACTCAAACTTTATGTCTGATATAGATGATCGAAAGTCGATATCTAGAAGTTTGTTCATTTACAATGGTGGTGCAGTTAGCTGGAAGAGTTTCAAGCAGACGGTGATTGCTGATTCCACCATGGAGGTAGAGTATATTGCTACATCGGAAGCTGCGAAGGAGGCATTCTGGTATAAGAAGTTTACCGTAGAGCTTAGAGTGATGTCATCGGATGCCATCCCTCTTTACTATGACAATAATGGTACCATAGCCCTAGCTAAGGAGCCAAGATCTCATCAGAAGTCCAAGCATATCGAGCGGCGATTCCATCTGATCCGTGATTATCTCGAAAAAAGTTATGTCGAAGTTAAGAGAATCGACTCCACAGATAATGTGGCAGACCCGCTGACAAAGCCATTAGGCCAGCAGAAGATCGAAGCCCACCTTGAGAAGATGGGACTTAGATATGTAGCCAATTGGCATTAGGTCAAGTGGGAGTTTGTTAGATGTGTGCCCTAGATGCCAGATTGGCTGACACATTCCTGTACAAATCTAAGGGCAAATTTATAATTTTGATTATAAATAAATAAAAAGATTATTCTACTATCATATTGTGTATATTATGTCTGTGATACATCCTTTGAGTTAGTAAGAATGTTAATTCATATTTTCAAGAGTTGAAAATTTAAGGCATGAATTTACATAACTAACTCATAAACAGCTCCTGACCATAGGATTATCACGAGGATGGTGATCGATCCGAAAGGTTGGTGTATGATCACTTTCTTAGGGTAGATGTATCTTGAGTCTACGGTGTGGAGACATCGGAGTGAGAGTACAGGTATTCATTGAGAATGAGAGTACTGAGCATGACCACCTCGAGCAGTCATAAGGAAGTCTATCTTCTCGTCGATGACTAGCTTGATGCTGCAGCTGTCTGTCTAGTTCTTTGACCTGAGGTACATCGACAGTTCACCTTGAGTGTGTTATAGTTTGACTACACCATAACTCGATCTTCTAGCCATTCGAAACCTTGAGGTGTATGTTGGCTATAGCATATTCATTGTAGGAACCAGATCATACTAAGATGAGATCTATCAACTTTGGTAGATGAGAGGAGTAGTCCTATGATGATCGAAAGATCGAGTCCTTAAGCCCATGGCCATGGCAGAGTGAAATAATGGAAAAAAATTTTTCATTGAGGTTTCACATCGGACTCAGATCAATCGATTGATTCATATGACTGATGTTGGGTTTGACGAGTTCACCTTAACCCTAATTCAGTCGGGACTCATGATAGAAGAACTCAATCACACAGGTAGCTGCACTGAGAGGTTCATCTTCATTTCTGATGGGTTGCCACCATATACCGCTAGGTGTCACTGGGAGATTTTGAGAATAATTAAAATGATCTTGATGATCGATCATTCTAATTGTTTGAATCAGAAGAGTTCTGGTCCATCGAAAGGAGTTTCGATGATGTCGATGATGAGATCACAACATGTCTCATTACCATACAGAAATGAACCTAACTGAATCACACAAACAAGAGTTAGGGTCTGGATGTCATCAATTAAGCTAGCCTAGTTCGATTGATTTGGATTAGATCCAATTAGGTTCAAGGAAATCGTGCTAGCACACGATTGAGTCTAACTTTCTCCTCGTGTAATCTTTTCTATCTCGACTGAGCCAAATGTGATTTGACTCACCTAGAGAATCTTGAGAAGATTTCTCTCAGTTTGACTGGAGTCAGTCCAGCTCAGAAAGGACTTGTCTTAATTCATGAAATGAATTTAAGACAACACCTGCTAATTCCTGTCACCTGCCATTTCCGTTTTAGGACATTGGTCAAACGTTGACCCATGGATCTTGGACTGAAGGCCACTTGGCAAGAGGTCATTGGAGACTTTTTGTGGAATGTCCACCTACTAAATTAGCCCTCAAAGTGGGTGCCAAATTCAGATTGGGTGTGCACCCCAAGTGGATAAGTATAGAGTCAGGACTCTGATCCCTTGATCAACTTGGACTGTGGGGCACAAATCTCACTGTGCTTATCCAGTGTTGGCACCAACAGTAGGAGGGATTGTGGGGATTCTTATCTGATATGATCAGATGACATCAGTCCATCAATTATAATTTTTTTCAAAATTAATTAAAATTTTTTGATTGGTCAAATGATGTGGCACTGCATGGTGCAATAGGGTCTATTTAAACCCTATCTGCGCCTAGGGTTTAGAGACTCTATGCAATAACCAACAAAAGCCTAAATCCTCTCCACTTCTCCATACCCCCTCTTCTTCTTTCCCTCCCTTCTTCACATTCAAGAGGTTGGGCATCCATCTGGTGCTTGTCCAAGGCGTGGTGGCTTCCTGATTAGAAGGCAGCAGAGATTAGCCTAGAGGTATTTCTCTATTCCTCATATTTTCAGATTTAATATCAGATAATAAAAATTAGATCTTATAGATCTTAGATTTAAAATATCATAGGATATTTTTTTTTGAAATATTCCGTCCCAGATCTCATTAGATCTGGAAGATCCTACAAGAAAAAAGCCGATTTTTCTTTCACTTATCACACACCAAGATCTCTAATTTTTCATCAATTTTCAGCCCTTATCCCATAAGAGGCATCCCATTTAAATAGGTAATGAAGAGGTGTCAAGGAGACCCAAGGGGCACCAACTCTTGGTGCTCCACTTCCCTCACATGAAGAAATTATTTCTCTGATGAATTAAGTAGAATAGAATAGGCTTCACATAGAAGTACTCTTTCTTTTCTGCACCCCATAATTTTTACATTTAATTCTGGCATGTGATAATTAAGGAAATAGTAGAAATTGAAGATATTGATAAGAGTCTTAAAGAAGAAGGACTCTCCATCTCCCTTAATGCATAAAAGAGAGTGGGCGGCACTAATTTTGGCATGAACACCAGGGTGGTGTGGATGAGTCCTTCCACACTTGAAACTCTTTCAAGTTAGGTAGGAGTCCAATTAAAATAGACCTAATCCAATCAAGTCAAAGGCAATAGGTTCAGTTTAGCTCAAACACTTTGAACTTAACCTAATTGAGAACTTGGGTTAATATAATATGCTAGCAAATCAAATTAACCTCTAAGATTTATATTAAATTTAAATTAAATTAGATGAAGATCGAATCATAAAGTATATGATATATTGAATTTCAATCTTGCCAACAGTGGATACAAACTCTTGATCTAATCCTAATCCGATCAAACTAGGTCAGCTCAAGTGTCCCAATTAACTAGAACTCTTCCTAATTAATTCTCAAATTAAACTCTTTTTTCTAACGAGTTTACAAGTCAAGATTGATGTCTAGCAATATGTCATGACTATCCAAAAGAGATAAAATTTGATGGTAATTATCAAAATATCCTTTAGTGGTAAGTTACTGTGCTATTCAATCCTTCAGTCAAACAACATCTCAGATGAGCTACGGGTATGGAATCATATCAAGTCTAATTGCTTATTTAAATGTATCTTGATCAAAAGATGATGATTCAATTGATGATATATTAGAAATCTCATTCTAATTATCATCCTGCTTTGGCCAAAGACTTCTAGAATCATCAACCTATGAGATCACATAGGATGTTTACTCCCCTTGTTAGGAGTGACCGATCTCTTATTGACCACTTACAACCTCCATGCACACATCACCACATCTAAAATACCCCACACAAGGATCAGAGAACTAAGTTAGGAAGTGAACCAACATATGGATTCATGTACACAAGGTACCATGGTGATCTCAGGTCAAAGGATCACTTGCACAACTATCACTAGAAAATAATCAGCTGACATATAAATAAGACTCCATTAGATATTCTCTCATAGGTCTATTCAGTGAACTCATTCTCTAATGAGCACCCATACCTTATATTAGTGTCGCTACATAAGTGGTTGTAAGATCAACCACCCTCACCACTGAGCATACATAGGATGTACCAGTCTTATCGATATCATTGATCTCTGACTTAATGAATCAATGACTAAAAATATTTTAGGTCAGAGCTATAAGGATTTAGGTCTCACTGTCATGATCTCATCATGGCCTTAAAATCATGTCCAGACCTATGAGATTCATTATAATCTTAAAACAATAACAAGATGCAGCATATAATAAATCGAAAAGTCTATTTTATTAAATAACAATGTCACATACATGAGTTTGGAGGATAAATTATAGAAAAATATCCTATTGCATCCCATATGTGATTGGCTTGTAGGACATTATTCTTTCAATCTTCCACTTGTATTAAAATCAATCATCCCTATACTTGATACCCATGCGATCTAGGTGGTGATCAAACTATTACAATGATAAGACCTTATGAATGGATTTGCTATATTGTTCTTAGTGTCAACTTGCTCATGATCAAATCGTATCTTTCGACTATCTCCAAAATGAGGTGGAATTGCCTTAGGATGTGCTTGGATTTATGATGAGACCTCAGTTCCTTAGCTTAAGCAACTGCCCCAGTATTGTCACAATAAAAGGGCACTAGTTGTTCAATTTTTGAAACCACACCCAATTCTGAGATAAATTTTTTCATCAAGATGGCCTCCTTAGCGGCCTCACTAATAGCAATGCACTCAGCCTCAATGATTGGGTCAGCAACAGTTTGTTGTTTGAAACTCTTCCAACTTACTACTCCACTATATAGGATGAACATATATCCAAATATGGATTTACTATCATTCAGATCAGATTAAAAATTAGAGTCAGTATAACCTTTCAATTTTAAATTAGATCCACCATATATAAAAAAAATATCTCTAGTCCTTTTCAAGTACTTGAGTATATTTTTCACCATTTTCAATGATCCTCTTCGGGATCTACCTGAAATCTGCTTACAATGCCCAAAGCATAAGCCACATCTGGCCTGGTACACAGCATAGCATATATTATTGAACCTACAGCCAAAGCATAAGGAATAAAACTTATTCTATTTCTCTCTTCAGATGTCTTAGGAGATATCTTCTTAGAGAGTTGTATGCCATGACCCATGGGCAAGTAACCTCTTTTACTTTTCTCCATGTTGAACCTCTTCAACAAATATCTATATACCTAGATCGGGACAAGCCAAGCATTCTCTTGATCTATCCCTATAGATCTTTATACCAAGTATATAGGATGCTTCACCCAAGTCTTTCATAAAAATTTTTGTGATAGCCATGCCTTGATCAATTGTAACATAAGGATGTCATTTTAATAAGCAGAATATCATCCACATACAAGATCAAGAAGATAATAGCACTCCCACTAGTCTTCTTATACACACAAGATTCATCCATATTTTTGATAAAGCCAAATAATTTGACTGTCTCATCAAAATAGATGTTCCAACTTCTCGATGCTTGATTTAATTTATAAATAGATTTATTTAGCTTGCATACTTGATTTACTCTCCCATTAGAGATAAATCTCTCTGGTTGAGTTATATAGATTTTTTTCTCAAGATTTCTATTGAGAAAGACAGTCTTGATATCCATCTACTAGATCTCATAGTCATGGAATGCAGCAACAGCAAGCATGATCCGAATAGACTTGAGCATGGCTACTGGTAAAAAGGTTTCTTCATAATCAACATCTGGTTTTTGTCTAAATTTTTTACCACCAGCCTTGTCTTGTAGGTCTCTACCTGGCCATCGCTCCAATCTTCTTCTTGAAGACCTATTTGCAGCCTATCAAGATCACACCCTCAGGCGCATCAATCAAAATCCAAACTTGGTTGGTATACATGGAGTCTATTTCGAATTTCATGATTTTAAGCTATTTATCATAGTCACCACTCATGACTGCCTCCAAATAGGTCGTAGGATCATCATTCGCAATGATGTGGGATGTATCATCATTCTTAATAATAAATTCATATCTGAGTGGTACATTATGCACTCTAATTAATCTTTGGAGAGAAGGTGTGTGTAGTGGCAATGCCTCAACAATGGGCATATCTGGTTGAGTGTCAGTTTGTAAATTCTCCACATGCTGATTTTGGATAGACTGTAGGTCTAGAACTTCCTCAAGTTCAACTGTCCTTCCACTACCCCCTTCTTGGATGAACTGTTTCTCTAAAAAAATGGCATGCCTACCAACAAACATCTTTTATTGAGTAGGATGGTAAAAGTAGTATCCTATACTCTCCTTGGGATAACCTACAAACCTGTATTTTTTTGATCTAGTACTAAGCTTATATCCATCAACATTTTTAACATAAGCAGGGCAACCCCAGATCTTAAGGTGTTTAAGACTGGGCCTCTTTCCTTTCCATATCTCATATGGAGTGCTAGAGACAAATTTTGATGGTATTTTGTTCACAACATATACCGTGGCCTCGAGAGCAAATCTCCAAAAGAAGATCGAAAGATCCGTGAAACACATCATGGACCATACCATATCTAATAAGGTATAATTCTTATTTTCTGCAATACTATTTAATTGTGGAGTATAAGGAGGCATCCATTGAGAGAGAATATCATTTTATTTTAAATGATCGAGAAATTTACTAGTTAAGTATTCTCCTCTACGATCAGATCAAAGAGCTTTAATACTTTTACTAGTTTGCCTCTCAACTATTCTTTAATACTCTTTAAACTTGTTAAAAGCTTCAAATTTGTATTTCATTAAATACATATATCCAAACCTAAACTTATCATTAGTAAATGTGATGAAGTAGGAGCATCCACCTTTGACTTAAGTCGACATTGGATCACAAACAACAGTATGTACGAGGTCCAGAATGTCACTCATCCTTTTTTCATATCCAGTAAATGGAGTCTTGATCATCTTACCTACAAGACAAGATTCACAAGTTTCATATGATTCAAAATCATAAGGATCAAAAAATTTATTTTTGTATAACTTGTCAATTCTTGACTCATTTATATAATCAAGTCGACAGTGCCAGAGGTATGTGACATTCACATCTTCTCTCTTTCTTTTCTTTATATTATCAACATAAAATATATTATCACTAAGTGATAGAAATAAAAGATCATTATCAATAAAAATATTTTCATAAAATTTATTAGAAAAATAAATAGAACAACCATTATTCTTAGCTTTTATTTCAAAATTTTATTCTAATAATAAGGGTATAAAAATAATATTTTTAATAATTTTTAGAATATAATAACAAATCTTCAATTCCAAAATTTTGTCCAAAGACAACTTCAATATCTTAACTCCCACGACTCCAGTCTGGATGGACTCTCCACTAGCACCAAACAGCACAAGATCACCTTTACTCAGACTCCTTATTTCCTATAGATCTTGCAACGATGTGCAAAGGTGTGAGCCACAGGCAGTATCCAATACCCAAGAATCTAAAATTGAAGTACTTAATGATAAGTTTGTTTATATCATATACAAATCTTTAGCAATATTTGCTTTCTTATGTTTCACAGTTGTAAGGTGTTCCTTGTAATTCCTCTTTCAGTATCCATCCTTGCTACAGTGATAGCAAGTATCTTTGATGAAATCTTTTTCGCTTTCTTCTTTAAGATGCTAGCTTTAGGGTTTATCTTTTTCTTAGAACTCTTCTTGTCTTTCTTCTTGAAGATCTTATCTACAAGAAGAACTGGAGCCTTTTCACCTTTGAAATGGCTCTCTGCTATTTTAAGTATATTTAGCAGTTTAGACAGGCTAATATTCATTTTGTTCATGTGGCAGTTAATGACAAACTATGAGAAAAAATTAGAGAGTGACTGCAGGATCAAATCCTGATAAAGCTCACCATCTATAGCAAAATTCAGTTGTCCCAGATGAGTAATCAAATCAATCATCTTAAGGATATGAGTTTGCATAGACATGCCTTCAGTCATCCTGGCATGAAACAACTGCTTAGATATCTCATATCTGGTAGTTCAACTTTGTTCTCTATAAAACTCTTTTAGATTAAGGAGTATAGAAGAAACATCTATGCCCTCATGCTGTCTTTGAAGCTTATGGTTCATTGAGGTAAGCATGATATACTTAACAGTCACACTATCATCATTCCATATTTTATATGTGGCCCTTTCCTCCTCACATGCATCTTCTTCGATCGTATTGGATGCAGGTGAATCCAGTATATAGGAGATTTTTCTCTTGTGTGAGAACTATTCTCAAGTTTCTCAATTAGTCCACATAATTTGATTCGATCAATTTATTTGCATCTAGTATGCCTCAAAGTGACAGTGAGGATGCCATTTATGCAGTTAATCTACAATAACAAGAATACTGTATAAGCGGATAACTCATGATGATATGCACAACTAGATTAGAACTTTTGTTTAATTGTGTCTCCCACTATTTTAACAAATTTTATAGCCCTCAAGTATGAAAAATGAGAAATATCATTATATTTCTAAGTGGGGTTGAGATCCCTTATTCCTCACAAACATCTTATGGATAGTACAACAAGCATTTATAAGTTCAAGAGTAGGTAATTTTTTATCAATTATACTTCATACAATTCTCAGCATTTTTCTCTTGCCTCTAGATTACTCATAGTCTTGTGGATAGCACAATAAACTATAGTATTCTAGTTAAGTTAATCCTTTATTCCCATATGATCATACTCAAACAATACAGTCCTTGTGGATGGCACAACAAGGCAACACTATTCAAATATGCCATAAGCATCAGTATGTACTTGTCAACATCATATCAATTTCTATAGTAAGCCTTGTGGATAGCACAACAAGATCTCTAAGATCTTGACATACTCTATTGACTAAGCATGAAGAAAGACTTCTGTAATGTCTACATTACTAATCAATCCAAGTCTGAAACTCAGTAAGACCGAATTGGCCAGATAAGTGGGTGGGAGACTCCCCATAGCTTTTCTTAGACACCAACAAAGTTGGCCAGGCCAGCATATGGATCTAATTAGAAAATCATCTTTAACACTTATCTAGACACCAATTAATTAAATGAATTCGATATTTGATTTGTAAGTGAATCCCAATACTACTACTTAATTTGATTTTTATAGAGGATCTTGGACTGGTCTTAGCACATCCTAACTACTACATAATATGTAATATACAAATCATGCTATTCAACATACTTTTTCAAATTATAATATTATTCATATTATCATGCCAAAAAATGATTACAATAATCATAAAAAGGTGTACTAATGACTTAACATATAACAAGTTTAATCAATATAAAACAAACCCTAATTGAATTAGACATGCAATACAATACACCCTTAATTAAAATGATTTAAGCACCAAACAACCATGAATCATTAAATTTCATATTATCACAAATTTAAAATTTAATAACTAAAATTTAAATCTATGATTCAAATAAAGTCAAAAATAATTTTTGATTTTAAGATCGATGCTAGAAATCGATGCCACATTTTGGCAAAATATGAATTAGATCAAATCTATATTACAACTTTTGCATTGGTTTGATCGAATCTAACAAGGATGGCTCTAATACCACTATTGAGTTCTAGCCACACAGTGTAATATAAATTTTTAAAAATTTTGACATGTAAATCAAAAGCTTTAACAATTAAAACTATTGAACTGAAATTCAAATCCTAGAATCACCTTATAGATGTCGAACAAAACAAAATCCAAGCATGCAAAGAGTTAGAAACTTATACTTCCTCAAATGAGAAGTATAATAAAAAGATGATCTCCATGAGACTCCAAAGTAGAAGTCCTTCAATGGTGATCCACATGGAAGATGGTCAAGGTCCCTCCCAATCGATGCACCACCGTAGCCTTTTCTTCACAAGAATACCACTAGCTTTTTTCTTGAAGAACGATCGTACCAATATACTATTGACTTCAATTTCTCCACTAGGATCATGAAAAGAGAATTTTTTCTAGAAATCTCACAACTTAGGATTTGCTTTGCATTCCAACACGTGAAAAAATCAAACCCTAGGACAAGCACACCTCACTTGCTATTTTTCTCACCTCTCTTCTCTCTATCTGTTCCACTCAATTTTCTCTTCTCTTTTCTTCTAATTTTTTTTTGATTTTTTTCCTTCTTACCATATGCCAAGATCTCTAATTTTTTATCAATTTTTAGCCCTCATCCTATAAGAGGCACCCCATTTAAATAGGCAACAAAGAGGTGTCAAGCAGATGCAAGGGGCGCCAACTCATGGCGCTTGGCGCCCCACTTCCCTCACATGGAGAAATTATTTCTTCAATGAATTAAGTGGTATAGAAGAGGCTTCACACAAAAGGACTCTTCCTCTTCTATGCCACATAATTTTCACATTTAATTCTGGCATGTGATAATTAAGGAAACAATGGAAACTGAAGAGATTGTTAAGAGTCTTAAAGAAGGACTCTCCATCTTATTTAATGTATAAAAGAGGGTGGGTTACATTAATTTTGGCATGAACATGAGGGTGGCATGGAGAAGTCTGATAAACACTTAATTTAAGTCATTTAAAGTAAAAAATTATATTTAATTTATTTTATTTATTAAGAATTTGATGCTTCTTTTTATATTTTACAGGAAAGGTGATCGTTGATACAAAGAGTCCGATTCGTAGATCAAAAAGACTCAAGTTTGAAAAAATTGAATTTAAAAAAAAATTAAATAAAAGAAGGATGCATACGATATTATAGAAAATGAAGATACTATGCAAGGAATCCAAAAAGGATATAGATGTCATTGTAAAGAAACAAAAGTTTCTTTTTGTAATCAAAAAGGAGCGTAAACAGTGCGGGCGTGCGGCAGCGGGCGCGGCAGCGGGGGGGCATCGGGCGCGCGGCAGCGGGCGCATGGCATGGCGGACACAGTGGCGAACAAATAGCAGATGGATCTGAAAATTAAAAGAAAAAAATATAATACTTGAAAATACTTCAAGAGGAAAAATTTATATTTTCTTTATCTGCTTGTGATCTTTCCATCTCATCCATCCATCTTTTAGTCCTTAGTATTTTCTTTAGTCCCACATCTGAAAACCATGTAAAACTCCTCCCTCCTAACACCTATAAAAAGGCTTTTGTACTCTTATTGGAGGGGGAGTCCAGAAATTCTTCTAGAGCCTTGCATAGAGGAAGAGAAAGGGACTACTCCATGAGCAGCTAGACTAGCAGTCTCGGGAGTGGAGAAAAAATTTTGTAATGACACAGAGTG
This sequence comes from Elaeis guineensis, assembly GCF_000442705.2. NCBI lineage: Eukaryota > Viridiplantae > Streptophyta > Magnoliopsida > Arecales > Arecaceae > Elaeis > Elaeis guineensis. The sequence continues at coordinate 46,797,879 of NC_026001.2, read as the reverse complement.
GGTTTATTGTTCTAAACTTTCTTGTATTTCTTTATATGCAATAAAGATTATGCTTTTTATTTAAATCATCATGAGTTCTTTATTTACTCTCTTTCATATGTTTTATTTATGTTTTTTCTGTTAGATTAATATTAGGAACAACTTTTACTTTCCGGAGACGCACCGTGATCTATGGGTACGGGGCGTGTCGAGGAAAGAAGAGTTGTTTACCTAGTACTTTTCGGAGACGCATCGTGATCTACGGATATGGGGTGTGCCAAAGAAAGATAGGTATTTTTTCTAAGATTAATCGTATCTATTTAATTAAAAAAAGAGATACAACTCTACTAGTACAAAATTAATTCAAAACTCTCGAGCTCTTTATTTTTTAATTACATTAATTTTAAGATAATTTATTTTCTAAATCAAAATAATGCTTCTTTCTTTTATTTTGCAATCTCAACTTAGCCCAAGGTCCCTGAGGATATGATTTTGACTCATCCTACCTACATAGTGAGTAGAGTTATTTTTGGTGCTATCAACGACTATGCATCAAATTTTGGCACCGTTGTCGGGGACCTTGGCACGGTTGAATTAAAAAAAAAAAAAAGCCACTGATATTTCATAATACTTAACTAAAATAGCGTAACCTTAAATATAAAAATTTCTAACTTGATTGGACACCTTGTTTCTTTGCATTGCATCTCCATAATTAATTTTAAGGGCGCAACCCATTAACTAAGATAAGGTGGGATTTGATCACCCTTCCTTGGCCCACAAATCACTCCCTTGCATTTGCATAACCTAGACCTTAATCTAAAATTAATTAGACGTTGACCCCTAAGGATTTCGAGCTCATTAGGACAAGTGACCCTGAGAGTTGAACCAGGTTAGACTTGGTCAGCTAGCTGGTGTTTAGGCAAGTGGTTTGCAGGATGACTGGGCCCGAAGGAAGGTGATTTTTAATTGATTTCGTTCGCTGACCTGACCAATTTAATTAGTGTCTAAGAAAGCAACGGGGGGACTCCCACCAACCTTACACTTATCTGGCCAGTTGGTTGGTCAAGCTCCGACTTGAAGGGATTGAAGGCTAACTACAGTTAGGAGCTGTCTAGAACTAGGGTAACTTTAGGATAGAGAGTCCACTGCGTGCTAACTTGATTGTAATTAAAATCTAACCACAACTAATTTTTCTATTAGTTTTAGGACTTCTTAGGATCTCTTCTTTAGAACTCTTTTCTCTCTTCTCTTCTCCTCTTAATAAAAAAAAATAATCCTTAACAGACTAGGATAGTCCTACATAGACCTTTTAGTTGCATGTTAGGTCGACGATCACTAAAACCCGACTTGCAACCATTAGACGAAGAATTAGAAAAGACTCTTAGGACTATCCGAGTTAGAAACATGACTGCACCTGATGAGGCTAATCCTCCACGCCCATTGAGAGAATATTTCACTCCATCCTCATATACCTACTCTCCAAGTATTCAAGCACCTCCAGTAGAAGCTACCCAATATGAGATTAAGTCTAGCATTATTCAAATGTTGCCATCATTCTATAGACTTAGTAACGAGGACCCATACAAACACTTGGATGAATTTCTTGAAATTTGTTCCACAGTAAAAATTCAAAACTTCTCCGATGATGCCCTTAGGTTGAAACTGTTCTCTTTCTCACTTAAGGACAAAGTCAAGCATTGGTTAAACTCCTTAGACTCTATAACCATTTCAACTTGGGAACATCTTCAGAGAGAATTTCTCAAGAAATACTTTCCAATTGAAAAAATAAATCAAATTAGAAAAGCTATCACTAGTTTTTTCCAATTGGAGGGTGAACTTTTTCATGAGACATGGGAAAGGTTAAGGGACCTCATTCGTAAATGTCCACACCATGCTATCCCTAAATGGCAACTTTGTCAGTATTTTTATGATGGTCTATCGGAGAAACACCGACAAATGGTTGATGCATCATGTGGTGGGACATTCATGCTAAAGAGTGAGGATGAAGCCTGGCAGCTCTTTGAAATACTTAGTGAGAATTTTCTACATCATATGTCTGCCACCTCTAGAGAACAACCCATGCTTCAACAAAAAAGAAGTGAAATTTATCAGATTGGAAATGTCATAGATATCCACAGTAAGATTGATGAACTGTCCCAAAAATTAGACCATCTTCTAAATACTGGACAATCTCCGATTCCACCTAACCCAATCCAAGAAGTTTGTGCATTGTGTACAAGTCTGAACCATTTTGTTAGTGAATGCCCAGCCGCACCTCAATTTTTTGAGTTTGTACACAAGCAGGTTCAGCAAGCTCAAGTCCAACAAGCTCGCAGACTAGGAAACGATCTATATTCGAATACTTATAACCCCGGCTGGAGAAACCATCCAAATTTTTCTTGGAGACCACAACCAGTGGTTGGCCCTGCCGCACCTCAACCTCAATATCAGGACCCAACATATAGGCATGGACCATACCATCAATTTCAAAATGCTCCTCAACCTCTACTACTGGTCACAGCTCAGCTTTTGAGGAAAAAGTTCTGAAAGCACAAGAATAATTAGAAGTCAACACTCAGACCCTTAAACTCCCACACACAATCCATTGCTAAGCTAGAGACCCAAATAGATCAACTAGCGACTGCATTCAGTAGGAAGGAAGGAGGAAAATTACCTAGCCAACCCGAGAGTAACCCAAGAGGGCAATTTGTGATTGAGAGCTCTAATACCCCAGAAGCTTTTTCTGAACATGCCAAATCAATCATGACTCTGAGAAGTGGGAATGTCATTGAACACACTAGTAAAACCAATGAGACCGACCCTAAACCTCTAACCGAAGCCAAATCACCCAAGAACAAGGAGGACCTTAAAATAAAGAATGAACCAACTGCACCAGAATCATCTTACTTGCCTAAAGCCCTATTTTTGGATATCCTGAAAGCTCCTATTCCTGCAGATAAGAAGGGAGGAAGACTTGACGAGATGTTGGAATTGTTTAAGCAAGTCCAAATTAATCTTTCCCTTCTAGACACAATCAAACAGGTCCTACTTATGCTAAATTTTTGAAGGATTTGTGCACCCAAAAACATAAATCTAGATCACAAATCCCAAAGAAAGTATGCCTCACTGAACAGGCTAGTTCTGTCTTCCAGCATGCCACTCCTCCAAAGCTTAAGGATCCAGGAGCCCCCATTATTTTCTGTGTTATAGGAGATTATCACATTGAAAAAGCTCTTCTGGACTTAGGGGCAAGTGTGAATCTTTTACCTAGTTCAGTGTATGAACTTTTTAGATTCAGAGAACTGAAACCCACATCAGTCACACTGCAGTTAGCCGACAGATCAATTAAGGAACCATGTGGAATGCTTGAGGATGTCTTGGTCAAGGTAGATGAGTTTTACTTTCCAGTTGATTTTTTGATTCTCGACATAGAACTAAGTGGCAATCCAAGATAAATTTCCATTATCTTAGGATGATCCTTCCTAGCTACGGCAAATACATGCATTAATTGTAGGACAGGAGTCACAGACATATCATTTGGGAATAAGAAACTGAGACTGAATATGTTTAGTGCTTCCCAAGGACCATCAATGGATAGTTGCTTCGAAGTAGATACACTAGAAGACATTATAGAAGATGCAACACCCACAATTCTAGCACCAGACCCCTTAGATACTTGCTTGGCTCACTTTGGAGTGTATGACTTTAAGGGATATATGAAAGAAGTTAACACCTTGTTGGATACACCACATGATAAAATCACTCCTCCATGGACAATCAAGTATGAGCCATTGCCCACATTAGCCAGTACACTAATAGTCCCATCTTTAGAATCACCACCTACGTTAGAATTGAAACCCCTTCCTGCTATACTAAAGTATGTATTTCTAGGACCCAATGACACTCTCCCGGCAATCATTGCATCAGACTTGACCCCTAATCAGGAAACACAATTGGTTGGTATTCTGAAGAAACACAAAGAGGCTATCGGTTGGTCCATTATCGATTTAAAAGGAATTGACCCCTCCATTTGCATGCACCATATTCATTTTGAGGCAAATGCCAAACCCCATCGAGATATGCAGAGGAGATTGAACCCAAACATGCGTGAAGTAGTAAAGAAAGAGGTGGTAAAGTGGTTAGATGCTGGAATCATCTACCCCATATCCGATAGTAAATGGGTCAGTCCCACTCAAGTAGTACCTAAGAAATCAGGTATTACTATGGTTGAGAACGAAGAAGGTGAACTGCTTCCCACTCGCATATCATCTGGATGGCGAGTATGCATAGATTATAGAAAACTAAATGCCGTTACTAGGAAGGACCATTTTTCATTGCCCTTCATCGACCAAATCTTAGAACGGTTAGCAGGACAAAGTTTCTTCTATTTTTTTGATGGTTATTCAGGGTACAATCAAGTATCTGTATTTTTGGATGACCAAAAAAAGACTACCTTTACCTGCCCCTATGGCACCTTCATTTTTCGGCGTATGCCATTCAGGCTTTGCAATGCACCCGCTACATTTCAACGGTGCATACTGACCATTTTTTCAGATATGGTGGACAAATATCTTGAAGTTTTTATGGATGATTTTTCTGTGTTTGGAACCACCTTTGAGGATTGTCTCCATAATCTTTCTAAAGTTCTTAAACGGTGTATGGAGACAAATCTTGTCTTAAGTTGGGAAAAAAGCCATTTCATGGTGAGGAAAGGAATTGTATTATGACATATTATTTCTGAAAGAGGGATCGAGGTAGATAAAGCCAAAGTTGAGGTCATTTCAAAACTACCATCCCCTACTTCAGTCCGACAAATACAATCCTTCTTAGGTCATGCCGGATTTTATAGATGCTTCATCAAAGACTTTAGCAAGATTTCAAGACCCTTGTGCAATCTGTTGGCCAAGGACACACCATTTGTCTTTGACGAAGACTGTTTGAAAGCATTCAACACATTACGAACAGTCCTGACAACAGCACCCATAATAAAATCCCATGACTGGTCCATTCCATTTGAGATTATGTGTGATGCCTCTGACTTTGCAATAGGTGCCGTCTTAATCCAAAAAATCAATAAGGAGCCACATGTGATCTATTATGCTAGCAAGACTCTTTTCGATGCCCAATTAAACTACACCACAACAGAAAAAGAGCTACTAGCAGTAGTGTTCATCCTTGAAAATTTTTGCTCATATCTGTTAGGGTCTAAGGTTCTAGTTTACTCTGATCATGTGGCTCTGAAACATCTCCTCTCAAAGAAAGATACTAAACCACGTTTGATCAGATGGATCCTTCTTTTACAAGAATTTGATCTGGAAATCCAAGATAAGAAGGGTTTCGAGAATGTGGTAGCTGATCACATCTCTAGGATCTTAGTTGAACACACGATAGGCATAGATGAGGTCAAAAAAAAATTTCTGATGAACAACTTTTCGTAATCTTCTCTAGCCATCCTCCATGGTTTGCCCATATTGTCAATTACTTGTCAACAGGATAAGTACTTTCTCACTGGATAAAATAGGAAAAAGATTGATTTTTCTCGCAAATTAAACATTATTTCTGGGAGGAACCTGAACTATCAAATACTGTCCTGACCAAATTATTCGCTGTTGTGTCCCCGAAAGTGAATTCCAAAGCATTCTCACTTTTTGCCATTCTTCGGCATGTGGGGGACATTTTAGTGGAAGAAAAATTACAGCAAAAGTGCTGCAGAGTGGGTTTTATTGGCCAACGCTTTTCAAGGATGCACATGAATTTGGTCGAAGTTGTCTGCAATGTCAGCAAACAAAAAATTTATCCAAGAAGGATATGATACCGCTGACCCCCATTTTAGTAGTAAAAATCTTCGATGTTTGGGGGATTGATTTCATGGGACCTTTTCCAGCCTCATTTGGATTCGAATATATTTTGGTGGCAGTTGATTACATGTCAAAATGGGTGGAGGCAATAGCTACACGGACTAATGATAATAAAGTTGTAACTAGTTTTATCCAACGAAACATCATTAGTCGATTTGGCTTCCCAAGGGTGATCATTAGTGATGGGGGACTCATTTTATGAATAAATATTTTGAAGCACTTATGAAAAAATATAATATTACACACAAAGTGGCCACACCATATCATCCCTAAACTAATGGTCAGGTAGAGGTGTCAAATAGGGAGATTAAACATATCCTAAAAAAGATGATTAGGCCCGATAGAAAGGATTGGTCTCTTCGCTTAGATGATGCATTATGGGCTTACCGTACAGCTTTTAAAACCCCTATCGGTATGTCACCCTACCGATTAGTTTATGGCAAAGCTTGCCATCTACTGGTTGAATTAGAACATCGAGCACTCTGGGCCATACGAATGTTTAATTTTAACATGAGAAATGCAGGTTCTAATCGAAGGTTGCAAATCAATGAACTGGAAGAACTTCACAATGATGCATACGAGAGTTCATGAATTTACAAGGCTCGAACCAAAGTATTTCATGACAAATATATCTCTAGAAAATTGTTTGAGCTAAATCAAAAGGTATGGCTTTTCAATTTCAGGTTATGCCTTTTTTTCGGTAAACTTCGATCCCGATGGGATGGACCTTTCATTGTCACACAAATATTCCCACATGGAGCAATTGAAATTCATGACCCCCAGAATGGCAATACATTTAAGGTAAACAGCCAACGTCTGAAGCCATATGTAGATGAAATTGCAAATAAAGAACGAATCGACACCATCTACCTGTGTGATCCGCTTTATAATGAATAATAAACTTGACGTCTGGCTGAAGACGTAAAACTTAGCACTTGTTGGGAGGCAACCCAATGATTTCATATTTTTTTTTACTTTACTGTAGCTGCAGAAATTTAGAACAAGAGCCTATTAATCAATGAAGCTATCTTCAACTTTCGAAGCAAAATTATCCTAGGTGCACTCTCTCCTTTTATTTTCTTTGCTTTCCTACTCCATTGAGGACAATGTAGATTAAGTTGGGGGGGAAGAAAATTAATCAAAGATCAAGTATGGTCAGAAATAATTAGTTTTGTGTATCCAAATTTTATTTTGATTAAGAGTCAATTAGGCATTGTTGGGTATAAAATACCCCCAGCCGAAGTCCTCCACAGAATCAACGGCTCCGCCAACAAGGCCAACCTCAAAAGAGGTCTCCGCCCGGACTCCCACGGGAGTCGGGCTTCATCCTCGACGACCAACAACTTTAGCTACAAGACAGCTTCGCCCGAACTCCTACGGGAGCCGGGCCCCACCGACGACTCCAACGACTGCAAGACAGACTGCGTCCGGACTCCTACGGGAGCCGAACTCCGCCGATAACTTCAGCAGCAAGTGGGCTCCGCCCGGACTCCTACGGGAGCCGGGCTCCGTCCTCAACGTCAACTACTGGTAAGCCTCGTCCGGACTCCTACGGGAGCCAGACTTCGCCTTTAACCTTGATTGCAGGAAGACTTCGCCCGGACTCCTACGGGAGCCGAACTTCATCCTCGACTCCAACGACTGCAAGACAGACTGCATCCGGACTCCTACGGGAGCCGGACTCCGTCGATAACTTCAGCAGCAAGTGGACTCCGCCCGGACTCCTAAGGGAGCCGGGCTCCGTCCTCAACGTCAACTACTGGTAAACCTCGTCTGAACTCCTACGGGAGCCAGACTTCGCCTTTAACCTTGATTGTAGGAAGACTTCGCCCGGACTCCTACGGGAGCCGAACTTCATCCTCGACTCCAACAACTGCAAGACAGACCGCGTCCGGACTCCTACGGGAGCCAGACTCCGTCGATAACTTCAGCAGCAAGTGGACTCCGCTCGGACTCCTATGGGAGCCGGGCTCCGTTCTCAACGTCAACTACTGGTAAGCCTCGTCCGGACTCCTACGGAAGCCGGACTCCACCGATAACTTCAGCAGCAAGTGGACTCTGCCCAGACTCCTACGGGAGCCGGGCTCCTTCCTCACCTCGACCGCTGGTAAGCCTTGTTCGGACTCCTATGGGAGCCGAACCTCCCCTTCAAGTGGACTCCGCCCGGACTCCTACGGGAGCCGGGCTCCTTCCTCAACCTCGACCGCTGGTAAGCCTTGTCCGGACTCCTACGGGAGCCGAACCTCCCCTCTGACTTTAATTGCAGGGAGACTCCACCCGGACTCCTACGGGAGCCGAGCTTCACCCTCAACTCCAACAGCTACAAGCAGACTTCGTCCAGACTCCTACGAGAGCCGGACTCCACCCACGACCCCAACCGCAAGGGGGACTCCGCCCAGACCTCTACAGAGGCCGGACTCCGACCGCTGTCGAGCTTCAACCGACAGATCCGCGCCCCCTGGCAGGTCACAATAACAACCATAATCCTGTTCCACTTCCTGTAGCGGATTCCGCGTGGCTCCATCACGCCCTGCGGTGGACCCACTACTCTCTGACAGGCTGTGTCAACGGTCACGATTCTGCTCCGGTCCCTACGGCCGGTACTGCGTGACTCCACTACTCTCTGACAACTAGCGGCAACGGATGCCGCTCCACTACCTGCGACAGGCTCTACGTGGCAGGCCATAGCAATAGCCACGGGTCTACTCCACTACCCTTCGCAATAAATTCCCCTGACCATGGGCGGCCCACTACCAGACGGTTACAAATGTCGCCATCAATCCGTTGCCTCCTCCGCCTATAAAAGGGGGACCCAGATACGTTATTCTATAAGCTCATTTTTATCTCAAAACTCTGCTAAATTCTTCGTTCGAGCACTCCATTCTTGTTGAGGCAGAGAACTGACTTGAGCGTCGGAGGGTCTTGCCGGAGCAACCCCACCTCCGGTTTAGACTTCCTTTGCAGGTCCCGGCGGTGACCGCGACTTCTCCGACTCCAGCTTCTCCGATGCAAGCAGATTTTTGCACCAACAGGATTGGCGCTGGAAGGAGGGCTGAACCTCCGCAGTACCCTTGTTCTTAAAGGAGTGCTCAACGGATCCGCTTCCGACCATCTTTTCGGCACCCACTCCTCCTTTCCTCATCTGATGCCTTCTCACGAGGTCTTTGCACAACTGCCTCCGGCTATGGTCACCGATGAGGAGTGGCCGGGTGATCGGCCTCTGCGGGTTCCGTCAATACCATCTCGGGGGAATCCCGCGGGAGGCAACCAACGTACCAGCTGCATCCCTCAAGCGGCAAAAAGTTGAAGAACCCATAATCTTCACTGAAGAAGACACCCAGGGAGTCCAATTCCCTCATAACGATGCGGTCGTGATTTCCTTGAACATAGCAAATTAGACGTCCGTCGTGTTCTCGTCGACAACGGGAGTTCGGCCGACATCTTGTTCTACAATGCCTTTTCAAGAATGACCACTCTTGGTGGTCATCTGAGACCGATTTGCTCCTCCTTGATAGGGTTTACCAGTGATGCCGTTCGACGGAAGGAATGATAGCTCTAACTGTGACCGGGGTCAGTATCCAAAGCAGTCCAGAGCTCTGGTGAATTTCTGGTGGTAAAGGCGCCATCTGCCTACAATGCAATCCTTGGCCGATCCGGCCTCAATGCCCTCAGAGCTGTCGTTTCAACCTACCATCTGAAATTGAAGTTCCCCACCATCCAGGGGATCAGAGAGGTCTGGGGAGACCAAGCCCTGGCCAGACACTGCTACAACATCGCCTTGCAAAGAAGCGATCAAGCGGACCTCTGTCTGGTCGATGGATTGGACGCTCGCGATGACCTCGCTGAAGAGAGGGGCGGTCCAATCGAAGATCTAATACCAATCCCTTTGAATGATGGGAACACGGAGCATGTGGTGTTAATTGGCTCCAACCTGGGGGAGGAGGTGCGGACGCGTCTTGTTGATTTCCTCCGAAGGAATGCGGGCATTTTTGCGTGGGTCCCGGCGGATATGCCGAGGATCGACACAGAAGTCATGGAACATCATCTGACAGTCGACCCGAAACATCGGTCGATAAAAGAAAAAATCCGGAGTCATGCCCCGGAGAGGCAGAAGGCGATAGCCGAGGAAGTGGATAAGCTTCTCAAGGCGGATTTATTAAGGAAGTCAATTATCCTGAGTGATCTCCAATGTTGTTTTGGTCAAGAAAGCAAACGGCAAGTGGAGGATGTGTATAGACTTCAAAAAGCTGAATAAGGCTTGTCCAAAGGATAGCTACCCCCTTCCCAGGATCGACCAACTGGTGGACGCTACCTCCGGCCATGAGCTCCTCACTTTTATGGACGCGTTCTCCGGCTATAATCAGATTAGAATGGCATCGAAAGATGAAGAAAAGATAGCTTTCATCACTAACGCGACCTTTACTGCTACAGGGTCATGCCATTCGGCCTCAAGAACGCGGGCGCAACCTACCAACGACTGGTGAACAAAATCTTCAAAGAGCAGATCGGCCGAAACATGGAGGTTTACGTGGACGATATGCTTGTAAAAAGCAGATCTTCCAGAAATCATGTCGCCGACCTCGAGAAATCTTTGACGCTCTTCGAAAGTATAGAATGAAGCTGAACCCAACCAAATGCGCTTTTGGGGTGACCTCAGGAAAGTTCCTGGGCTTCATGGTATCGGGGGCGGGATTGAGGCCAATCCAGAGAAAATTCATGCCATCCAAGAGATGACCGCCCCAAGGTCGATCAAGGAGGTTCAGTGCCTCACAGGAAGAATAGTGGCTCTTAACCGCTTTGTCGCGAGGTCGGCCAAACGATGTTTGCCCTTCTTTCAAACCCTCAAGCAGCCGAAGAACTTCTGTTGGACCTCTGAATGCCAACAGGCGTTCGAAGAATTAAAAAGCTACCTTAGCTCACCCCCGCTGCTGGCGAAGCCTGAACCTGGGGAGGAACTATTTTTGTACCTGGCGATCTCCCCCATGGCCCTCGCAGCTGTCCTTGTCAAAGAAGAAACGAAAGTCCAGCGACCAGTCTACTACATTAGCCGGCGTTGAGGGACGCTGAGACCAGGTACACTAAATTAGAAAAACTGACCTACGCCTTGTTGGTTGCAGCTCGGAGACTCCGACCTTACTTTCAAGGGCACACTGTGACACTACTCACCGATCAACCGATCAAGGCGGTCTTGCACCGAGCTGATACCTCCGAAGGATGGCAAAATGGGCGATCGAGCTCACAGAATTCGACATCAACTACAGACCTAGACCAGCAGTAAAGGCCCAAATATTGGCAGATTTCATTGTAGAGTGCACCATCCCAGAGGAGGCCGAACCTGAGCAAAGCAGAGTTGACGACCTGAAGTCTCAACCGAACTCCCCCAACGAAGAGGCCAGTCCCTCCGATTGCTTTTGGACCCTCTATGTGGATGGATCTTCCAACATGGCAGGCGCGGGCGCAGGCCTGATCTTGGTCAGCCCGGAGGGAGTCATCGCGGAATATGCTCTGCGTTTCGAGTTTCCCGCAACAAACAATGGAGCAGAATATGAGGCTCTGATTGCAGGATTAAGGATCGCCAAAGAACTGGGAATAGGTCAACTCCGGGTGCACAGCGATTCCCAACTTGTGGTGGGACAAGTCAGCGGAAGTTATGAAGCGCGGGAGGACAGTATGGCCAGGTACCTTGAGAAAGTGAAGGAGCTTACCCCCGCCTTTAGCAACTTCGACATTAGGCAAATTCCAAGGTCGGAGAATGCCAGAGCCGACCTTCTCTCCAAGCTGGCCACGTCGGCTCCGGCCGAATTGCCCAAAGGCATCCTCTTTGAAGTTCTAAAACATCCGAGTACAGAAGAATCACGGCCTGTAATGGAGATCGACCACGAGCCCAGCTGGGTCGACCCGCTGATAACCTATCTTAGAGATGGAGTTCTTCCCCGGGATGCGAAGGAGGCTCGGAAGCTCCGAAACCAAGCCTCCCGGTACATCCTTTATGAGGGCAAATTTACAAAAGATCGTACTCCTTGCCCCTCTTAAGGTGCCTCCGGCCCTCAGAAGCTGACTACGCTCTATGGGAAGTACACGAGGGAGCTTGCGGAAACCATTTGGGTGCCAGATCTTTATCCCACAAGCTACTCCGCCAAGGGTATTACTGGCCAACGATGCATCATGATTCAATTAAATATGTCAAAAAGTGCGATCGATGCCAGAGATACGCCAACGTCCAGAGACAGCCCCCACTGAGCTCACACCCCTAAGTGCCCCATGGCCTTTTGCGCAATGGGGGATGGACATCCTTGGCCCCTTTCCCATGGTGTCTGGGCAAAGGAAGTTCCTCCTTGTGGTGATTGACTACTTCACCAAATGGGTTGAAGCCGAACCACTAGCAAAAATCACAGAAGCAAAGTACAAGATTTCGTCTGGAAGTCAATTGTGTGCAGGTTCGGTCTACCTAGAACCCTAATCACTGATAACGGACGGCAATTCGCGGAGCAAGATTCACCGAATTCTGTGAAGATCTAAACATCTCCACAACTTCACATCTGTAGTCCATCCTCAGGCGAACGGCGAAGCTGAGGTAACTAACAGAACCCTTTTGCAGGGAATTAAGACAAGGCTTGAAAAAGCAAAAGGAACTTGGGCGGACGAGCTTTATCACGTGCTATGGGCGTATCGAACTACCCAGAGGTTACCTACAGGGGAGACTCCCTTTGCTTTAGCCTTTGGTATGGAAGCCGTCATCCCGATCGAGCTTAAACTCCCGTCAGCATGAGTCGTGGCATTCGACGAACCCCAAAATGCACAAAGTCTCAGAGCCAACCTCGACCTGTTGGAAGAAAGACGGGAGATTGCTCAGGTTCGAATGGCAGCTTACAGACAGAAAGTTGCTCGATATTACAACGCCCGGGTCAAGAACAAAGCCTTTAAAGCAGGAGATTTAGTGCTTCGACGAGCTGCTGTCTCGCAACCTCAAGATCGGGGAAGCTCGCCCCGAACTGGGAGGGACCTTATGAGGTCAAAGAAGTAGTTCGGCCCGGAACTTATTACCTTATGGAGCTCGGAGGAGCCGACCTCCCGCGACCGTGGAGCTCAGAAAACTTACGGATGTACTACCAGTGACTTCGTTTTAATCGAAAATCGCATACCCATGTGTCTTTGGACAATTCAAGCAAACTGTATCAAAAAAAAAAGGCAACCTCATAAAGTCGAAGGCCCGGTTCCTTTTAGACGGATGGGGGGAGAGGCCTTACAACGCCCATATGTGCCCCCACAGCCCTGTTAGGGACAGGAGGAGAACCTCGTCCTAACTTGAGCAATGTCGAAGGCCCGGTTCTTTTAGACCGGATGGGGGAGAGGCCTTACAACGCCCATATGTGCCCCCACAGCCTGTTAGGGACAGGAGGAGAACCTCGCCCTAACTTGAGCAATGTCGAAGGCCCGGTTCTTTTAGACCAGATGGGGGGAGAGACCTTACAACGCCCATATGTGCCCCCACAGCCCTGTTAGGGACAGGAGGAGAACCTCGCCCTAACTTGAGCAATGTCGAAGGCCCGGTTCCTTTTAGACCGGATGGGGGGAGAGGCCTTACAACACCCATATGTGCCCCCACAGCCCTGTTAGGGACAGGAGGAGAACCTCGCCCTAACTTGAGCAAAGTCGAAGGCCCGATTCCTTTTAGACCGGATGGAGGGAGAGGCCTTACAACGCCCATATGTGCCCCCACAGCCCTGTTAAGGACAGGAGGAGAACCTCGCCCTAACTTGAGCAAAGTCGAAGGCCCGGTTCCTTTTAGACCGGATGGAGGGAGAGGCCTTACAACGCCCGTATGTGCCCCCACAGCCCTGTTAGGGGCAGGAGGAGAATACTCGCCCTAACTTGAGCAAAGTCGAAGGCCCGATCCTTTTAGACCGGGTGGGGGAAGGCCCTGCAACGCCCATATGCGCCCCCCAAGAGGAAAACCTTGCCCTAACTTAAGCTACTCCGACCGATGGTAAGCCCAATCCGGACTCCTATGGGAGCCGAGCTCCAATCGCCGACATCAACTACAGGACAACCCCGCCCGGACTCCTACGGGAGCCGGGCTCTGCTGACAACAGCAACTGCCATAAGCCTTGTCCGGACTTCTACGGGAGTCGGACTCTGCCTATGACTTTGATTGCAGGAAGACTTCGCCCTGACTCCTACAAGAGCCGGGCTCCGCCCACAACTCCAACTTCAGGAGGGATTCTCCGTTCGGACTCCCAAGGAGCCAAACTCAGCTTCGACTTCAGCGAAAAAAAAAAAAAAAAACTCCAAGCAAAAAAGGAAAGCAAACAATGCCCGAGGGCAACGGAAGCTCGGATCTCCGAATTCAAGCCCTAGGAGGGACCTCGGGCCCGAATGGCCCCAAGCGAACCTGCAGCCATCAACGGAATGATAATTGGGTATCTTCGAACGGCGTAAAAGCCAAAAAGGAGCTCGGCAAATGACAACCCTACATGGATAGAAGAGGTCGCCGATGACCTCGGGACAGCGTAAAAAAAAAAGAAGAAGAGAAGGAAGAAAGAGGAAAGGAAAGTGAAGAAGTTCGACAGACAACTATTTAATGCGAGACGCGGACGAGGTAACAAAATCTTCTTTTCATTTAACAAGAATATACGTTACAAGACCCGGTGGGTCAAGAAAAAAAAAAAAGAGAAGATACACATCGTCGCAAGCCTCGCGAACACGGTTCGGGAAGGATGAACCGAGGGCCGCTCCGAGCTGCAAACTCCTCTTCCCGTCTCTGTCCTTCTCAACTGCGTTCTCCAGTGGTGTAACAGCTCTCGCCCCACCTCGCTTCGCTCTATCTCCGAAGTCCCAACCCTAGGGAGAAAAGGGTGGGATAGATCCCCGGGGGCGTAAGGGCAACGGCGGCAGTGGCGAAGACCTGTTTCAAGAAGAGCCGAAGTCACCTTGGAAGCAATGGTGATGCCAGAGATATGCTTCATCTCCGAATGCTCCGTGACAGCCGCCACCCAAAATGCTCCGGAAGGTCGGCATGCGCTACTTCCACCATCCCCGCAACAAGTTCCACTGCCCCACCGTCGACGCCGACCGCCTCTGGTCCCTCGCCCCGACGGCATCAAAGATCCCGCCACAGCTTATGACGACAGCTCTGCCCTCTTGACCGGTATCACCCCGCCTTGCTACTCCAAAATTCCGGGCAGAATAACTTCACCGACAGCCCCCGTTATTAACCCCCTGTTGTTGAGGGAATTCTTCCTTGAGCCCCTTTAAAACGACGGAGATTCTCACCGGCCGCGTTCTCCTCCTCACCTTCCTCCAAGCCCTAGACATCCCTTCAAGAATGGCCTCCGGAGTAGAGGACGTGGCGTAAGAACCCTCAGAGAAGAATTGGGGGACTGAAGAAGGGAAGGACTGGTGCAAGGGAAGCTGCTAGGAGCAAGGCTCTCAGGCGAAAGAAAGGCACCAGGATGAAGCCATAAAGGGATTAGGGGGTTTAAATAGCCGACGGGTCCTAGCGCAGTTATGACGGCGAGTGTTCCTGGGCCAACTGGTGTGTGCCACATGTCGCGCATGTCCCCCCCATCGTTATCGAGGATTGACCTTTACAAATTCCCGTGGCACGACGCTTGGGATCGCGTTCGATGGGGGTTCCGAAAAGACTCTTCAAGTCACCTTCACCGGAAAGCGGGCTCTGACGTGCACACATTAAATGCCAAAATATCTGGGGGCGGCGGTGCGCAGGATTCGAAGGGATGGCTTCGGCTGTGTCCATCTCTCTGAACTTCCTTCGTTCGAAATTCAAACTCGGAAGTAGGGGGACTGGTGTTGGGTATAAAATACCCCCAGCCGAAGTCCTCCACAGAATCAATGGCTCCGCCAACAAGGCCAACCTCAAAAGAGGTCTCCGCCCGGACTCCCACGGGAGCCGGGCTTCATCCTCGACGACCAACAACTTCAGCTACAAGACAGCTTCGCCCGGACTCCTACGGGAGCCGGGCCCCGCGACGACTCAACGACTGCAAGACAGACTGCGTCCGGACTCCTACGGGAGCCGGACTCTGCCGATAACTTCAGCAGCAAGTGGACTCCGCCCGGACTCCTACGGGAGCCGGGCTCCATCCTCAACGTCAACTACTGGTAAGCCTCGTCCGGACTCCTACGAGAGCCAGACTTCGCCTTTAACCTTGATTGCAGGAAGACTTCGCCCGGACTCCTACGGGAGCCGAACTTCATCCTCGACTCCAATGACTGCAAGACAGACTGCGTCCGGACTCCTACGGGAGCCAGACTCCACCGATAACTTCAGCAGCAAGTGGACTCCGCCCGGACTCCTACGGGAGCGGGCTCCATCCTCAACGTCAACTACTGGTAAACCTCGTCCGGACTCCTACGGGAGCCAGACTTCGCCTTTAACCTTGATTGCAGGAAGACTTCGCCCGGACTCCTACGGGAGCCGAACTTGTCCTCGACTCCAACGACTGCAAGACAGACCACGTCCGGACTCTACGGGAGCCGGACTCCACCGATAACTTCAGCAGCAAGTGGACTCCGCCCGGACTCCTACGGGAGCTGGGCTCCATCCTCAACGTCAACTATGGTAAGCCTCGTCCGGACTCCTACGGAAGCCGGACTCCATCGATAACTTCAGCAGCAAGTGGACTCCGCCGGACTCCTACGGGAGCCGGGCTCCTTCCTCAACCTCGACCGCTGGTAAGCCTTGTCCGGACTCCTACGGGAGCCGAACCTCCCCTTCAAGTGGACTCCGCCCGGACTCCTACGGGAGCCGGGCTCCTTCCTCAACCTCGACCGCTGGTAAGCCTTGTCCGACTCCTACGGGAGCCGAACCTCCCTTCTGACTTTAATTGCAGGGAGACTCCACCCGGACTCCTACGGGTGCCGGGCTTCGCCCTCAACTCCAACAGCTACAAGCAGACTTCGTCCAGACTCCTACGGGAGCCGGACTCCACCCACGACCCCAACCGCAAGGGGGACTCCGCCCAGACCTCTACAGAGGCCGGACTCCGACCGCTGCCGAGCTTCAACCGACAGATCCGCGCCCCCTGGCAGGTCACAATAACAACCATAATCCTGTTCCACTTCCTGTAGCGATTTGCGCGGCTCCATCACGCCCTGCAGTGGACCCACTACTCTCTGACAGGCTGTGTCAATGGCCACGATTCTGCTCCGCTCCCTGCGGTCGGTGCTGCGCGACTCCACTACTCCCTGACAACTAGCGGCAACGGACGCGCTCCACTACCTGCGACAGGCTCTACGTGGCAGGCCATAGCAATAGCCACGGGTCTACTCCACTACCCTTCGCAATAAATTCCCCTGACCATGGGCGGCCCACTACCAGACGGTTACAAATGTCGCCATCAATCCGTTGCCTCCTCTGCCTATAAAAGGGGGACCCAGATACGTTATTCTATAAGCTCATTTCTTATCTCAAAACTCTGCTAAATTCTCCGTTCGAGCACTCCATTCTTGTTGAGCAGAGAACTGACTTGAGCATCGGAGGGTCTTGCCGGAGCAACCCCACCTCCGGTTTAGACTTCCTTTGCAGGTCCCGGTGGCGACCGCGACTTCCCCGACTCCAGCTTCTCCGACGCAAGCAGATTTTTGCACCAACAGGCATCCTAATCAATGAATGATTAACGGTCAAGATAATTTTAGAGATATTGAGAATAAATTATTAAGAAAATTCAATGAATGGTAGGGTTTAGACTAGACCAAATTTTAAGAGTGATTATACAATCCTCTTCGTACTAATCTCAATAAAGAATTGCTTCATGAGATATTGGGTGAAAAGGTCGAGGTATGCAAAAATTCTCTTTAAAATTTTTATTTAAAAAAAAAATATTGGTTTCCTACTGAATAACTGGGCCCCTTCGCCTAAGTAAGCGTTGTGGTTCACGTAAAAAGGTGGGCAATGTTAAAAAAAAAATAATGGATAATAAGGGGACTAAATTACAAGAAGATAATAAACCTCTCTCATATTGAGTTAGAAGATTTAAAGAGTAAAGTAAAGAGTTGGTGAAAGAAAAGCTCTTAAAATTTTTTAGTTAATACTCAGCCACTAATTGGGTCAAATTGATAATCCAATGAAGTATCTCTTTAATGGTCTGACCAGGTATCATCTACCTTTGGGATGCCTAACCTAACTTTTTATTTACGATCGAGTCGGTACACAATGCTGATATATCTATTTTACTCGAGGATGAGCAAAATTCAAGTTGGGGGTATGATAAACACTTAATTTAAGTTATTTAAAATAAAAAATTATATTTAATTTATTTTATTTATTAAGAATTTGATGCTTCTTTTTATGCTTTACAGGAAAGATGATCGCCGATACAAAGAGTCCGATTTGTAGATCAAAAAGACTCAAGTTTGAAGAAAATTAGATTTAAAATAAAATTTAAATAAAAGAAGGATGCATACGGTATTATAGAAAATGAAGATACTATGCAAGGAACCCAAAAAGGATATAGACGTCATTGTAAAGAAATAAAAGCTTCTTTTTGTAATAAAAAAGGAGCGTAAACAACGCGAGCGTGCGGCATCAGGCGCACAGCAGCGGGCACGCGGCATCGGGCGTGCGGCATGGTGGACACAATGGCGAACAGATAGCAGATGGATCTGAAAATTAAAAGAAAAAAATATAATACTTGGAAATACTTCAAGAGGAAGAATTTGTATTTTCTTTATTTGCTTGTGATCTTTCCATCTCATCCATCCATCTTTTAGTCCTTAGTATTTTCTTTAGTCCCACATCTAAAAACCATGTAAAACTCCTCCCTCCTAACATCTATAAAAAGGCTTTTGTACTCCATTGGAGGGGGAGCCTAAAAATTCTTCTAGAGCCTTGCATAGAGGAAGAGAAAGGGACTACTCCATGAGCAGCTAGATTAGCAGTCTCGAAAGTGGAGAAGAAATTTTGTAACAACACAGAGTGGGTTTATTGTTCTAAACTTTCTTGTATTTCTTTATATGCAATAAAGATTATGCTTTTTATTTAAATCATTATGAGTTCTTTATTTGCTCTCTTTATATGCTTTTATTTATGTTTTTCTGTTAGATTAATATTAGGAATAACTTTTACTTTTCAGAGACGCACCGTGATCTACGGATACGGGGAGTGCCGAGGAAAGAAGAGTTGTTTATCTAGTTCTTTTCAAAGACGCACCATGATCTATGGTACGGAGTGTGTCGAGAAAAGATAGATATTTTTCTTAAGATTAATCGCATCTATTTAATTAAAAAAAAGAGATACAACTCTACTAGTGCAAAATTAATTTAAAACTCCCGAGCTCTTTATTTTTTAATTACATCAATTTTAAGATAATTTATTTTTTAAATCAAAACAATGCTTCTTTCTTTTATTTTGTAATCTCAACTTAGCCCAAGGTCCCTGAGGATACGATCTCGACTCATCCTACCTACGTAGTGAGTAGAGTTATTTTTGGTGCTATCAACGACTTGGATCAGAGTCCTTCCACACTTGAAACTCTTTCAAATTAGGTAAGAGTCTAATTAAAATAAACCTAATCCAATCAGGTCAAAGGCAACAGGTTCAGTTTACCTCAAACACTTTGAACTTAACCTAATTGGAAACTTGGGTTAACACAACATGCTAGCAAATCAAATTAACCTCTAGGATTTATATTAATTTCTAATTAAATCAGACCAAGACTAAATTTCAAAGTGTATGACCCATGGGGTTACAAATCTAGCCAATAGTGGACACAAACTCTTGACTTAACCTTAATCCGATCAGACTAGGTCAGCTCAAGTATCTTAATTAATTAGGACTCTTCGAAATTAATTTTTAAATTAAATTATTTTAATTTTAATGAGTACACAAGTCAAGATTGACATCTAGCAACATGTCATGACTATCCGAAAGAGATGAAATTTGATAAAAATTATCAAAATATCCTTCAGTGATAAATTACCATGTAATTCAATACTTCAGTCAAACAACATCCCAGATGAGTTGTGGGCTGTTAGATTTGTGCCCTAGAAGCCAACTATTGGCTGACACATTATGTAATTCTAGAGCTTAAATATATACTTATAATTTTTTATTATCAATAAAAATTTTTTCATTCTAATCATGTTTGTGTGTCTATGATTTATCTTAGAAATTAATAAAGATGATTTTTGTATATTCTTAAAGTGTTAAGAATTTGAGGCATACATTAATTAGTGGTTAATTTTAAATACTTCCAATCAAAAGATCATCATAGAGGACAGTGATCAATTCATTCGAGATCGATGCACAGTTCACCTCCCTTATGGACAGATGAGTCTTAGATCTGCAGCGTAAGGATACTGGGGTGAGGGTATGGATGGTTGTTAGAGAATAACTTACACTGAGCGTAACCAACATGAGAACCACATAGATATCTACTCACTCATCAGTGATCTTCTTGATGTTACAATGGTGTGAGTGGTCCTTTGACCTACGATGTCATTGGCTATTCGCAGTGAGGCTATTGAGTTTGACTGCACGTTCTCTTGATCCCTAGCCATTCAGATTCTTACTGTGTATATTGGCTTTAGTAGGTTTAAATTCACTGTTTGGAGTAGGATGCACTTAGATGAAATCTATCGATCTTGATAGAAAGGGAGAAGTCCTATACGATTCATGAGACTGAGTTCAGAAAATTTTTGATCAAAGCAAGCATGAATATTAGAAAAGAGTTTCTATGGGATTCATAAATAAATTCGAGTCGAGCCAATCTTGCATATGACTGATGATGGGATCTAATGAGTTCTCCATGACCTCCGTCAAGTCGAGACTCATGATAAAAGGATTGAATCATACGATAACTGCACGTAGAGATTCATACTTTTATTCTACTGGATTACCACTACATACTGCTAGGTGTTATTGATGAATTATGAGACTCATCGGACATCATCTTGATGATCAATGACTCTCGAAGAGTAGAATTAAAAATATTTCAATCCATCGATAAGAGTTTCGATGATGTTGTGATGAAAATTATAACATATCTCACTACTAGATAGAATGAAACTTATGGGGTCACACATTAAGAGATTTAATCTTGAATTTGCCAATTAAACTTATGAAGTTCTAATTAGATTAGGGTTTACTGAAATCCTATTAGGTTTATGATAACCATGCTAGCACATGGTTAAACATATTTCTTCTCAAAACTTCAATTTGATCAAGTCCATAGTCTTGAACCTAATCTAAATCTATGTGGGTTTAATTGGATTCTTAATTATGAGCCCAAGAGATTGAATTATATCAAGAGTTAGTATAAATTATCCTTACATTATCTTTTCATTATCTCTTAATTATCTCTAAGTGTGTATGTAGAATAGAAGGAAAGAAGGGTGGCACCTTCTCTTTTTGGCAAGAATAGGGGGTGCCAACCCCTTAGATATGGCAAGAAGGGCCCGCCCCCCTCATATAGATTGGCATGGAGGAGAGAGAGAGAGGGGCACGCCCCCTCTCATATGTCAAGAAACCCCAATGGGGGCCAAGTGTTGGCGCCCCAAACTACCTGCCTTATATGAGATGGGGTGCCCTACATACTTGCCTAAAGAGACTGATAATATGCCAATTATATCTGATTTTATTGAAAAAAAATTAGATTAAAAAGATAGAGTTTATTATGAGATAAGAATATACTTTTTTAAGTTAATTGAATTCCTCTTTTGAGTCTAGGTAGAGCCAATATAAAAAGAAGGTCTCTTAGGGTTTCTAAATAATAGAATTTTTATGAAATCAAAATATTCTCCCTCTCTCTTCTCCACACCTCCCCTCTCCCCTTCTTCCTCTTCTCCTTCCATGCCCCAGGTTGGGCATCCCACTTTCCACACACCAAAAGACTGAGGTGATTTTTCTTCAAGAGCGAAGAATGAGGAGAAGAAGAGAAAAAGCTATAGATCAAGGAGTTGATCCTATAGCCTAGATCAAGGAGTTGATCAAAATTCTCAAGACTGAGATTCTACTTGAAGAAAGAGAATCTACTACAAAAAGATCAATTTGAGATTGATCTCGATGGATACCGGTAAAGGTCAGACACGTGTGTGGCTCGAGCATCTACGAATCCATGATCATCTATTACGGAGAATATCTACCCACACTAAGATATTAAGATTCAATCTCATACTTATTTTTAAATTTAGATTGCACGTATATTTTTATCCTGAGCTTGGGTAGGATTAGATATGATCTTATACATGTGGGGTTAAATGGTTTAATCTGATTGTTTTTTGCTGTGTTCAAAAAGAGTTTTTAAAATCTACACATGCTACCTACCCGATCTACTAATAGCGATATCAGAGCCACTGATTTTTAAAGATACATATGATCTGATTTTATCTTAAATCTAAAAGTTTTAATGATTTAAAATTGATCTTATGCTGATATAAGGTTGTCCTGATATAGGATTTACCTCCTATATTGCAAAGGTTGTCCTAGCACAAGATTGATCGATTTTGAAAATTATTTTTAAAGTAATTAAATTAATCTTTTAGATCTAAAAATTAGTATATATAATATATTTAATTTCAAATTTAGATCTAAATTATAATGATTAAAAGTTTACATCAAACTGATATAAAGTTGTCCTGATATAAGGTTTATCTCCTATATTGTAAAGGTTGTAATAGTTTGATGTGAATTGATTTTTGAAAAGATATTTTCAAAATATTTTAATCATTATTTTATATCTGATTTTATATATATTTGATATGTGTAAATTTAATTTTAGATCTAAAATTTGATGTACATATGGTGCATATTTAATTTAGATCTGAAACTACATATATATGATATATGACATTAGGTTTAGATTTGAAATAATTTCAAAATCATAAGCCACTAATGC
This sequence comes from Elaeis guineensis, assembly GCF_000442705.2. NCBI lineage: Eukaryota > Viridiplantae > Streptophyta > Magnoliopsida > Arecales > Arecaceae > Elaeis > Elaeis guineensis. The sequence goes on along the minus strand of NC_026001.2, from coordinate 46,775,186 downwards.
ATGTAATAAAATATAATCTAAAAATTATTTTTAGATCTAAAATTATATTGTTGCACGTGGGTATGGGTTGAACAAATTAGATTTAAGTGATCAAACTATAATTAAGGTCAAATTGATTAGATCAGGCTAGAATCTATTTTCGATTTTGAGCAGTTGATTGAACCTAATCAATGGTTGATTAGGATTAGATCAAAGGGGCTTAAAGTTAAGTTTAATTGTAGTTTGTTGCATCGATTCATATTTTGAAATGAGTTGATTGACTCAAGACCAAATTTGGCTCAATGGTTCGGGCCCATTTTCAATAGGTTAACCTGATCGATTCTAATCGACCAATTTGATGTCTAAGGCAAGTATTTAGATGGTGGTTATTTAATTGATTTCATTATTTGATCTGATCAGTTTTGATTGATATCTAAGGAAAGCAATGGCGGGACCCCCACACATCTTAACTTATCTGGCCATCTTGGGAGATTCAGTTTCATGCTAGGTTGCTTGTTGACTCGAGTTCACCCATGCTAACTAGATTGGTTAAACATGTTGATGTGTTGACCTGAATATAATTAGTCGAATATCAAATCTGCTAATTTAGAAAAGACCTAAACCTAAATCTTTTCACTAAATATTAAGTCTAGAGGTCTTTCATCATTGTGGAGATGCGGATGCCTTTCTGACGTTGATCATTTTCGACTGGTTACAATGGTTTGGTTGTATCAAGAAGGTACAACCACTCTATTGATATTTGATATTTTGGGATAGAGATGGGGTTGGGCCTAATGACTGTTAGGTGAGGATCCCAATGACGGTTTTGCATCCACTGGTGAACGATGGGTCTGACATAACTAAAAAATATGTCAATAACTATTAGGTGAGGCCACAAGACTTAGAGACCAAGCCCACTGTATCTTGCTTAGTGAAGCAATGGATAAAGTGTTATCCACTCATTGGTCTATACTCATCAATAACTGTTAGGTGAGATGTATATAGATTAATAGGACCGCAGTATCCACTTGCAACCAATCATGTATGTTGGTGCAAAAATCCGCTTGCGCCGGAGATGCTGGAGTCGAGGGAGTTGCGGTCGCCGTCGGGACCTGCAAAAGAAGTCTAAATCGGAGGTGAGGTTGCTCCGGCAAGACCCTCCAATGCTCAAGTCAGTTCTCTGCCTCAACAAGAATGGAGTGCTCGAACAGAAATTTTAGCAGAGTTTCTAGGTAAACAATGAGAGCTTAGAGAGTAACGTATCTGGGGTCCCCCTTTTTATAGGCGGAGGAAGCAATAGACTGATAGCGATGTCTGCAACTATCTAGTCGTGGGCTGTCCAGGGTCAGGCGGAGTTTGTTGCGAAGAGTAGTGGAGTAGACCCGTGGCTATCACCGAAGCGCACCACGTGGAGTCTGCCGCAGGGAGTGGGGCGGCGTCTGTTGTCGTGACTTGCCAGAGGATGGAAGAATCACGCGGTATCCGTCGCAGGAAGTGGAGCAGGATCGTGGGTATCATAGCGGTCTGCCAGGGAGTAATGAGCCGTGCGAAATCCGTCATAAAAAGTGGAGCAGGATCGTGGCCGTTGCTGCATCACGCCAGGGAGTGCAGACCTGTCGGCTGAAGTTCGGCCGGAGTGTCTGGCGAGAGGGGTGGTTAGCTATCCATTTGAGAGGAGCCCGGAGTCCGGTGCCCGTAAGAGTCCGGATGAAGTCTTCCTTTAGCCAAGTCGAGGATGAGGCCCGGCTCCCGTAGGAGTCCGGGCGGAGTCTTCCTTGCGGTTGGAGTTGTGGATGAAGCCCAGCTCCCGTGGGAGTCCGGGGGAGTCTGCTTGCGGTCGGAGTTATGGGCGGAGTCTGGCTCCCGTAAGAGTCCGGACGAGGTCTGTCTGCAGTCGGAGTCGGGACGAGGCCCGGCTCCCGTAGGGGTCCGGGCGGAGTCTTCCTGCAACTAAAGTCAGGGGCGAAGTCCACTCCCGTAGGAGTCAGACGAAGCTTACCAGCAGTTGAAGTTAGTGATGGAGCCGGCTCCCGTAGGAGTCCGGGCGAGTCTGCCTGCAATTAAAGTCAGGAGCGAAGTCCAGCTCCCGTAGGAGTCCGGACGAAGCTTACCAGCAGCTGAAGTTGGTGACAGAGCCCGGCTCCCGTAAGAGTCCGGGCAGAGTCTGCCTGTAATTAAAGTCAGGGGGAAGTCTGGCTCCCGTAGGAGTCCGGACGAAGCTTACCAGCAGTTGAAGTAGGTGACAGAGCCCGGCTCCCGTAGGAGTCCGGGCGAAGTCTGCCTGCAATTAAAGTCAGGGGCGAAGTCCGGCTCCCGTAGGAGTCCGGACGAAGCTTACCAGCAGTTGAAGTTTGGGACGGAGCCCGGCTCCCATAGGAGTCCGGGCGGAGTCTTCCTTGCGGTTGAAGTTGGGGACAGAGCCCGGCTCCCGTAGGAGTCCGGGCGGAGTCTTCCTTGCAGTTGAAGTTGGTGACGGAGCCCGGCTCCGTAGGAGTTCGGGCGGAGTCTTCCTTGCGGTTGAAGTTGGGACAGAGCCCGGCTCCATAGGAGTCCGGGCGAAGTCTTCTTTGCGGTTGAAGTTGGGGATGGAGCCCGGCTCCCGTAGGAGTTCGAGCGGAGTCTTCCTTGCAGTTGAAGTTGGGGACGGAGTCCGACTCCCGTAGGAGTCCAGGCGGAGTCTTCCTTGCGATTGAAGTTGGGGATGGAGCCCGGCTCCCGTAGGAGTCTGGGCGGAGTCTTCCTTGCAGTTGAAGTTGGGGACGGAGACTACGAGGGTTAATCCTGTCGGGAACTTCGACTGAGGGTATTTTATATCCAACACCAGTCTCCCTACTTTCGAGTTCGAATTTCGAATGAAGGAAGTACAGAAAGATCGTCGCAGCCGAAGTTCTCCCTTGACGTCCACGTGCGACCGTCCTCAGATGTGCTGGCATTTAATGCGCGCATGCTGGAGCCTTTTTCCGATTAGGGCGACCCAAAGAGCCTTTTCGGAACTCCCACCGGACGTGATCCCAAGCATCGTGCCATGAAAGTTTGGAATGGTCAACTCCAGGTCGCGACGAGTGGGACACGTGGTGGGCATTGGTTGGCCTAGGGGCACCTGCCACCATAATTGTGCCAGGCTCCATTGCCTATTTAAACCCCCCACCCTTCCTCCAGGGGCTTTACTTTGCCTAAAGGATGACATCTTTCTTTCGCCTGAGAGCTTAGCCACTCAGCCACTCCATCGGTGCCCCTTCCGACTTCGAGCATCCTCCACACTGGTCTTTGCCGTCTCTCTGCCGTCTCTAGCCCCCCGATTCCTCTCTAAGGGGTTCCCCCCCAAGGCCTCCCCCCGGAGGCCAACCTCAAGAAGATGCCATGACTTGGAAGAGCGCAAGGAGGAGAACAGCAGTCTGTGAGTTCTCCGATTGTCGAGCTGCCGCTGAGGGTTCCGTCGCTTTAAAGGGGGCCCGAGGGAGAATTCCTTCAACAATAGGGGTTTAATAATGGGGACAACCGGTGAAGGCATTCTGTCTGAGAATTTTGGAGTAGCAGAATGGGGTGACACCGGTCAAGAGGGCAGAGCTGTCGTCACAAGCTGTGGTGGGAACCTTGATGTCGTCGGCGCCGAGGGACCAGAAGCAGTCGGCGCCGATGGTGGGGCAGTAAAACTTGTCACGGGGATGGTGGAAGTAGCGCATACCGACCTTGCCGGAACACTTAGGACAGTGGTTGTCATGGAGCATTCGTGATGGCGCATATCTCCGGCCCATTGCTGCCTCCGGGGTAACTCGGTTCTTCTTGAAACAGGTCGTCGTCGCCGCTGCCATTGCCCTTACTGCCCCCTGGAATCTATCCCATCCTTTTCCCCCTAGGGTTGGGATTTCGGAGGTGGAGCGGAACAAGGCGGGGGTGAGAGCGAGAGTCGATAGGCTTGTCACACGCACTGGAAAATGTGGCTGGGAAGGATAGAAACGGGAAGAGAAGTTTGCAGCTTGAAGTGGCCTCCGGTGTATCCCTTCCAAGCCGTGTTCTCGAGCCTTGTAATAATGTATTCTTTTCTGGCCCTCTGGGTCTTGTAACGTACATCTTGTTAGTCAAAAAATGAGAAGGTGATTTTGTTACCTCGTCCGTACTTTGCGTCGAATCGTTGTCTGTCGAACTTTTTCCTTTACCATTGTTATTGTTGTATTCCCTTCTCCTCTTTTTTTTTTTTGCTCTTGGTGGGACTGCGGGGGTTCGACTCCCGCAGGTGAAGTCGGGGCGAGGTCTGGCTCCGTGGGAGTCCGAACGGGGTCTACCTATAATTGAAGTCAGGCAAAATTTGGCTCCCGTGGGAGTCCGGGCGGAGCTTACCAGCGTTCGAAGTCGAGGACGAAGCTCGGCTCCTGTAGGAGTCCAGACGAAGTTTGCCTATAGCCGAAGTTGGAGGAGGAGTCTGGCTCCCGTAAGAGCTCGGATGGAGCTTGCCTGCAGTTGAGGTCGGAGATGGAGTCCGATTCTCGTAGGAGTCCGGATGGAGCCTACTTATGATCAGAGTTGAGGGCTAAGTCCGGCTCCCGCAGGAGTCTGGACGGAGTTTTATCACGAAGGGGCCGTTGGGGAAGGTCCCCCTTTTTCTCATCTGGTCTTGAATGACCAGACCTTAATTGATGTCGGGGCGAGGTTCTTTCTCTATTTCTGTCATAACAAGGTTCAGCTCTGGTTAGGATGAGGTTTGCCTCTTGTCCCTAACACAGCTGTAGGGGCACACTAGGGCATCGCTGGTCCCCTCTCCCCATCCGGTCTAAAGAGAACCGGACCTTCAACTTTGCTCAAGTTAGGACGAGATTCTCTTCCTGTCCCTAACAGGGCTGTGGGGGCGCATATGGGCATTGCAGGGCCTCTCCCCCCATCCAGTCTAAAGGAAACCGGGCCTTCGACTTTGCTCATGTTAGGGCGAGGTTCTCCTCCTGTCCCTAACAAGGCTGTGGGGGCGCATGTGGGTGTTGTAAGGCCTCTCCCCCCATCCGGTCTAAAAGAAATCGGGCCTTCGACTTTGCTCATGTTAGGGCGAGGTTCTCCTCCTATCCCTAACAAGGCTGTGGGGGCGCATATGGGCATTGTAAGGCCTCTCCCCCCATCTGGTCTAAAAGAACGGGCCTTCGACTTTGCTCATGTCAGGACGAGGTTCTCCTCCTGTTCCTGACATGGCTGTGGGGGCACATTAGGGCATTGTAAGGCCTCTCCCCCCATCCGGTCTAAAAGAATCGGGCCTTTGACTTTGCTCATGTCAGGACGAGGTTCTCCTCCTGTTCCTGACATGGCTGTGGGGGCGCATTAGGCGTTGTAAGGCCTCTCCCCCAATCTGATCTCAAGATAATTGGACTTTCATTTTAGTTATGTTAGGATGAGGTTCTCCTCCGTTCCTAACGTAACCTTGTTTTAATTGTTTGAAGGGGTTATCCCCAGTCGTAACAAATCCATGCCAAATGGGAGGAGCATGCAAAGTCGAAAGGAATTTAGATTCAGGGCAAAGTCGTAAGCGATACATTTACAGGTTTCTCGAGTTCCATGGTCATGGAAGGTCTGCTCCTCCTTGAGGCCCTCCGATGATGGAGTCGATGGTCCCAATTGGAGGCCGATCTCCGAGCTGCTCCTCCCTCCTTGGCGGTTCAGGTTGCGGCAAGGCCCTTGGCCGATCTTCTCTACCCTCAGGCCGGCGTCGGATGAACCTGTCGAGTCGACCTCGCCGGATGAGCTCCTCGATCTAGTCTCGGAGCTGGATGCATTTCCGTGTCGTGGTCATGGTCGCAGTGGTAGAGATAGAACTTGTTGGGGTTGCACTTCCCAGGGTGTGTGCGCATCCTCTCTGGCCTAGGGAGCTGCTCCCTGACCTCCATCAGTACCTCAGTCTTCAAGGCATTGAGGGGGGCGTAGTTGCAGAATCTTTTCGGTGGAGAACCCCACCGAACCCCGATCTGGACTTCTCTGCCTGCATACCCGGGGTGGAGTATGGGCACGCTTGTGCCCAGAGGGGATCGAGAACGCGGCCGAGCTTCTCTCGACCTTTTTTCGACTGCGGGCTTACTCGAGTCTCCCACCTGCCGCTCTCTCGTGGTATCTCATCCTTCATTTTGAAGGCTTCTTCCGCTCGGGCGTACCCTTCAGCCCGAGCCAACAAATCAGCAAAATCCCTGGGGTACTTCTTCTCCAGGGAGAATAAAAGGTCATTCTTCTGAAGACCGCCCTTCAGAGCGGCCATTGTGACTGATTGGTCCAGATTCCGGACCTCCAGCGCTGCGACATTGAAAGGTTGATGTAGGCCCGAATGGACTCCCCTTCCCTCTGCTTGATATTGATAAGGACTCCGAACCCTTCCGGGGGCACCGACTGCTGATAAAATGGGCCACGAATTGGTGGCTCATCTGATCGAAGGAAAAGATGGTACCCGGCTTCAGCATCGAGTACCAGTTTCTCGCCGCTCCCTTCAAGGTGGATGGGAAGGCTCGGCATAGAATGGTGTCGGGAGTGCCATGAAGCAGCATCATCATCCAGAAGGCTTCCAGATGATCAATCGGGTCCAAGTCCCGTCGTAGCTTTCGAACTGGGGGAGTTTAAAGTTTGGTGGGATCAGTTCCTGCATGATCATTTGAGAAAAAGAAGGGTCAGTGCAAATATCCTCACCATATGCGGGGGGAGCGTGGCGAGTTCTTCGATCCGCCGGTTCATCTCTTGGAGTCTCCGATCCAGGAAATCCTCTCGACTTCGGGTCTCGAGGGTCCTCTGGCAGAATGGGGGCAGGAATCTTCCAGGGGTGGAGTCATGATCGATTGAGGGCTCTCCACCCTCGGGTTCATCTTCCCAGGAAAGATGGGACGGCTGGCCCAAGTGGCCCATCCCACCGCCGGATTCTGGTGTTCCAGTGACACCCTTTCCAGGCGCACTGATGCCTGCGGCTGCTGCTACTGCTGCATGGCCTGCACAGCTTCAGTGAGGCCTCTGACCTGCTGCGCTAGCAGATCAAACTACTCCGCACTGACCGCCATCATCGGAGGAGGAGGAGGAGGTTGGAAAACAGGAGGTAAGGCCAGAGCTTGAGATCTGCCACGGAGGCCGTGGATCGTCGCATGGATGCCTTGCAGGGAGGCATCGAGCAAAGACCAAGTGGAGGAAGGAGGAGAGGACACCGGAAAAGATGCCCGAGGGCAGTCCTGTTGAGCGCTCCTTTAAGAACAAGGATACTACGAAGACACAGGCCCTTCCTCTAGTGCCAATCCTGTTGGTGCAAAAATCCGCTTGCACCGGAGATGCTGGAGTCGAGGGAGTTGCGGTCGCCTCGGGACCTGCAAAAGAAGTCTAAATCGGAGGTGGGGTTGCTCCGGCAAGACCCTCCGATGCTCAAGTCAGTTCTCTGCCTCAACAAGAATGGAGTACTCGAACGAAAATTTTAGCAGAGTTTCTAGGTAAATAACGAGAGCTTAGAGAGTAACATATCTGGGTCCCTCTTTTTATAGGCGGAGGGAGAAACAGACTGATAGCGATGTCTGTAATCGTCTGGTCGTGGCCTACCCAGGGTCAGGCGGAGTTTGTTGCAAAGAGTAGTGGAGTAGACCCGTGGCTATCACCGAAGCGCGCCACGTGGAGTCTGCCGCAGGGAGTGGGGCGGTGTCCGTTGTCGCGACTTGCCAGAGGATGGAAGAATCACGCAGTATCCATCGCAGGAAATGGAGTAGGATCGTGGGCATCATAGCGGTCTGCCAGGGAGTAATGGAGCCGCACGAATCCATCACAGGAAGTGGAGCAGGATCGTGGCCGTTGCTGCATCACGCCAGGGAGTGCAGACCTGTCGGCTGAAGTTCGGCCAGAGTGTCTGGCGGAGAGGGGTGGTTAGCTTTCCATTTGAGAGGAGCCTGGAGTCCGACGCCTGTAAGAGTCCGGATGAAGTCTTCCTTTAGCCGAAGTCGAGGACGAGGCCGGCTCCCGTAGGAGTCCGGGCGGAGTCTTCCTTGCGGTTGGAGTTGTGGACGAAGCCCGCTCCCGTTGGAGTCCGGGCGGAGTCTGCTTGCGGTCGGAGTTGTGGAAGGAGTCCGGCTCTCGTAGGAGTCCGGACGAGGTTTGTCTGCAACCAGAGTCGGGGATGAGGCCCGGCTCCGTAGGGGTCCGGCGGAGTCTTCTTGCAATTAAAGTCAGGGGCGAAGTCCGCTCCCATAGGAGTCCGGACGAAGCTTACCAGCAGTTGAAGTTGGTGACGGAGCCCGCTCCCATAGGAGTCCGGGCGGAGTCTGCCTGTAATTAAAGTCAGGGGCAAGTCCGGCTCCCGTAGGAGTCTGACGAAGCTTACCAGCAGCTGAAGTTGGTGACGGAGCCCGGCTCCCGTAGGAGTTCGGGCGGAGTCTGCCTGCAATTAAAGTCAGGGGCGAAGTTCGGCTCCCGTAGGAGTCCGGACGAAGCTTACCAGCAGTTGAAGTAGGTGACGGAGCCGACTCCCATAGGAGTCCGGGCGAGTCGCCTGCAATTAAAGTCAGGGGCGAAGTCCGGCTCCCGTAGGAGTCCGGACGAAGCTTTCCAGCAGTTGAAGTTGGAGACGGAGCCCGGCTCCCGTAGGAGTCCGGGCGGAGTCTTCCTTGCGGTTGAAGTTGGGGATGGAGCCCGGCTCCCGTAGGAGTCCGGGCGGAATCTTCCTTGCAGTTGAAGTTGGGGACAAGCCCGGCTCCCGTAGGAGTCCGGGCGGAGTCTTCCTTGCGGTTGAAGTTGGGGATGGAGCCCGGCTCCCATAGGAGTCCGGCGGAGTCTTCCTTGCGATTGAAGTTGGAGACGGAGCCCGGCTCCCATAGGAGTCCGGGCAGAGTCTTCCTTGCGGTTGAAGTTGGGGACGGAGCCCGGCTCCCGTAGGAGTCCGGGCGGAGTCTTCCTTGCAGTTGAAGTTGGGGACGAAGACTCGTGAGGGTTAATCCCGTCGGAAACTTCGGCTGAGGGTATTTTATACCCAACAATGTATAAGTTTTCATTTCTCCACCCAAGGAGTATAGGAGATTCGAAAAAATAGTGGAAGCCTTTGTTTGATTTAAAGTCCCTAGAACAAATAATCTTATAAGTATAAATATCTAACTAGAAACTATTCTCTCTGCAGATAACCATATCGAGTATCAACCCATTAGCCCGTATCCTTGATACCAATAGGTTGAATAGCATCAATTACAAAGACTGGCTTCGAAATCTGAGAATCGTTCTTAGCTCCAAAAAATTGACCCATGTCCTTGACCGGAAGTGCCTGTGTTATCTGCTCGTCCATCCCCTGATCAATGAGCCACACTTGAAAAATGGATGGATGAAGATAACAAGGCAAAGTGCTATATATTAGCATCCATGTCAATGATCTTCAGTGACAGCATGAAGACATGAGGACTGCCAGAGAGATGCTGACTCACCTACAAGAGTTGTATGGTAAGCAGAGTTGCACAGCTTGCTTTGAGATCTCTCAAAGATTTTTTAGAGCGATGATGTGTGATGGACAGTCTTTAATGATCATTATTTGATAATGATCAAGGACCTAGAGGAGCTTTAGAAGCTCGGTATAAACATGAACAAGAAATTACAGGTGGATCTAATTTTCCAGTCTCTTTGTGAATCATATGGGCAGTTCATCATAAATTACCATATGAATAAAATTGATAGCACTTTGCTCGAGTTATTGAATATGCTGGTAACTACAGAGGGCACCTTGAAGAGTTCAAGGGGAACAGTTCTGGCTGGGGAGTGGACTTCCTCCAAAAGCAAGTCTTCTTTTAAGAAGAAGAAAAAGTTCATGAAGAAATAGAAGAATAAGGCCAAGCCCAAGAAATAGGTTCAAAGAAGGCTGACAACAAGGAAAAGTATTTTTATTGTAACATCAAAGGCCACTGGAGAAGAAACTGTCCGACCTATCTGGTGACTATCAAGAGCAGAAAGAAGGATGGGCTTTTTGAAGGTATGTCTGATATGCTCATTATTGAAACTAATCTAACAATTTTCTCTTCTTCTAGTTGGGTTCTAAATTCTGGTTCAAGTGCTCATTTGTGCACTTCTATGCAGGGTCTTGAAGAAGTTAGGGGGCTGAGGGAAAGTAAAATCACTCTCCGGATCAATAATGGAGCAAGGGTTACTACTGTGGCCGTCAGAACCTATTCTCTACGACTACCATTAAGACTTAGTTTAATTTTAAAAGACTGTGATTATGTACCTGTAGTCAGTAGGAATTTGATTTCCATCTCTATGCTGGCACAGGATAACTATAATTTTTATTTCAATAAAGATGTGTTCAATTTATTTTGAAAATAAAGTTATTGCACATGCCTTTTTGATTGACGATCTTTACCATTTGCATATAGATGCGAGTGTAAATATTAACGAGCAAGTTGTGAATGTCATAGGGTCTAAGAAACTTAGAGATAGGATTAGCCAAAAATATTTGTGGCACCTTAGGCTAGACCATATTGGAGAAGATAGACTCAACAATCTAAAAAAAGATGATCTTCTCGAATCATTGACTTTCGAGTCTTATTTAGTTTATGAGTCGTGTCTTCAAAGAAAAATGATCAAGCTCTCCTTTATGAGACAAGGAGAAAAGGCTACTGAGATATTAGCCCTGGTACACACTGATGTGTATGGTCCATTCGATGTATAAGCTAGGGATGGCTATATCTACTTCATAACCTTTATTAATGATTATTCATGATATGGGTTTGTATATTTGATGCATCGAAAGTCTGAAGCTTTTGAAAAGTTTATAGAGTTCAGATATGAAGTAAAAAAATAGATTGAAAAGTCTATAAAGATTCTTCGATCAGATCGAGGAAAAAATACCTTACTGAGAAATTTCGAGCCTATCTTAAGGATAATTGCATAGTCTCAGAGTGGACACTTTCAAGAATACCTCAGCTCAATGGGGTATTTGAAAAGAAGAATCGGATCCTATTAGAAATGGTTCGGTATATGATGAGCTTCATAGATCTTTCTATCTTTCTCTGGGGATATGTATTGCTTTCTACGATTCATCTTTTGAATCGAGTTTCCTCTAAATCTTTTCCTACCACACCCTATGAGTTATGGCATAGTAAAAAGCCAAGTCTTGGGTACCTCAAGATTTGAGGATGTCTGGCACATGTCAAGCGATAGCAGGTAGATAAGTTAGAGGTTAGGTCTTTAGGGCTCATTTTATAAGGTATCCTAAGAAAACCATGGGATACTACTTCTATCTTTCTGAAGATCATAATGTGATTGTGAGCCATCATGCCATCTTCTTAGCAAAAGAGTTTATCCAAGATGGAGGCAGTGGGAGGAAGATTGAGCTCGAAGAGAAAGTCTCTGAAGAGCATTGAGTCCAAGAACCTAAATCCAATAATGAGCTAGTAGATGTGATACCTCCTCCACCTCATACATCAAGTAGGGTCTTCCATTCTCTTGAAAGGTACTTACATATTCTTACAGAAGATTTAGAGGAAGCATTCCTTATAGGAGACAGGGATATTAGGAATGATCCCAAGACCAATGATGAGGCAATGTTAGATATTGATTTTGAGAAATGGATGGAAGCGATAAAGTCAAAAATTGACTCCATGCATTCCAACCAAGTTTGATCCTTAGTAGATCCACCTAAAGGTATTATACCTATTGGGTGTAAATAGATTTACAAAAAAAAAATTGAGTCGGATGGTAAGATAGAGACCTATAAGGCAAGGCTAGTTGCGAAAGATTATAATCAATGTGAAGGTATTGACTATCATGAAATCTTTTCGTCCGTGGCTATGTTGAAATCCATCCATACTCTGCTTGCCATAGCAGTCTTTCATGATTATGAAATTTGATATATAGATGTGAAAATTACTTTTCTAAATGGATATCTTGAGGAAGATATATATATGGTGCAGCCTCTGGGTTTCACATCCAGTGATAGTGATCATAAGGTCTGTAAGCTACAAAGATCCATATATAGATTCAAGCAGCATCTTGGAGTTGGAACACTCACCTTAATGATGTGATCAAAATATTTGATTTCATCAAAAATGAGGAGGAACCGTATGTGTACAAAAAGATCAGTGAGAGCACTGTCACATTCCTCATATTGTACATGAATGACATCCTCCTGATTGGAAATTATATTTCCTGGTGACATCGGTCAAAATATAGTTGTCAAAAGAGTTCGCCATGAAAGACCTAGGAGAAGCTTCCTACATTCTTGGTATAAAGATCTAAAGAGATAGATCTAAGAGAATGATAAGACTCTCACAGTAAATGTACATTGAGGAGGTGCTGAAGAGGTTCAGCATGAAAAACTTCAAAAGGGATCTTTTGCCCCTTAGATATAGCATTCATCTCTCTAAGAAGATGTATCCCGACACACCTGAGGAGATCTAGTGCATGAGCAAGATCTCTTATGCTTCAATAATAGGAAGCCTCATGTATGCCATGTTGTGTATATGTCCTGATATAGCCCTTGCCGTGAGTGTTACGAGCAGATATCAGATGAATCCAGATGAAGAACACTAGATTGCTGTTAAAAATATCCTTAAGTACTTGAGAAGAACTAAGGATTTGATGTTGGTCTTTGATAAAAAATCGAAGCTGAAAGTTAAGGGATACACCGATTCAGACTTCATGGCTGATGTCGATGATAGAAAATCTACATCAAGCTGTGTTTTCTTATGTAATGGTGGTGTGGTTAGTTGGAAGAGTTTCAAACAGCCGATCATTGCAGATTCGACCATAGAAGCCAAGTACATCACTGCATCTGAAGCTGCTAAGGAAGTCTTTTGGTTCAAAAAGTTCATTGCAGAGCTGGATGTAATGCCATCAGATACCATGCACTACACTGTACAACAATGGTGCTATAGCCCTCGCTAAGGAGCCCAGATCTTACCAGAAGCCCAAGCACATAGAGCGGTGGTTTCACATCATACACGAATACGTTAAGAAGAAGTTCGTCAAGGTGTAAAGAGTCGACTCCATGCTGAACGTGATGGATCTGCTGACCAAGCCTCTCAGCTAGTAGAAGATCGAAGCTCATCTTGAGAAGATGGGTCTTAGGTATATGTCCAATTGGCTTTAAATCAAGTGAAAGTTTGCTAGATTTGTGCCTTAGAAGCTAATTGTTTGCTGACACATTATGTAATTTCAGAGCTTAAATTTGTACTTGTAATTTTTTATTATCAATAAAGAATTTTTTCATTCCAATCATGTTTATGTATCCATGATTTGTCTTAGAAAATAACAAAGATGATTTTTGTATATTCTTAAAATATTAAGAATTTGAGATGTACATTAATTAGTGGTTAATTTCTAAATGCTCCCGATCAAAGAATCATCACAAAGGATAGTGATCAATCCATTCGAGATGATGCACAATTCATCTCCCTTGTGGGCAGATGAGTTTTAGGTCTACAATGTAGGGATACTGGGGTGAGGGTATGAGTGGTTGTTAGAGAATAACTTACACTAAGTGTGACCAACACGAGAACCACATGGATGTCTCCTCACCTGTCAGTGGTCTTCTCGATTCTGCAATGATGTGACTGGTCTTTTAACCTGTGATATCATTGGCTATTCATAGCGAGGCTACTGAGTTTGACTGCATATTTTCTTGGTCCCTAGCCATTCGGATCATTGCTATGTATGTTGGCTTCAGTAGGTTTAGGTTTGCTGTTTGAAATAGGATGCACCTAGATAAAATCTATCAACCTTGGTAGAAAAAGAGAAGTCCTATACGATTCATGAGATCGAGTACAGAACATTTTTGGCCAAAGCAAGTTTGGATACTGAAAAAGAGTTTTCATGAAATTCACAAATGAACTTGAGTCGAGCCAATCTTATATATGACTGACGATGGGATCTGATGAGTTCTTTATGACCTCCGTCAAGTCAAAACTTATGATAGAAGGTCTGAATCATATGATAACTATACCTAGAGATTCATACTTTCAATATACTGAGTTGCCACTACATATTGCTAGGTATCACTGGTAGATTGTGAGACTCATCAGGCGTCATCTTGATGATCGACGATCCTTGAAGGGTAGAATTAAAAATATTCTAATCCATCGAAAAGAGTTTCGATGATATTATGATGGAGATCATAATATATCTCACTACCAGATAAAATGAAACCTATGGGGTCATACATTAAGAGATTTAATCAACTTATGAAGTTCTAATTGGATTAGGATTTATTGAAATAATATTAGGTTTATGAGAATCATGCTAGCATATGGTTAAACTTATTTCTTCTCAGGACTTTGATTTGATCAAGTCCATAGCCTTGAACCTAACCTAAATCTATTTGGATTTAACTAGACTTTTAATTATGAGTCCAAGAGAATTGGATTATGTCAACGAGTTGGCATAAATTATCCTAACATTATCACTTCATTATCTCCTAATTATCTCTAAATGTGTGTGTGGAATAGAAGGAAAGAAAGGTGGCGCCTTCTTCTCTTTTTGGCAAGAATAGGGGGTGCCAACCCCCTGGATATGGCCAGAGGGGCCTGCCCCCCACTTATGGATTGGCATGGAGGAGAGAGAGAGAGGGGCCACACCCCCTCTCATATGTCAAGAAATCCCAATGGGGCACCAAGTGTTGGCGCCCCAAACTACCTACCCTATATGAGATGGGGAGTCCAACATACTTGCCTAAAGGGACTGATAATATGCCAACTATATCTAGTTTTATTAAGAAAAAATTAAATTAAAAAGATAGAATTTCTTATGAGATAAGAATGTACCTTTTTAAGTTAATTGGATTCCTCTTTTGAGTCAAGATAAAGCCTATATAAAGAGAAGGTCTCTTAGGGTTTCTAAATAATAGAACTTTTGTGAAATCAAAATACTCTCCCTCTCTCTTCTCCATGCCTCCCCTCCTCCCCTTCTTCCTCTTCTCCTTCCACACCCAAGGGTTGAGCATCCCACTTTCCACATGCCAAAAGTCTGAGGTGATTTTTTTTTAAGAGCGAAAAATAAAGAGAAGAAGAGGAAAGGTTGTAGATCAAGGAGTTGATCCCACAGTCTAAATCAAGGAGTTGATTGAAATTCTTAAGGCTGAGATTCTACTTAGAGAAGAAGGACCTACTACGAAAAGATCGATTTGAGATTATTCTGATGGATATTCATAGAGATTGGATACGTGTGCGGCTCGAGCATCTACGAATCCATGATCATCAGTTACGGTGAACATCTACCCACGCTAAGATTTTGAGATTCGATCTCATACTTATTTTTAAATTCTAGATTATATGTATATTTTTATCTTGAGCTTGGGTAGGATTAGATATGATCTTATGCATGTGGAGTTAAAGGGTTTAACCTGATTATTTTTACTACATTCAAAAAGAGTTTTTGAAATCTACACATGCTGCCTACCCGATCTTCTAACACGGGCATGGAATCATGTCAAGTCCAATTATTTATCTAATGTATCTCGATCAGAAAGTGATGATTCAGTTGATGATATATTAAAATTTTTTTCTAATTATCATCCTGCTTTGGCCAAAGATTTTTAGAATTATCAACCTATGAAATCACATAGGATGCTCGCTCCTCTTATTAGCAGTGATCGATCACTTATTGACCACTCACAACCTCATGCACACTTCACTACATTTAGAACACCCCACATAAGGATCAGAGAATCAAGTTAGGAAGTGAACCAAAATATGGATTCACGGATACAAGGTACCATGGTGATCTCAGGTCAAAGGATCACTTGCACAACTCCCACTAGAGAATAATCAGCTGATATGTAAATAAGACTCCATCAGATGTTTTCTTATAGATCTATTTAGTGAACTCATTCTCTAATGAGCACCCATACCCTTGTGTTAGTGTCACCACACGTGGTTGTGAGATCAACCACCCTCACCA
The DNA here is from genome assembly GCF_000442705.2 of Elaeis guineensis. NCBI lineage: Eukaryota > Viridiplantae > Streptophyta > Magnoliopsida > Arecales > Arecaceae > Elaeis > Elaeis guineensis. The sequence goes on along the minus strand of NC_026001.2, from coordinate 46,759,355 downwards.
CTGAGCATACATAGGATGTGCCAGTCTTACCAGTATCATTGATCTCTGACTCAATAAACCAATGACTGAAAATATTTTAGGTTGGGGCTATCAAAGATTTAGATCTCACTGGCATGATCTCATCATGGACCATTGTCCAGACCTATGAGGTTCATTATAATCTTAAAACAATAATAAGATGCAGCATATAATAAATTAAAAAACTATTTTATTAAATAACAATGTCAAATACATGAGTTTGGAAGATAAATTATAGAAAAATACTCCATCGATCCCATATGCGATTGATTTATAGAGCATTATTCTTTCAATCTCTCACTTGCACTAAAGCCTATCACCCTTATACTTGATGCCCATACGATCTAGGTGGCGGTCAAACTGCTACAATAACAAGACCTTAGTGAATGGATCTGCTATATTGTTCTTGATGTCAACTCACTCCACGATCACATCACATCTTTCGACTATCTTCAAAATGAGGTGGAACCGCTTCAGGATGTGCTTGAATTTATGATTAGACCTCGGTTCCTTGGCTTGATCAACTGCTTCAGTATTGTCACAATAAATGAGCACTGATTATTCAATTCTCGAAACCACACCCAATTCTGAGATGAATTTCTTCATCTTGACGGCCTCCTTAGCAACCTCACTAGCAATAATATACTCAGCCTCAGTGACTGAGTCAGAACAGTTTTTGTTTGAAACTCTTTCAACTTACTGCTCCACCATACAGGATGAATATATACCCAGATATAGACTTGCTATCTTTCAGATCAAATTGAAAACTAGAGTCAGTATAATCTTTCAATTTTAAATGAGATCCACTATATATAAAAAAAATATCTTTAGTCATTCTCAAGTACTTGAGTATATTTTTCACAGCTTTCCAATGATCTTTCTCAGAATTTGCCTGAAATTGCTTGTACTACTCAAGACATAAGCCACATCAGGCCTGGTACACAGCATAGCATATGTTATGGAACCTACAACCAAAGCATAAGGAATAAAACTCATTCTATTTTTCTCTTTAGGTGTCTTAGGAGACATCTTCTTAGAGAGTTGTATGCCATGACCCATGGGCAAGTAACCTTTTTTACTTCCCTTCATGTTAAACCTCTTCAACACAAGGTCTATATATCTAGACTGAGATAAGCCAAGCATCCTCTTCGATCTATCTCTATAGATCTTTATACCAAGTATATAAGATGCTTCACCCAAGTCTTTCATGAAAAATTTTTGTGATAGCCATATCTTGACCGATTGCAAAATAAGGATGTCATTTCCAATAAACAGTATGTTACCCACATACAAGATCAAGAAGACAACAGCACTCTCACTAACTTCTTGTGCATACAAGGTTCATCCATATTTTTGATAAAATCAAATGATTTGACTGTCTTATCAAAATGGATGTTCCAACTCCTCGATGCTTACTTTAATCTATAAATATATTTATTTAGCTTGCATACATGATTTGCTCTTCCATTAGAGACAAATTCTTCTAGCTAAGTCATATAGACATCCTCTTCAAGATTTTCATTGAGGAAGGTAGTCTTGACATCCATCTGTCAGATCTCATAGTTATGGTATACAGCAATAGCAAGTGTAATCCGAATAGACTTGAGCATGGCTACAGGTGAAAAAATTTTTCATAATCAATATCTTATTTTTGTCTAAAATCTTTTGCCACTAGTCTGGCCTTATATGTCTCTACCTGGCCATCTACTCCAATCTTCTTCTTGAAGACCCATTTGCAGTTATCAGGGTCACACTCTCAGGCGCATCAACCAAAGTCCAAACTTGATTGATATACATGGTGTCCATTTCGAATTTCATGGCTTTAAGTCATTTGTCAGAGTCATCACTCATGACAGCTTTCGAATAGGCCGTGGGATCGTCATTCTCAATGATATAAGATGTGTCATCATTTTCAATGATAAATCCATATCTGAGTGGTACATTATGCACTCTATCGATCGAAAATAATTTAAAAATTAATTATATATGTCTCAAATCTAAACTTTTTAGAATATGTATCTTTCAATTATTAATTCTTTGGATGATTTTTGGATGCATAACTTAAGAATAGATAAAAAAATTATCCACTTTATTGATAAATCAATTGTTTAAGTATAAAAATATGTTCTAGAATTATTACAATATATTTGATATATTAACTTCTAGGGCATACATCTAACAATCTCTCACTTGATCTAAAGCCAATTGGCTACTAACTTTAGTCCTATTTTCTCAAGGTGGACTTCAGTCTTCGACTGGCTCAACTGCTTCATCAGTGGATCTGTCATGTTGTCTGTGGAGTCTACTCTTCACATCTTGATATATTTCTTCTCGAGGTAGTCGCATATATATGAAACTATCGTTTGATGTGTTTGAACTTCTAATGAGATCTGGCTCCATAGCTAATGCTATGGCACCGTTGTTGTCGCAGTACAACGTGATGGCATCTGATGTCATTACTTCAAGTTTCACGATAAACTTCTTATACCAGAAGGCTTCCTTTACAGCATCCAGATAGCGACATATTTAGTTTCCATTTTAAGTCCGCAATGCTATGGCACCGTTGTTGTCGCAGTACAACGTGATGGCATCTGATGTCATTACTTCAAGTTTCACGATAAACTTTTTGTACCAGAAGGCTTCCTTTACAGCATCCAGACAGTGACATATTTAGTTTTCATCTTTGAGTCCGCAATGATGGGTTGCTTGAAACTCTTCCTGCTAGTGGTACCACCATTGTATATAACACACTCTTTGATGTAGATTTCCATCATCAAGATCAGACATAAAGTTTGAATCAATATATCCTTCAACCAATAACTCCAATCCTTCTCTAAAGATCAAGAGCAAATCCTTAGTTCTTCTCAAGTACTTAAGGATGTTCTTCATAGCTATCCAGTATTCCTCTTTTGAATTTGACTGATATCTGCTTATGACACTGACAACAAGAAAATATCAAGTTGAGTACATAGCATGGAATACATGAGGCTCCCTATAGCCAAAGCATAAGGAATCCTGTTCATGCACTCAATCTCCTCAAATATACTTGGACACATCTTCTTGGAGAGAGTAATGCCATACCTAAGGGGTAGGAGTCTCTTTTTAGAGTTCTCCATGCTGAACTTCTTCAGCACCTCCTCTATGTACATTTTCTGTGACAGACCAAGCATTCTTCTAGATCTATCTCTATAGACATTTATTCTTAGAATAAAAGATGCTTCCTTTAGGTCTTTCATAGAGAATTCCTTAGACAATCATCTTTTAATCGAGGTCAGCATAGGAATATCATTTTCAATAAGGAAGATATCATCCACGTACAGTACGAAAAATATGACAGCACTCCCACTGACCTTCTTATATACATAAGGTTCCTCCTCGTTCTTGATGAAATCAAATGATTTGATCACATTATTGAAACAAGTGTTCCAACTCTGAGAAGCTTACTTCAATCTATAAATGGATCTTTACAGCTTGCAGACTTTGTGATCTCCATCACTGAAAGTGAAATTCAAAGACTGCTCCATATAGATATTTTCTTCAAGATATCCATTCAGGAATATCATTTTCACGTCCATCTGCTATATCTCATATTCGTAAAAAGCTGCAATAGCAAGGAATGTGCACATAAATTTAAACATTAGCCATAGGCGAAAAGGCATCCAAATAGTTAATGCCTTCACGCTGACTATAACTTTCACCACGAGCCTGACTTTATAGTGTTCTGTGCCTTAGAAGCTAATTATTGACTGACATATTTTATAATTTTAAGATTTAATCTTGTGCTTATAATATTTTTATCATCAATAAAGGACTTGTTATTCCAATCATGTTTTTGTGTCCATGATTTGCTCTAGAAATTAACAAAGAAGATTTTATACATTCTCAAAGTGTTGAGAATTTGAGATATACATTAATTAGTAGTTAATTTTTCAATGCTTCTGATCAAAAGATCATCACGAAAGATAATGATCAATCCATTCAAGATTGATGTACGGTTTACCTTTATTGCAGGTAGAGGAGTCTTGGATCTGCAGTATAGGGAACTAGGGTGAGGGTGCGGATGGTTGTTAGAGAATAACTTGTACTAAGCATGATCAAAATGAGAACCACTTGGATATCAACTTACTCATCAGTGGTCTTTTTGATACTGTAGTGGTGTGAGTGGTCTTTTGACCTACGATGTCATCGACTATTCGCAACAAGGCTACTGAGTTTGACTGTATATTTTTTTGATCCCTAGCCATTCAAATCCTTGCTATGTATGTTGGCTGGAGTAGGTTCAGATTCACTATTTAGAGTAGAATGCACTAGATAGAATCTATCGATCTTGGTAGAAAAGGAGAAGTCTTATGCAATTCGCGAGTCTAAGTTCAGAAAGTCTTTGGCCAAAGCAAGTCTGAATACTGGAAAGAAGTTTTCATGGGATTCACAAATGAACTTGAATCGAGACAATCTAGCATATGACTGATGATGGGGTTGTTGGGTTTCGATGGCACAGTGGAAGAGTTAGGTGTTTAAAATTTTTATTTAAGACACCTGACGCACTAGAAATCCTATTGTCCAAAAATCCTTGACTATATCAATCAAAGTATAATTAAATTAAACTTGGGTAAGAAGAATATCTGTAGTGCTCATCTCAATTTTCATAAGATATCCAAGTGTCTTCCCTCTAACAGTGATCCATACAAAAATTAAACCAAAGACAGTACTCCTCCTTCACCTTGTTTCAAGAGTTCTAGCTCCTAGAACTCAACTAGTCCTATATCAGTCAGATTTCTTTAAGAACCTGACTCGACCCTCTTAGAACCTCCTTTGGACTTTTGATTCTACTTCTTTAGGACCCTCACAACCTTTATTTGGATCAGATAAGGCTTTTTCTTAAATCTCAAAGCCTTATCCTAAAACTAAGATGGGTTGTAAGAAAGAAGGGAGAGCTACAGAGAGGAAAATAAAAACTCGATCTGAATGCCTCGGACATCCAGCACCCAGGCCTTTCTATAGCCACCAGAGGGATGCCAAAAGGGAGGAACACACCCCACAAAAAAATTTATCTGATCTAATTATCAGAGATAAGAGTTTCTTTAAGCAGAAGGATTCTTATCAATGATACGTCGATCAGCACCCTCACCTACACGTGTGACCAGAAAAGGGATGCAAACACCTGCATGTGCGACTAGAGAAGGGATATTTTCGCATCCCTTCTCAAATCAAAAAAATCCACAAAAATCTATGTGGATAAGGGACTTATTATTGATTCCAAAAAACTTGATAAGGTGGTAAAAATCTCATGGAAGGATGTTATCCTCTCACCTCTTCATTTGAGTTCTGATCACCATGCGTGCGCATGTGAGAGAAGTTTTGGTATCCATTTAGCCCTCTGATAAATATAAAAAAAAATTAGATAATTCACCAAAAATAGCTGATCAAATATGGAACATTATCAAAAAAATTGTTTCAATTTGAATGAGTTTGATCAGGAGAAGGACTCTCCAAAACATGAGAAAATGCGATGCTTCAACACGCGCACGAGAGACCCTTCTCGTTTCCAATTTTTCTCTGCCCCATATTAATCCAAAAAAATCCATCTCATGCTTTGAGATGTGCACTAGAGGATGGAGGGTGATTAGAGCTCCACACAAGGACTCCTCCTTCTACTCACGTCAACACGTGCATGCCAATTCTGATTTGCACCAAGAGTCCTTCACAACTTGGACTCTTCATAATTGGTGTTAAAATGAGATGTGACACCCCACTTTAGGCTGCTTCCAAGTGGCACAACCTGACCCAAATATTCATCAAATTGAGTTAGCTAATTAGCAAGGAATGAGACCAAATTGATCTCCTAAGGAGCTAGGATTTTCACACGTGCTAGCATGCTTACTGGGAACCCTGATTGAATCCAAAATTTCAATCAACCTTATTAAAAGGATCCTTGGTCAATTTTTATATGTGTGTGATCCATTGGGTTCTACATCTAACCAGCAATAGGTTCAGATGCAAGTTGATCGAATTTGATTAGATTTCAATCTAACCAATTTAGGTCCAATCGAGCTAACCCGAGTTCAACAATTAGAATCTTTTCTAATTGATGATCGAATTAAACTTTTTAATTTGATCAAATCTACAAGTCAAGATTAACATCTAAAAATATATCATGACTATCCAGAAGATGTAAAATTTGATAAAAATATCAAATATACCCTTTAGTGGTAAGTTTTCGTGCAATTCAATCTTTCGATCATCCCTGCATCCTAAATATGTTCATGAGTATGAAATTATATCAAACTCAAACACATATTCATATCAATTCTCAATTAATCAAGGATGACTCTGATAAAGAAGTATTAAAAATTCTTTCTAATTTTTTCCTACTTTTGGCCAAAAGATTTTTTCGAGTCATGTAGGGATGAGAATACACAAGATGCGATCTCCTCTTACTAGGAGCGATCGATTTCATATTGACCTACTCATAACCTTCATACATATTCCACCATATCCAAAATACCCGTACATGTCTTAATTCATGCCTAGGTATGAATCAAAATATGGATTCATGTGCACAAGTTTCATGGTGATCTCAGATCTAAGGATCACTTGCATAACTTTCACTTAGAGAACCATCTTTAACATGCAAATAAGGCTTCCATAAGATATTCTCTTTTATCGAGTCAATTTAGTGGACTCATTTTCAAATGAGCACCCACATCCTTATATTAGTATCCAATACACAAATGGCTAGTGAGATCTGGCACCCTCTCTATCGAGCATACATAGGATGTGTCAGTCTATCTGAAATATTGATCTCCGACTCAATGCTCCTACAATTAGAAATATTTAAGATTAAGATTTTAAGATATTAGGTCTCACTAGCATGACCCATTCATATCTCCTAAAACTATTATCCTAATCTTTGAGATTCATCATAATCTTAAACATAATAAGATGCAGCTAAAATGATGAATCAATATCTTATTTTATTATCAAATAATAAATATCATTGCATGAGTTGAAAAATTACAAAGAAAAATCCCATCACAACACACTTGTGATTGCCTTATAGGGCACTTTTCTTTCAATCTTCTACTTATACTAAAGCCAATCATCTTTATATTTCAATCCTATATAATCAAGATGGCAATCAAATAGCTGCTGTGGTATGACCTTAGTGAATGGGTATGCTATATTGTTCTTTGTGTCTACTCATTCAAGGATAAAATCTTGTCTCTCTATAATTTTTCGAATGAGATGGAAGCATATGAGGATGTGCTTGAATTTTTGATGAGATCTAGGTTCCTTAGCTTGAATAACAGTTTCAGTGTTACTACAATAGAGTGGCATCGATTCTTCAATCTTAGGAACGACTCCTAATTCTATGATGGACTTCTTCATCCAGACAGCTTTCTTAGCGACTTCACTAGTAGCAATATATTCTACCTCAGTGGTCGAGTCAGTTACTATCTGCTACTTGAAACTCTTCTAACTCACTGCCCCAACATTTAGGGTGAACACATATCCCGATATTGACTTCCTATCATCTGGATCAGATTGAAAATTAGAATCTGCATATCCCTCTAGTTTTAGCTTTGATCCTCCTCTATATATGAGAAAAATATCTTTAATCTTTCTTAGGTACTTCAGAATATTTTTTACAACTTTCCAAAGATCTTCCCCTAGATCAGCCTGAAATCTGCTAACTACGCCTAAAGCAAAAGCTACATCAGGCCTGGTACATAGCATGACATACATAATTGATCCCATAGTCGAAGCATAAGAGATTTTATTCATCCTCTTCCTCTCCTCTGGTGTCTTAAGACATATTTTCTTAGAGAGACATATACCATAACTTGCAGGCAAGTAATCTCTCTTACGTGCCTCCATATTAAATCTCTTTAATATGAGATCTATGTACCGTGACTGGGATAAGCCTAACATCCTTTTATATCTATCTCTACAGATCTTCATACATAATATATAGGATGCTTCACCCAAGTCTTTCATAAAAAACTTATTCGATAGCCAAGTCTTGACTGATTGCATCATTGGGATATCATTTTCAATGAGCAGTATGTCATCGTATACAAAATCAAGAAGACAATAGCACTCCCACTTGTCATCTTATACACACATGGTTCATCCTTATTTTTGATAAAGCCAAACTCTTTAACTGTCATATTAAATCAGATGTTCCAGCTCTTTGAAGCTGCTTCAATCCATAAATGGATTTTTTTAGCTTGCATACTTGATTTGCCCTCCCACTTGAGATAAATTCTTCTGACTGAGTCATATAGACCTCTTCCTCAAGATTACCATTAAGAAAAGTGGTCTTGACATCCATCTGCCAGATCTCTAAATTGTAGTATGCTACTATAGCAAGCAAAATTCAGATGGACTTGAGTATAGTCACTGGTGAGAAAGTTTCATCATAGTCAATTTTTTGCCTTTGTCTGAAACCCTTCACCACCAATCTAGCTTTGTAGATTTTTATTTGGCCATCTACTCGGCTCTTCTTTTTGAAGACCTACTTGCACCCTATTGGGGTCACACCCTCAGGCACATCAACCAATGTCCATACTTAGTTAGTGTACATTGAGTCCATCTCAGATTTTATAGCTTCCAGCCATCTGTCTGAGTCTCTACTCATTACAGCTTCTGAATAGGTTAGTGGATCATCATCCTGAATGATGTTGATCAAATTATCATTCTCAATGATAAAAATATATCTTAGAGGTGCTTGACACACTCTATCTGACCTTCGAAGAGGAGGTATGTGCTGTGGATGTACCTCATCCTTGGATACTTCTAATTGAAGATCTTCTTATGGTTCAACCATAGATATTTCTAGATTGGTTTGTAGATCCTGAACTTTCATAAGTTTAATATTCCTCACACTGCCTCCTTCTTGGATGAATTTATTTTTCAAGAAAGTGACGTACTTACTAATAAAAATCTTTTGTTCAGTAAGATGGTAGAAGCAGTATCCATTAGTTTTCTTAGGATATCCTACAAACCTACACTTGTCTGATCTAGCACTAAGCTTTTGTCTAAAAATATTTTTGATATAAGCAAGACAGCCCCAAATCTTAAGATATTTAAGATTAGACTTTCTTTCCTTCCATATCTCATATGGTGTGCTTGCAACAGACTTTGAAGGCACTCTGTTTAAAATATATGTGGCAGTCTCTAGGGCATATCTTCAGAAAGATATTGGAAGATCAGTGAAGCACATCATGGACTGCACCATATCTATTAAAGTATAATTTCTCTTTCAGCTACACCATTTAACTAGAGTATATAAGGAGGAATCCATTTAGAGAGAATACTTTTACTTTTAAGATGATCAAGAAATTCACTAAATAAGTATTCTCCTCCTCGATCAAATCAAAGAACTTTGATACTTTTTTTAGTTTATTTCTTGATCATACATTGATACTCCTTGACTTATCAAAGGCTTTGAATTTATATTTTATAAGATACACATATCTGAATCTTGATAGATCATTTGTAAAGATGATAAAATAGGAGTATCCTCCTCTGGCCTGAGTTATCATTGGTCCACATATATTTGTATATACTAGGGCTAACAACTCATTCATCCTCTCTCTATGTCTAGAAAATAGAGTCTTGATCATCTTATCCATGAGATAAGATTCATAAGTTTCTAATGATTCATAATCATATGGATCAAAAATTTTTTTTTGTATAACTTGTTTATCCTTGACTCATTAATATGACCAAGGTGACAATGTCAGAGATATGTGATATCACATCTTCTCTCTTTCTTTTCATATTTCTTTCAATATGAAAAATATTTCTATTGAGTGTAAGAATTAAAAGATTATTATCCATATAATCACTACTATAAAATTTATTAGAAAAAAAAATGGAACATCCATTTCCCATTAGCCTTATTTCATAATCTTGTTTTAATAACAAAGATATAGAAATAATATTTCTAATAATCTTTGATATGTAATAATAGTCTTTCAATTTTAAAATTTTGTCTGAAGATAAATCAAGCACATAAGTTTCCACAGCCTTACGCTAATGGACTCTCCACTTGCACCATAAAGCTCAAAGTCATCTCTTTCAGACCTTTGATATTTTATAGTCGCTGTAATGAATTACAAATATGCGATCCATAGACAGTATCTAATACCCAAGTACCAAGTTTGAGCCACTCAACAAAAAATAGGTCTGTATCATATACACACTTTTTGATGCTATACTTGCATCCAGCTTCAATCTTGCAAGATAATTCTTATAATTATACTCTCAATATCTAAATTTATAATAAAATGAACAGATAATATCTGTGGAGACATCTTTTGCCTTCTCATTATTACTGACCAATCCAAGGTCAGGGATATCCAGAACATCAGAGTTCTTCTCTGATATAAACCTAATTTGCAAGTTCCTAAACCAATCCACATAGTTTGGATCGGTCAATATATTTTTATCTATGGTATTATGCAGTGAAAATAAAAAAGACATAATGCAAATTTAAATCTACATAAATAAGAATAATAGTATAAGCATACCACTCATGTTTGACATGCATAACTAGATGAGGTCTTTTAACTAGTTTGTCTCTTACTATTTTATCAGATACCATAGCCCTCTCCTATGGTAAACGAGAAATCTTAATCTGATTTCTTAATGGGGTTGAGATCCTAATCTCTCCATGAAATCTTTGGATATCACAACAAATCTCAATAAGTTCAGAGATAGAAAAATCTATCCAATTGTATCTCATGCAATTTTCAACATAAATCTTGCTTCTAAAAATACTCATAGCCTTGTGGATATCACAACAAACTATAGTATTTTTAGTTAAGTCAGATCTTTTATTTTTATACAGTCATATCTGAAAAATACTATTCTTATGGATAGTATAACAAAGCAACATATCCAAATATGCTATAAAGCATCTAGTATGCATCAAGACAAATCCACATCAATTTCCATAGCAAGCCTTATGGATATCATAATAAATCTATTATAATTTTTGACAGGATATTGACTAGGCATGAAGGAAGACAAATATAGTGTTCAAAATACTGAGCAACCTTTATTCAAGATTTAAACTAATCAATTGATCAGAAAAGTGTTAAGATTGGTGGGGGTCCCCCCGTTGCTTTTCTTAGACACTAATAAATACTAGCCAGCCAACAAATGAAACCAATTAAATAACCACCATATTTGAAAACACTCTTTAGACACTAATTGATTAATCAAATCAAAAATAGGTCAGCTACTAGTTCACAACACTATGACTTAATATAATTTTTATGAGAGCTTTAATGGTCTCATGCACATCCTAATTCAATCAATCATAATGATGCTCTATTATAGTTGTATCTTAACAATCATCACAACTAATCATAGCATCTAATCATATCTCTAAAATATGAAATTATAATCATTCAACATGATTATATCATAGCATATCATATGCATGAATATAAAATATTCTTTTCATGGTTCTTCTTTTTGGAACATCACAGTGGCATCCCTACATGCCATAAGAGTACCACATGGAATGGATAGAGAGGGTCTTTGAACCCTACTTGCTCTTATGATTGGATGGTTTGATGATGAACTTCAATTCGAGTACTAGACTACTGAAAAAAAATTTATACATGCATCATGCATTTTATATTTAAAATATATCTCTAAGACATGCTAGGGTTTGGATGTTCAATTGGGTTCAACCCTTGACCCAACTTGAACCAAACCAAAAGCCCATGCTTGATTACAATCAAGATAATAATTTAACTTTTGATTATATAAATCAAGATAGGCTCTGATATTACTGTTGGATTTTGATGGTGTAGCAGAAGAGCCAGATGTTTAAAATTTTTATTCAAAACACATGACACACCGAAAATCTTAATGCCCAAAAATGTTTAACTATATCAATCAAAGTATAATTAAATTAAACTTGGATAAGAAGAATACTTATAATGCTAATCTTAATTTTTACAAGGCATCCAAATGTCCATCCTCCAATGGTGATCCACACAAAAATTAAATCAAAGACAGCGCTCCTCCTTCACCTTTCTTCAAGAGTTCTAGCCCCTAGAACTCGACTAGCCCTGTATCAGTCAGGTTTCTCTAAGAACCTAACTTGACCCTCTTAGAACCTCCTCTAGACTTTTGATTCTCTTTTTTTAGGATCCTCACAATCTTTGTTTGGACCAAATAAGGCTTTGTCTTAAATCCCCAAGCCTTGTCCTAAAACTAAGATGGATTGTAGGAAAGAAGGGAGAGCTACGGAGAGGAAAATAGAAACTCAATCTGAATTCCTCAGACACCCAGTACTCATAATTTTTTATAGCCACCAGAGGGATGCCAAAAGGAAGCGACATAGCTCACAAAAAAGTTTTATCTGATCTAATTATCAGAGATAAGAGTTCCTTCAAGCAGAAGGACTCTTATCAATGATACGTCGATTAGCACCCTCACCTGCACAAGCGACCAAAGAAGAGATATTTTCACATCCCTTCTCAAGTTAAAAATCCATGTGGATAAGGAACTCATTTAAGAATCTAGAAAACTTGATAAGGTGATAAAAATCTCACAAAAGGATGTTATCCTTGCACCTCTTCATGCAAGTTCTGATCACCATGCGCACACGCATGCGAGAGAAGTTTTGGCATCCGTTTGGCTCTCTGTTAAATCTGGAAAAATTTTAGATAATTTATAAAAATAGCTAATCAAATATGGAAATTATCAAAAAAAAATCAATCCAATTTGAATGAGTTTGATTAGGAGGACTTTCCAAAACATGAGGAAATGCGATGCTTCAACACGTGCACATGAGAGACCCTTCTTGTCTCCAATTTTTTCCCACCCCATATTAATCCAGAAAAATACATCTCATGCTTTGAGATGTGCATCAAAGAATGGAGGGTGATTAGGCCTGCCACATGCATCTGAATCCCATGCCAGAAGGACTCTTCGTTCTGCTCAGCCAACACATGCATGCCAATTCTAATTTGCGCCAAGAGTCCTTCACAACTTGGACTCTTTATAATTGGCATTAAAATGAGATGTGATGCTTCACTTTGGGCTGCTTCCAGATGGCATGACCTGACCCAAATTTTATCAAATTGGACTAGCTAATTAGCAAGGGATGAGACCAAATTGGTCTCCTAAGGCGTTAGGATTTCCACACATAATAATATGATTATCGAGAACCCTGATCGAATCCAAAATTTCAATCAACCTTATTAAAAGGGTCCTTGATAAATTTTTATATGTGTGTGATCTATTAGATTTCACATCTAGTTAGTAGTAGGTCTAAATGCAAGTTGACCGAATTTGATTAGATTTCAATCTAACCGATTTAGGTCCAATCAAGCTAATTCGAGTTCAATAATTAAAATTTTTCTAATTAACGATCAAATTAAACTCTTTAATTTGATCAAACCTACAAATCAAGATTGATGTCTAGCAACATATCATGATTGTTGGTGCAGAATTTTACTGACATCGGAGAAACTGGAGTCGAGAGGATCGCGTCCGCCGTCGGGACCTACAAAGAAAGTCTAAACCAGAGTAGTACTCTGCTTCAATAGAAATGGAGCACTCAAATGAGATTTTAGCAGAGTTTTCAGATAAACTTTAGAGCTTAGAGGAGAATGTATCTGGGGGAACCTTTTTATAAATGGAGAACGCAACTGATTGACAGCGACATCTGTAACTGCCTGGTAGTGGGCCGTTCGGGGCCACGCGGAGTTTGTTACGGAGAGTAGTGGCGTCACGGAGCCGTTCAGGGCCACGTGGAGTTTGTTATGGAGAGTGAAGTGGTATCCATTGTCGTGACTTGCCAGAGAGTGATGGAGCCACATGGAATCTGTTACAGAGAGTGGAGCAGGATAGTGGCCATTGTCGTGACTTACCAGAGGGTTCGGGTCTGACGGTCGAAGCTCGACTGGGATGTCTGATGGAGCGGAATGGCTCTCTGTCTCAACAATCCAGAAGAAGTTCAGATGTTTTTGAGGTTGCTGACGAGTCTACTGTTGTCGGATGCCTTGGGCGCTAATGCTACAGGCGGGAGTCATCTACTGTAGAAGCTCGGACGGAGACTTTTGTTGGTGAAGTCCGATACGGGTCCGATTGCTAGAGAAGTCCGTCTGGATTTGCCTGATGTGGAAGCTCGTTTGAAGATTATCTGTCGGAGAGGTCCAGTTTCATAGGAATCGATAGGGGGTCATCCGACAGTGGAGTTCGAATGGCATTGTGGAGGTTTGTCCGCTGAAGGAGTCTTGAGGACACTGTGGAAGGTCAAACATCGAAGAAGTCCAAGATTCAATATTCAATTCTGTTGTGGAAGTTCGGACGGAGTCCGGCTTTTGTAGGAGTCTGAAAGGAGTCCACTTATTATAGAAGCTCGGACGGAGACTTCTTATTATAGAAGTCCCACTGTTAGAGAAGCTCGAACATTGACGAAGTTCGAAAAAAGCTCGGAATAAAGATCCAACTGGTGGAGCCCATCCTTGTAGGAGTTCGTCTGTGATCCATCCACTGTAGAAGTTCGGATGGATCTGCTTGCAATAGAAGTTTGAGGTAGAGATCCGATTCTTGTAGGAGCTGGATGAAATTCGAAAGGCGGTCGACTATCGTAGAAACTCGGATGAGGTCTGATTACTGTAGAAGTCCTGCTGTTGGAGAAGTTCAGACATTGACGAAGTTCGAAAGAAGTTTGGAATAAAGTCGTTCGTGGCCGAAAGAAGTCTGGAAGAGATTCAGAGGGTAGCTAATCACTGTAGAAAGTTGGCTGATAATGAAACCCAGGAAGCATTTGGAGCAGTCCGGTAGATGAATGGGAGAGCTCATTATCAGAGAAGTCCGGATGGTATTATGGAAGCTCGGACGGTCTAGGGGGGTCAGAGAGACGCCATACAAGGTCGGAAGCCGGAAGAGCCCTGGAAGGGTTGGCCTTTTACAAACTTCAGCTGGGGGTATTTTATACCCAACACCAGTCCCCCTACTTTCGAGTTCAGATTCCAAATGAAGGGAGTACAGAGAAATTTTTACAGCCGAAGTTGCCTCCCATAATTTTCGTACTTGGTTGTTTCTAGATATTTTGGCATTTGGCGGCTGGTGCTGGAGTCTTTTCAAATCAAGGCAACCCGAAAAGGTTTTTTTGAAATTTCTGCTGGAGCGCTACTCTAGGTACAGTGCAATAATGGTTTTATCAGTTGTCGGCCACTTTCAGCTGCCTTTCACGGTGAGTGGGCCACATGGCGGTTATAGGTCGGCCAGAGGAGACCTGCAGTCATTATTGCACCGGACCCTATCGTCTATTTAAACCCACCTCCCTCCTTCAGGGATCTCACTTTGCACAGGAGTTTCTTCGGTCCCTCCTTCTTCCTGAGAGTTTCATTCTTTCTCAGCATCCTTCTCGGCCTTAGGCGTTCTTTGAGTCATCCCTATCTGCATCTCTGCATCCTTCAGACCAGCCTAGGTTAGCTCCAAAACTCTCCTTTTTTTTATGGCTCTGTCTCTAAATTATGCCGATCTTCCTTTGTTGCAGATATGGGCACGGACGCGGCTCGGATGTTAGCCAAGAGTCTCAAGGCCCACAAGAGGGAAGGCGCTGTAACTTCTGGGTCGACGAAGAAGGCGAGGGTAGAAGAGATAGATCCGGTCATGCTTCATCTTGATCACCCAAGCCCGTGCTTGTGGTACATCTTCGATCGCGAGTACTTTCCGATCTCGCGGAAGGGGGGAGCAGAAGGGGGGCTGGAAGAAGAAGTCAGGTACTTAAAGCAATCCTCGATGATGGCTGGAACTGAGAGTTCAAAGTCTGATGAAGCTGAGCTTTCCTAGAGCTTTTTTACCTTTTATTCTATGTATTCCTTTCCTTTCTTGTTGCTCTTTTTTTTTGGCCTTCAAAGGCTTTGTAACGTGCACTTTACTAATGAAATAAAAAGAAACTTTTTCGTTACCTTGTCCCTTCTTGCATTAAGTTGTCATTTACCGAATTTCTTTTATCTTCCTTCTTTTTCGACGTCGGCATTGTTTGAAGATTCCTGGTCATCGCCGTATTGATTCGCCCTTAGAGACTGGAGATTTTCAACAAGGGTTTTCTTCCTCGTTGAGATGAGGTCCCTTGAACCTCGAATGTAGTTCATTTATATATATTTTTTTTTGTATAGCTCATCATATTTTCTTCTTCTTTTTTGTGTTAGGGCGAAAGTTTTCTCTTCTGCTCCTAACAGGATTGTAGGGGTGTAAAGGAGTTGCTGAGGGGCTTTTTCCTTCATCCGGTCTCAAATGACCAGATCTTCATTTGTGTCAGGATGAGGTTCTCCTCCTGTTCCTGCCACAATCAATTTCAGCTCACGTTAGGATGAGGTCAGCTGTGGGGGCACGTAAGGGTCGTTGTAAGGGCCTCTCCCCCCATCCGGTCTCTAAATAATCGGACCTTCGACTTTGCTCATGTTAGGATGAGGTTCTCCTCCTATTCCTAACATGGCTATGGGGCACATAAGGGTCGTTGTAAGGGCCTCTTTCCCCATCCGGTCTTTAAATAATCGGGCCTTCGACTTTGCTCATGTTAGGACGAAGTTCTCCTCCTGTTCCTAACATAGCTGTGGGGGCACATAAGGGCCATTGTAAGGGCTTCTCCCCCCATCTGATCTTTAAATAACCAGACCTTCGACTTTGCTCATGTTAGGATGAGGTTCTACTCCTATTCCTAACATGGCTATGGGGGCACACAAGGGCCGTTGTAAGGGCCTCTCCCCCCATTCGGTCTTTAAATAATCGGACCTTCGACTTTGCTTATGTTAGGATGAGATTCTTCTCCTATTCCTAATATGGCTGTGGGGGCACATAAGGACCGTTGTAAGGGTCTCTCCCTCCATCCGTCTTTAAATAATCAGACCTTCAATTTTGCTCATGTTAGGATGAGGTTCTCCTCCTGTTCGTAACATGGCATGGGGGCACATAAGGGCCATTGTAAGGGTCTCTCCCCCTATCCAGTCTCTAAATAATCGGACCTTCGTTTGTGTCAGGATGAGATTTTTCTCTTGTTCTCGACATGCTTAATTTTGATTGTCTGAAGGAGCTACTCCCTGTCGTTATAAGCTCATACCAAAAGAAAAGATATGTGAATATGAAAAAATTTTTATTTAAGATATGCGAATATGAAAGAAACTTTTAGAGCTGCTACTCTCCCAATAAGGTGCTGAACTTCTTTTATTGACTTCGGGGTGGTCATTTCCTAGATGGCACGAATCCTTTTCGGATTTGCCTCGATCCCACACCCCAACACCATGAAGCCCAAGAATTTTTTTGAGGTTACTCCAAAAGCGTACTTGGCCGGGTTCAGCTTCATCTTATATTTTCGGAGAGTGCTGAAGGTCTCCTCAAGGTCGGCGACGTGGTTCTTTGTGGATTTGCTTTTTACAAGCATATCGTCCATGTAGACCTCCATGTTGCGGCCGATCTGCTCTTTGAAGATCTTGTTCACCAATTGTTGGTAGGTCGCCCCTACATTTTTAAGGCCAAAAGGCATGACCCTGTAACAATAAAGACCACGGTTAGTAATAAAAGCAGTTTTTTCTTCATCCTCCAGTGCCATCCTGATTTGATTGTAGCCGAAAAATGCATCCATGAAGGTGAGAAGCTCGTGGCCCGAAGTTGCATCCATTAATTGATCAATTCTGGGCAGAGGGTAACTGTCCTTCGGGCAGACTTTGTTTAGCTTTTTGAAGTCTATACACATCCTCCACTTGTCGTTCGCCTTCTTGACAAGAACCACATTGGAGACCCAGTTTGGGTAGTTGACTTCTCTGATGAACCCGACTTTCAGGAGTTTATCAACTTCCTCAGCTATTTCCACTTAACTTTTTGGTGCATGACTTCAAATTTTTTCCTTCGTCGGCCGATGTTTGGGATCAACAACCAGGCAGTGTTCCATGACTCCCACATCAATCCCTGGCATGCCCGTCGGGACCCAAGCAAAAATATCCACATTCTTTTGTAAGAAATTGACGAGCTGTGTCCATACCTCTTCTCCTAGGTTAGAGCCGATCTTCACCACATGCTCCTCATTCCCATCGTTCAAAGGAACTGAGACAAGATCTTCAATTGGCTCACCCCGTTCTTCAGCAAGGTCGTCGTGAGTGTCCAATCCATCAATCGGGTAGGGGTCGGACTGACCATTTCTTTGAAGGGCTATGTTGTAGCAGTGTCTTGCCAGGGCTTAATCTCCTCTGACCTCTCCGACTCCTTGGCTAGTAGAAAATTTCAGCTTCAAGTGGTAGATCGACACCACAGCTCGGAGGGCGTTGAGGCAAGGTCGGCCGAGTATTGCGTTGTAGGCAGAAGGCGCCCTTACTACCAGAAAATCTACTTGCACTCTTGATTGCTTTGGGTACCAGCCTGCAACCACGGTTAAAGTTATTACCCCTTCCACTGGCACAGCATCGCCAGTGAACCCTACCAATGGGGAGTTTATTGGCCCCAATCGACCATCTGGAATGGATATTTTTGAGAATGCATCGTAAAATAGAATATCGACTGAGCTCCCACTATCAACAAGAATGTGGCGTACATCATAGTCAACAATATTTAAAGAAACTACAACCGCATCATTATATGGGAATTGAATCTCCTGGGCATCTTCTTCAGTAAAGGTTATAGACTCTTCAGTCCTCTGTCGCTTAGGCGGTACGGCTGATCCACTAGCTGCTCCCTGTTGGGATCCTCCAGAGATGGTGTTGACGATCTCGGTTGGAGGTCGATCTTCAGGCTGTTCCTCCCTCTTTGGCGGCTCTGGCAGTGGTAGGGCTCTCAGCCGATCCTCCTACCTTCAGATCGGCGTCGGATGAATCTATCGAGCGACCTCGTCTGATGAGCTCCTGATTTGCCAGTTTATTTCTTGGAATCTTTGATCCAGGAGGTTCTCTTGACTGTGAGTCTCGAGGGTCTTCTAGTAGAACGGAGGTAAGGACCTCCGAGGGTGGAATCATGATCGGACGGAGGGCTCTCCACCATCTGCTTCTCCTTTTCGGGGAAGACAGGGCGACTGGCCCAAGTGGCCCACCCGATCGTCGGATTTTGAAACTCCAACGATGCTCTTTCCAGCCGCACTGATGTCTGCGGCTGCTGCGGCTGCTGCTGCATGGCCTGCACTGCTTCGGTGAGGCCCCTGACCTGCTGAACCAACAAGTCGAACTGCTCCATATCGCCGCCGTTGTCGGAGGAGGAGGAGCTTGGAAAATTGGAGATGAGATCGGAGCTTGCGGGGCTCACTGAGATCTGACCGCGGAGGCCATGGATCGCCTGGTGGATGTCTTTCGAGGAGGCATCAGGTGAAGATTTGGCAGGAGAAGGAGAAGAAGATGTCGGAGAAGATGATCGGAGACGGTCCCATTAAGCACTCCTTTAAGAATAAGGGTACTGCGAAGACATAGCGCCCTTCCTCTAGCGCCAATTATGTTGGTGCAGAATTCTGCTGACATTGGAGAAGCTGGAGTCGAGAGGATCGCGTCCGCTGTCGGGACCTACAAGGGAAGTCTAAATCGGAGTTGGAGATGCTCTGGCAGGACCCTCCGATGCTCAAGTCAGTACTCTGCTTCAACAGAAATGGAGCACTCAAATAGAATTTTAGCAGAGTTTCGAGATAGAGTTTAGAGCTTAGAGGAGAACATATCTGGAGGGCCCTTTTTATAGATGGAGAGCACAACTGATTGACAGCGATGTCTGTAACTGCCTGGTAGTGGGCCGTTCGGGGCCACGCAAAGTTTGTTACAGAGGGTGGTGGCGTCAAGGGGCCGTTCAGGGCCACGTGGAGTTTGTTATGGAGAGTGGAGTGGTGTCCGTTGTCGCGACTTGCCAAAGAGTGGTGGAGCCACGTGAAATCTGTTACAGAGAGTGGAGCGGATAGTGACCATTGTCGTGACTTGCCAGAGAGTTCGGGTCTGACAGTCGAAGCTCGGTTGGGACGTCTGATGGAGCGGAATGGCTCTCTGTCTCAGTAATCCAGAAGAAGTTCGGATGTTTTCGAGGTTGCTGACGAGTTTACTGTTGTTAGGTGCCTTGGACGCTGATGCTACAGGCGGGAGTCATCTGCTGTAGAAGCTCAGACGGAGACTTTTTGTTGGTGAAGTCCGGTAGGAGTCCGATTGCTAGAGAAGCCCGTCTGGGATTTGCCTGATATGGAAGCTCGTCTAAAGATTGTCCGTCAGAGAGGTCTAGTTTCATGAGGAATCCAACAGGAGGTCATCCGACAGTGGAGTTCGGATGGCGTTGTGGAGGTTTGTCCGTTGGAGGAGTCTTGAGGACACTGTGGAAGGTCAAACATTGGAGGAGTCCAGGATTCAATATTCAATTCTGCTGTGAAAGTTTGGACAGAGTCCGACTTTTGTAGGAGTCTGAAAGGAGTCCGCTTATTGTAAAAGCTCGGACGGAGACTTCTTATTGTAGAAGTCCTGCTGTTGGAGAAGCTCGGACATTGACAAAGTCCGAAAGAAGTTTGGAATAAAGATCCAGCTGGTGGAGCCCGTCCGTTGTAGGAGTTCGTCTGTGATCCATCCACTGTAGAAGTTCGGATGGAGTCCGCTTGCAATAGAAGTTCGAGATAGAGATCCAGTTCTTGTAGGAGCTCGGATGAAATCCAGAAGGCGGTCGATCGTCGTAGAAACTCGGATGGGGTCTGGTTATTGTAGAAGTCCTGCTGTTGGAGAAGCTCAGACATTGACGAAGTCTGGAAGAAGTATGGAATAAAGTCGTTCGTGGCCAGAAGAAGTCTGGAAGAGATTCAGAGGGTAGCTAATCACTGTAGAAAGTCGGCTGATAATGAAGCCCAGGGAGCATTTGGAGCAGTCCGGTAGATGAATGGAGGAGCTCATTATCGGAGAAGTCCGGATGGTATTATGGAAGCTCGGACGGTCGAGGGGGTTCAGAGAGACGCCATACAAGGTTGGAAGTCGGAAGAGCCCTGGAAGGGTCGACCTTTTACAAACTTCGGCTGGGGGTATTTTATACCCAACAATGACTATCCATAAGATATGAAATTTGATGAAAATATTAAATATATCCTTCGATGGCAAGTTACCGTACAATTCAATCCTTCGATCATCCCTGCACCCTGAATATGTTCACGAGTATGGAATTATGTCAAACTCAAATATATATTTATATTGATTCTTAATTAATCAATGATGACTCTGATAAAGAAGTATTAGAAACTCTTTCTAATCTTCTTGTTGCTTTTGGCCAAAAGACTTTTTTCGAGTCATCCAGGGATGAGAATACACAGGATGCGATCTCCTCTTATTAGAAGCAATCGATTTCATGTTGACCTACTCATAATCTTCATACATATTCTACCATATCCAGAACATCCCATATATATCTTAATGCCATGCTTGGATATGAACCAAAATATGGGTTCATGTGCACAAGGTTCCATAGTGATCTCAAGTCTAAGGATCACTTGTACAACTTTCACTTAGAGAACCATCTTTGACATGCAAGTAAGGCTTCTGTTGGGTTTTAGTGATGTAGCAAAATATAATTTTAAAATTTTTAACATACATTCAATAATTAAAAATATAGTTTAACAATTAAACAAGAACATCAAAACATAAAACCCTAAGAACCCCTTGATGATTACAATCAAATATCAAAATCATACATATCAGGAGAATATCAGAATTCATATACCATCATGAAAACTATGAACTGGTAATCTTAATATCTCCATGAGACTCCAAAGTAGAAGCCTTCCAATGGTGATCTACACGGGATTCATCAGGGCCCTTCCCAATTCGTCATGGTGCGTGCAACCTTCTTCCTAAGTGCACTGCCGATTGTCCTTCGCAAGAACTGGTTGCACCATCACTTGAATGCCTTCATGACCTCCACTAGGATCTCTTTAGGAATCCTTCCTTAAAAGATCACACCATACAAAAATTAAATCAGATGTTCAACACTTGAACAAACTAATTTTAGGACAAACATCTCATGCTTTTCTTTTTCTCTCATCCCTTCCTTTCCATTTTTCCTCTCCCTTTTTCCCTTGTCCTTTTCCAGATTTTTTATATCAATTTCCTCTCATTTCCACACCCAACCACCACCCAAAATGGCACACCAAAACTGGTTGTAGTGCCCACTTTAAATAGGAAACAAGGGGGGATATTATGGGACGCCAACTCTTGGTGTCCCTTAAGTCTTACACGGCATTATTTAATTTTTTCCAAGGAATTCAAAGGATAAGCATGGAAATAGAAGAGACTAACCAGCAGAAGGACTCTTCCTCTACCTAGAAAAAATTATAACACCAACTCTTGGTGCGTGGGAAAGGATTTAACATGAGATTCCAAGAGTCCTTAACAATTAAGACTCTTCCAAATATACCAATGCATAAATGTGGCGTCCCATAAAATTTGGTGTTCAAACTCCTTCCAAAAGAAGGACTCCTTCTTTTTCATGCCAACATATCTCAATGGTCATCAGATGGTGCATGGGATAAAGAGAAATGCATCGAATAATAGGAAGAATTAAGAGTCCAATGTGAAATGAACTCTCCATTTTCAACACACAATAATATGGGCGTCCCACATTTATTTTGGCATGGAGCTCCTTCTCAGAGAAGGACTCCTCCTCTTCCATGCCCACACATCCCACAGCACCATTAGATGGGGCACAAAAATAAGGGATGTGTGGTACATGTAAGAAAATTAAGATAAATAAGAAAGGACTCTCCTTCCTCAACTCTCAAAATAAATGTGAAGCCAATTTAATTCTTGCATGTGGTTTCGGTGTGGAGGAGGTTTATTCACATGGAACTCTTCCATATATAAATCAGATAAACCAAGTAACAATTAGATAGTTCAAACCCAATCACATTAGGTCAAGGCAACAAGCAAAGGATAAACAAACACATTTGCACTGAACCCAATTGGAAATTTGGGTTAATTCATATGCTAGTAATTTAATTAACTCATTAAATTTATAATAAATTTAAATAGATTATATCAAGACTAAATTCTTATTGTGTGTAACTCATTGGATTCTAAATCTAGCCAGCAGTAGACCCAGACTCTCGACGTAACCCTAATCCGATTGGATTAGGTCAGCTCAGGAGCCCCAATCAACTAGGACTCTTCCTAATTGATTTTTGAATTAAACTCTTTTAATTTTGATGAGTCCACAAGTCAAGATTGACATCTAGAAATGTGTCATGACTATCTGAAAGATTTAAAATTTGATAGAAATATCAAAATTACCCTTCTATGACGAGTTACCGTGTAATTCAATCCTTCGATCACACAACATCTTGAAAAGATCATGGGTATGAAAATATGTCAAATCTAAATATCTATCCATATATATCTTAATCTAATGATGATAACTCAATTGATGAATCAGTAGAAACCATTTCTACTGTTCATACCTGCTCTGGTCAGAGACACTCAGAGTCATCATCCTATGAGATCACATAGGATGTTCTCTCCTCCTATAAAGAGTGACCGATTCTTTATTGACCACTCACAACCTTCATGCATACTTCACCATACTCAAAATATCTCACATATATTTCAAAGTGATGTACTAGGGAATAAACCAAAGTAAGAGTCGATGTACATAAGGTACCATGGTGATCTCAGGTTAAAGGATCACATGCACCACTCCTACTGAAGAACCATTTGTTGACATATCATAAGGCTCCATCAAATATTCTTTTTATTGGATTCCAACCATGCAATGAAAAGTAATTTTTAAAAAATTTAAAACAAGTAAATCAATAGCTTTATCAAATAAAACTATCGAGCCGAACCCAAAACACTAGAATCACTTTGCCAATCACGATCAAAGCAAATTCAAGCATGCAAAGAGATAGAAAATTATACTTTAACCATTATCAAAAAGTATCATGTTGGTGTTTTGCATATGACCCCAAGGTAGAAGTCCTCCAATGGTGATCCACATGGAAGTTGGCCAAAGTCCTTCCCAACCGGTGTGCTGCCGCAGCCTTGTTTTCTCAAGAATACTGTCGGCTTCGAACTTGCATCACGATCACACCAAAGCCCAATTGCTTTTTATCTCACCACCAAAATAATACCAAGAAGACACTCTTCAGATATCATATAACCTAGGATTTAATTTTTGATTTTAATATATGAAAAAATCAAATCCTAGGGCACTCAAGCAACACTTGCTGAAAATCTCACCACCCATGTAGCAACTTTTGCCACTCAAAATTCTTTTTTTTTTTTACATTTTTTTAGAATTTTTTTTATGTTTACCACATCCCTCTTCTTATTTTTAGCAAAAATCACCATCAGAAGTCATGTGGGGCATCTCCTATAAATAGGGGACCAGGGGATGTCACATGGGCTGAAGGGGTGCTAACCTTTGGCGCTCCAACTTTCCACTCACCAAATAAATTCACTGAGTAATTTTTTTGGTAATACAATAACTTAGAGTAGAAGGACTCTTAGTCTTCTATGTGCCATAAAAAATTTAATAAATTTTGGTATGAAAACATAGGATTTCTAATCAGAAATTTAAAATAATGCGTAGAAAATTAAGAATCCTCATTAAGAAGGACTTCCTTTCACATGCCTAAAATAAGGGGGGCGGCATTTATTTTTGCTATGGGTTCTTGTGGGCATAGAAGACTCCTTCTCCACTTGAAACTCTTTCAAGTTGGATAAGGATCCAATCCAAATTGACCCAATCTCATTAGGTCAAAGCCAACTAGTCTAGGTTAGCTCAAACACTTTGATCTAAACCAATTTGAAAATTTGGGTTAATACAATGTTCTAGCATATCAAATTAACCCATAGAATTTATATTAAACTCTAATTAGATCAGACCAAGACTAAATCCCAAAGT
Source organism: Elaeis guineensis (assembly GCF_000442705.2). Lineage (NCBI taxonomy): Eukaryota > Viridiplantae > Streptophyta > Magnoliopsida > Arecales > Arecaceae > Elaeis > Elaeis guineensis. Next base: position 46,734,473 of record NC_026001.2, on the reverse strand, counting down.
GTATGATATATTGGGTTCCAAATCTAGCCAGCAGTGGATCAAAATTTTCGACATAATCCTAATCTGATGAGATTAGGTCACCCGAAGAGTCCTAATCAACTTGGACTCTTCCAAATTGACTTCAGAATTAAATTCTTTTAATTCTGATGAATCTACAAGTCAAGATTAATATCTCTCAACATGTCATGATGATCTAAAAGATTTAAAATTTTGATAAAAAATTATCAAAATATCTTTTAGTGGTAAGTTCTCATGTAATTCAATCCTTCAATCAAACAACATCCCAGATGAGCTGTGGATAAGAAAATATGTCAAACCCAATCACTTATCTTTATGTATCTCGATCTGAAGGTGATGATTCAGTTGATAATATATTAAAAAAAATTTCTAATTATCACTCTGCTTTGGCCAAAGACTTTCAGAATCATCATCCTATGAGATCACATAGGATATTTGCTCTCCTTATTAGAAGTGACTGATCTCTAATTGATCACTCACAATCTCCATGCACACTTCACCATATCCAGAACACCCCACATAAGGAACAAAGAATTAAGCTAGGTAGTGAACTAAAATATGGATCTATATACACAAGGTACCATGGTGACCTCAGGTCTAAAGATCACTTACACAACTCCCACTAGAGAATCATCAGTTGATATGTAAATAAAACTCTATCTGATATTCTCTCATAGGTCAACTCAGTGAACTCATTCTCTAATGAGCACTCATATGCTTTTATTAGTATCACCACACAAGTGGTTGTGAGATCAACCACTCTCATTTCTAAGCATACATAGGATATGCCAATCTTACCGATATCATTGATCTCTGACTCAATGTACCAACGACTAGAAATATTTTAGGTTAGGGCTATCAAAGATTTAGGTCTCACTGACGTAATCTCATCATGATCTAAAACCATTGTCTGGACCTATGGGGTTCATTATAATCTTAAGAATAATAAGATGTGGCATATAATGAATCAAAAATATTTATTTTATTAAAATAAATATCAATTACATAAGCCACTTGTCAGAGTCACTACTCATGATAGCTTTCGAATAGGTCGTAGGATCATCATTCTCAATGATGTGGGTTGTATTGTCATTCTCAATGACAAACCAATATCTGAGTAGTACACTACGCACTCCACTTGACCTTCGGAGAGGAGGTGTGTGTAGTGGTTGTGCCTCAACAATGGACACATCTGGTTGAGAACTATTTAGTGAATCCTCGATGGGTTGGAGGTTTTGAACTTCCTCAAGTTCAACAGACCTCCCACTGCCTCCCTCTTGGATAAATACTTTCTCTAAGAAAATGGCATGCCTACCAACAAACACCTTTTATTGAGTAGGGTTATAGAAGTAGTATCCTATACTCTCCTTGGGATAACCTACAAACCTGTATTTTTTTGATCTAGCATCCAGCTTATGTCCATCAATATTTTTCACATAAGCCAGACAACCCCAAATCTTAAGATGCTTAAGAATGAGTCTTTTATCTTTTCATATTTCATATGGAGTACTTGAAACAGATTTGAAGGTACTTTATTAAAAATATATGCTGCAACCTCGAGGGCGTATCCCCAAAAAGATATCAAAAAATCTATGAAACATATCATGGACCGCACCATATCTAATAAGGTGCGGTTCCTCCTTTCTACAATTTCATTTAATTATGGAGTATAAGGAGGTGTCCATTGAGAAAAAATTTTATTTTGTTTTAAATAATCGAAGAACTCACTGGATATATATTCTCCTCCTCGATCCAATCGAAGAGTTTTAATATTTTTACCAGTTTGTTTCTCACCATTCTTTGATACTCTTTAAATTTGTCAAAGACTTCGGATTTGTATTTCATTAAATACACATATCCAGACCATGACCTATCATCAGTAAACATGATAAAGTAAAAGTATCCACCTCTGGCTTGAGTCGATATTAGACCATATACATCAGTATGTACAAGGTCCAAAATGTCACTCGTCCTATCTCTATGTCCAGTAAATGAAGTCTTGGTCATTTTTTCTGAGGCAAGATTCACAAGTTTCATATAATTCATAATCATAAGAATCAAAAAAATTATCTTTGTATAACTTGTTAATCTTTGACTCATTTATATGGCTAAGTTGGTAGTGCCAAAGATATATGACATTCACATCCTCTCTCTTTCTTTTCTTCATATTAACAATATGAAGCACATTATCATTAAGTGAAAAAAATATAAGACCATTATCAATAAAAGCACTTCCATAATATTCATTAAAAAAATATATAGAACAACTATTATTCTTTGTAATTATTTTAAAATTTTATTCCAATAACAATGGTACAGAAATAATATTTTAATAATATTTGAAATATAATAACAGATCTTCAGTACCAAAATTTTGTCCGAAGGTAACTTCAAAATCCTGGTTCCTATGATTTTGGCCTGAATGGACTCTCCACTAGTATCGAATAGTTCAAAATCACCTTTATTCAGATTCCTTATTTTCTATAGACCGTACAATGATTTGCAAAGGTGTGAGCCACAGGCGCATCCAATACCCAAGAATCTAAAAATGAAATACTTAATGATAAATTAGTTTGTATCATATACAAATATTTAGCAATGCTTGCCGATTTCACGGTTGCAAGGTACTCCTTGTAATTTCTCTTCCAGTGGCCCTCTTTGCCATAGCGATAACAAGTACCTTTGGCAGAGACCTTCTTCGCCTTCTTCTTGGAGATGCCAGCCATAGGGTTCAGTTTTTTCTTAGAATCTTTTTTTGCCTTCTTCTTACTAATCTTATCAACATGAAGAATCTGAGCCTTTTCACCCTTGAAATGGCTCTCTGCTATTTTCAACATGTTCGGTAGTTCTAGCAAGCTGATGTTTAGTTTGTTCATATGATAATTAATGACAAACTGAGAAAAGAAGTCAAAGAGAGACTGTAGGATCAAATCCTAACTTAGTTCACCATCCATGGCAAAATCCAGTTATCCCAGATGAGTGATCAAATCAATCATCTTTAGGATGTGCATTTGCATGGAAGAACCTTCAGTCATACAGGCATGGAACAACTGCTTCAATATCTCATATCGAATAGTTTGACTTTGTTCCCCATATAGCTCCTTAAGATTAAAGAGAATAGAGGAAACGTCCATGTCCTCATGCTACCTCTGTTGGAATAGTGTCCCAAAGCCAATCGTCAGCCTGTTGACGGTTGTGCTCTTTTTTGTATTAGTATATGAATTATAAATAAATAAAAGTTATTTTGATATTTTTTATTATAAATTTTTCATCTTCTAATGAACTCCTGTGTTATGGTGAAGTCCTTAGGACTATTTAGACTCGACAAAGGAGGATTTGTCGTTTAGTCCTTAAATCTATTCGCGACCAAATGATATGTTATTACCAAGGACAACAATGTTTATCAAGCATAGGTCGTTGTGTGCCATATGGATTGGTTATCCTCTTAACCAATGAGTGTGGAGACACTAGTATAGCATACGGGTGAGATGTAAGGGTACATCTGCACTGAAGTGATCGACTCTGAAGCTTTTTCTGCTGTCAAGATTTGCTCTGATAGAATATGGGTATAACTGTCCCTCCGACCTGAGACCGTCACGGTGACTTACAAGCAACTCACTGCACTTAGGCACTGGACTACCTGAATTTTTAATTCAGTGACAGAAGGCTGCTGGGTGTAGTTAAGTACTTGACTTGTCAGTGCGTGTGTCAAGATGGAATTGACCACTCTAATTCAGGAGCTGTGTACAATCGTGTTTCAATTTAGCAAAATCTTGGCCAGGGTAGTCCTAGTGAGGAGTCATAGGACTATTTGAGTTGAGCATGATTCGAATGATCTGATCAGGGTTGATAGTTTAACCTTGAGTCATCCTATACACAGGGGTCAAAAGGGATGAATTATACAGTAACCATATTTGCGTAGGTTCTGAGTGTTGCAATTGTGACTATTCAATCTATCTGAACGTCGGGTATCATTGCTAGATGGTCACTTTGATTAGTATAAGAATTGATTCCTGTGCTACCGACTTAGGTTCGACCCTGCGGGGTCACACACATTAGAAGTTCCTATTTGATCTAATGGCTGGTGAAGAGTCCCACTGGACTGGGACTCTTCAACCAAGAGTCCTAATGCTCGGGGACTCTGAGTCCTACGTGTTTGAGACTCTATGATCGAGAATCAGAATTCTCTGATCATGAGTTCCACACATTTTGGGTACCAGGGTCAAGAGTCCCACTGGTTTGGGACTCTTCGATCAAGATTTCATATTGATGGACTTTGATGCCCGATTGCCCATCGAATTTGGACTCAGTATTTATGAGAGATTTAATTAGTAATTTAATCACTAATAAACTCAATTTGATTGAGTAATTATTTTTGGATCAAGTCCAATTGAATTGGATTCAATTGGGTTTGACCCGATTAGGTTAAGAGTTGACCTAATCGCCAAGGTGGTTTGGTCCCTGATCTGATCAAGGGTTGGGCTTAGTCAATTCTTGATTTGATTAAAATTTTATTAAGCCTAATTATGTTGGGTTTAATTTAGTCTAATTATGCCTAACCTATTTTAATAAGGTTGGTTCAATTAGGTTTGAAACCACTTTTGACTTATCTCCCTGCGCCACCTCACCTCACCCACCTGCGCCTATTTGAATTCATGAGAAATGAGTTCTCTTGAATTTTCTCCCATGCAGAAGCCTTCCCATGCTCCTCCCTTGTGTGCCATTTGAGTGGATAAAGATTGATTAGTTGGCCATTCAAATTCAAATGATGTTTGAATTTGAATGAGCAACTAATCCCATGCGCCACCTTATCCACTTGTGCGCCACTTGCTCTACACGAGAAAAAGTTTCTCGTGTAAACTCTCCATGCACAAAGAAGCCCACGCCCTCCCTTCTCATGCCTTCAGTGGATAAGGATAGGTTGGTTGGCATTTGAATTCAAATTCGACTTGAATTCAAGTGAGCAACCACCTAGCTTTATCATCTCACGCGGTAAAAATGCGGTAAAAATACGATCTTGCATCATTTTAAAAGGGAAGAGAAGGTAGGGCATGCGCATATCTGATCCTAGAGAGAAAGGGTGGCGTGAGAAAGGCTCTGTGTGTGAGAAAAGAAAAGAAAAGAAGAGAAAAGAAAAGAAACAGAAAGGGCGCAGGGTTTTTCTGAGAGTATCCTAGGGTTTCTGCCTAGGGTTCGAGAAGTGAGAAGGTGAGCTACGAGTGTCGTGAGCCCATCAAACTTCAGGGAGAGCTTCATCAATCTCTCAAATTCCTTTTCTGATGATCCAGAGCATCCGAGGAGTCGACAGACACCGATCGAAGGAGTTTGATCAGCATCGGCCATCAAAAGGGTTCTACAACGAACTAGCATTCGTGAGGAGCCGATCAGATCGGAAGCTTTATGTGGACAATCCACAGAAGCTAGACATACTGTGTGCTGTATTACAATGATCAGACCATCCCGATAATGATCAGACTACGGCGATCGACTATCTGCACGAAAGTAATATGTTTTGAACACATAACAGTAAAATATTTACTGTAGAATTTGAAATTTTAAATTTAAATACATACTATATATATCATATTTAGATCTTTATGTAGATTAATATATGTTAATTAATTAATTAATTAATAATTTTTACTGTAAAATTATAATTTTGAAAAAGTTTTAAGATTACCATTTTACCCCTGGACTGAAATTCTCACAAATGGTATCAGAGCAGATTCTAAAATATGATATACATTTGCATGTGTAGATTAAGTAGGAATCTAAAAGTTTAAATTTAAAATTTAAAATTTAAAATTTGAAATTTAAAATTTGAAATTTAAAATTCAAAATTCAAAATTCAAAAATTTGAAATTCAAAAATTTGAAATTTGAAATTTGAAATTTATTTGAAATTTCAAATTTAAAATTTAAAATTTAAAATTTAAAATTCAAAATTTAAAATTTTAAAATTTAAAATTTAAAATTTAAATTTTGAAATTGGTATATTTAGATATACTTGATCCAAGTAGCAAGTAGTCTAATTGGGTTGGTTGCCATGATCGTCCGGTCATAGGAGAAAAATAGGGTTTAAAGGCCCTCTCCTCCCATTCGATGGGGTTCTCCTATGGCGGTAAGGGTGCCGAGCGATTAAATCCCATGCAGATGAAGCAGCGAAAGGACTTAATTGTAAAGGTTCAATTATAAAATTTATCATGAATGTGTTAGATTAGATCTAAAGGAATATTCATGATTTATTTTGATTGAGTTATTTTCTGTTATGTAATTAGCAATAGGATTGCTGTTTATGAAATGTGCTGATCCGTTTGTGAAATGAGTCAACACATTTGGTGAACAAAAAATAAAACCTTTCAAAATTTGAAAATTATTTTCGAAATGCCAAACCCTGACCCATCAGCCCAAATACTTAATTAAAAAAAGTATTGTCTAGTTGGTCTAGAATTATGAATTAAGACCTAAGACAATTCCATAAACTTGTGGGTCAATGGGTTAGATGGATTAGGTCCATAATTGGATTAGACCTAAGGTTAGCTTAAAGAAATGGACTAAATTTAGAGTAATTAGTCAAATCTAATCAAAAGTTGAATTAGATTAGGTCAAGGATACTCTAGACTCAACTCCAATAGTTGTAGTTGAATAGGTCCATGTCTTTAACTAGACCAAGATGGACTTAATTCATGACTACACGGTGGAACCCTATTTACTAAGTTGATCAAATTAAAACTAATGAACTGGTTGGTGTCTACGATAAGTTCGGCAGTCTGACCAGTGGTTTTTAACTGGGAGCTACTCACATTGATTCGATCTCTGACGAGTTAATGGTATATCCCTTCCACTGATCTCACTTACCTGGCCAACCTGGTGAGTTAGGTTTTGATTAGATCACTTGGTGATTAGGGCTCACCCATGTCATTAGGTAAATCAGTGTGACTGATTTAGGTGCTTCTAATGCAGTTTTAATTAAATCCTTTTTAATCTGACTTGGTGAAGTCAGTGGGAGGATTGAAATTGGCTGGTTAATTTCTTCTCTTCTATCCTTTAATAAAATCCTCAAAAATTATTAGGTCCCTAAAAATGATTAAGTTATAGTCATAACTAAGTCATAGCCTCCCATTAAGTGAGTGATAATGTGTCCATTAGTTTAATAATCACTGGAGGCCCAAAGGCCTGGTGCTTATTGACTAATAGAATTATCATTCATAATATGATAATTTGGTTGAGTCTTTCTGATGGTGGTCAGGTTGGCCGACCAAAGTCGGACCTGATCATTTATTGGTCAGATTCACCAAATCAAATCATGTTAATGGTTGGACCTAATTAGATCTTTTTAGTGGAGGCCAAAGCCTACTGATTAGGTTCTGGGATAAAATTAATTACTAGAAGTTGTTTAGAGAAATAATTGGTTATGAACCTACCCATAGATGCACATGGGTTGACCAACCAAAGTTGGACTCGTGTGTGGTCTGTGTGGATTCTAGTACCCACTAAGAAATTAAAGTAATTTCTCGAATTGGAGGTTGAAGCTACCAGTTCGTAAAAATACTGAGAGAAACTTTAGACTAGAGTCCAAGTCTTTAGTATTAATAATTTATATACTAATAAAGGTCTGATTTTATTTTATGCAGCTATGGCCACTACCCTGTCGCTCTGATCATTATTAGATAATGACAAGCTCATGGGACCTAATTTCGATAGCTGGTATCGAAAATTGAAAAACGTCCTTGAGCATGAGCAGATCCTTTATGTAGTAACAGATCCGGCACCTGAGGAGCCAGCCCCGAATGCTAGAGGGACGGTCTGAGAAACTTACCAGAAGTGGCTCAATGACCGCACCACCATTCGATGCATAATGCTGGCGGCAATGAATAATGAGTTCAGTCGTAGCTTCGAAAATGCCTAGCCACAGGAGATGCTTCAAATATTGAACGACTCCTTTGGCATGCCTGACGATGTTGAAAGGCACAAAACAAGTTGTGCATTTTCAATGCTCAAATGAGAGATGGAGCCTTAGTCACCGATCATGTACTGTACATGATCGAAATGATTGAGCACCTAAGTAAATTGGGCTTTTCCTTACACGAGTAGCTCGGTAAGGATGCGATCCTTAATTCTTTATCCAAGTCCTTCCTCTCCTTTCTTACTCATTTTCGGATGACAAAGCCTGCAGTGAACTACCACGACTTGTTGGGGTTACTGCAGAACTTTGAGAAGGACCACAAGCAACATAAGGAGTCGGTGAATGTTGTGGGAGGGTCTTCTTCTGGTCGTCGACCCTTTGAGAAAGGAAAGAAGAATAAGAAGAAGAAGAAGAAGAAGAAGGTGCAGCCGTATGCTGGGATGTCTGCACAGGGTCAGACCAAGAAGCGCAAGCCCGACCAAAGCCAGGCGGAGTGCTTCTTTTGCAAGAAGCAGGGGCACTGGAAGAGGAACTGTCCTCTATACATTGCCTCCCTAGACCCGAACAGGCCGAAAAAGAAGCAAGGTAATTATATGATAACATCTTACAACTTTTTCATTTGTGATACTACTACCTGGGTATTGGATATCGGAAGCCCTTATCATATCTGTAATTCAATACAGGGTCTGCAGGTTAGTAGGAGATTTGATGAAGGCGAGAGGTTCCTGAACGTTGGAGATGGAAGCAAAGTTTCAGTTCTAGCTTTAGAAATCATAAACCTTGTAATCAACTCTCATAATGTAATTCTGAATGAATGTCACTATTGTCCAAATTTTTTTATTAAATATTATTTCTGTAGGCCTTTTGGCCATGTACAGTTATGAATTTTTAATAAAAAGAAATATTTGTAATATCATTTTGAATGGTTTTACAATATTTATTGGATAATTAAATAATAGAATTTACTTACTATCACAGCTTGTTAATATAGTTCAAACCTCCGGTAAACATCCTAGAATGGATAATATGTCAGAAGTCTACCTTTGGCAATGTAAGCTAAGTCATATCAATAAGAACAAGATAAAGAGGTTGGCTCAAGAAGAAATTCTTGAAGTTGGTGATTGTGAATCACTTCCAACCTGTGAGTCATGTCTTCTTGAAAAGATGACCAAATCACCTTTTACTGAAAAAGGTGAGCGAGCCAGTGAACTCTTGGGTCTGATACATTCTGATGTATGTGGACCCATGAGCTCAAGTGCAAGAGGTGGATATTTCTACTTCATAACCTTCACAAACGACCTATCGAGGTATAGGTATGTTACTTAATGAAGCATAAGTCAGAGTCATTTGAAATGTTCAAACTATTCTGAAATGAGGTAGAAAAATAAACTGGAAGTGTATTAAAACTCTTCGATCTGATCGAAGAGGTGAATACCTTTCCAATGAGTTTCTGATATATCTTGGGGAGAATGGGATTCTCTCTTAGTGGATACCTCCTGGAACACCACAGCATAATGGTGTGTCTAAAAGAAGGAATCGGACCTTGTTGGACATGGTTCGATCCATGATGGGGTTTGCTGGTCTATCGATCTTCCTCTGAGGATATGCGCTCGAATCGGCTTGTTACCTTCTAAATAGGGTTCCGAGTAAGTCTGTAACCAAAATGCCATATGAGATATGGATAGGACGTAAGCCAGTACTCTCGCACCTTAGGGTTTGGGGGTGTCTGGCTTATGTTAAACATTTAATTACAGATAAGCTTGGACCTAGGTCTGACAAGTGTTATTTCATAGGGTACCCAAAAGAGACCAAAGGATATTATTTCTACCTAGCTGATGAGCAAAAGGTATTTGTCAGCCTTAAGGTAATCATTTTGGAAAAAGGAGTTTCTTGGTGAAGGGACTGTTGCCTCTAAGGTCAACTTGAGGAAGTTCGGCAAGTGAAAAAACGACACAAGTTGCTGAACCTGAATCGGAGTTGGTTAGATCAGATCCGGAGCCCATTGTTCCTGCACCCTTAAGGTGATCTGGTAGAGTACCACGTCAACCGGACAGATATCATGGTTTCTTGGTCCGAGATAGTGATCCTGTCGAACTTGTTGAAAATGATGAAGATCCAATCACCTACATGGATGCAATGCAGAGACCTAACTCTGAGAAATGGCTAGAGGCCATGAAATCCAAAATGGAGTCCATGAAGGTCAACAATGTGTGGACATTGGTTGACCCACCTGAAGGAGTAAAATCCATAGGGTGTAAGTGGGTTTTCAAGAGAAAGAGGGCACAGACAGAAAGGTGGAGACCTATAAAGCCCGTCTGGTTGCCAAGGGATATCGTCAACGTTATGGTATAGACTATGACGAGACATTTTCTCCTGTGGCAATGCTCAAATCCATTCAGATTATGCTTGCGATAGCTGCCTATCTGGACTATGAAATCTGGCAGATAGATGTGAAGACAACTTTCCTAAATGGAGAGCTGGATGAAGAGGTGTATATGATACAACCTGAAGGGTTCACATCCACAGATGAGTCTAAGGTGTGCAGGCTACAGGGGTCCATTTATGGACTTAAGCAGGCATCCCGGAGTTGGAACATACGTTTTGATAGGATGATCAAAACGTATGGCTTCGTTAAGAATGGAGAAGAGCCCTGCATTTATAAGTGGGCTAATGGTCCAGTAATGGTATTTCTTGTATTGTATGTGGATGACATTCTCTTAATCGGGAATGATGTCCCTACATTACAGGAATAAAGATTTGGCTGTCGTCACGGTTCTCCATGAAGGATCTAGGAGAAGCTTCCTATATCCTAAGGATGAGGATCTATAGGGATAGATCTAAAAGGTTGCTTGGCTTATCTCATCTACGTACATTGATACTATGCTGAAGAGGTTCAGCATGGAGAATTCCAAGAAAGGCTATCTACCGATAGGCAATGAAATTTCTCTCTCAAAGAGGATTGTCTGACAATACCTCAAGAGAGAGAGCGTATGGATAGAATTTTATATGCTTGACAGTGGGATCTATCATGTATGCCATGACATGTATACGATCAGATGTGGCATACTCACTAGGTGTAGTGAGTAGATACCAATCTGATCCAGGGGAGAATCACTGAAGGTTGTTAAAACCATCTTAAAGTATTTAAGAAATACTAAGGACCAGTGACTTATTTATGGTGAATCGAACTTAAGACTTATGAGGTTTACAGACTCCAGTTTCCAGTCTAATCATGATGACAGCAAAAGTGTGTCGGAATTTATTTTTACCCTTAATGGTGGGGCTGTCTACTGGAAGAGTTCCAAGCAGCAAACTGTGGCTGATTCAATTTGTGAGGCAGAGTATGTCACTGCATCAGATGCTACCAAAGAAGTGGTGTGGCTAAAAAAATTCATCACCAAGCTCGGAGTAGCACCCTCCCTTGTTGGTCCAGTTCTGCTCTATTGTGACAGGTCTGGAGCCATTGCTCAGGTGAAGGAACTGAAGGCACACCAGCAGACGAAACATATTCTGTGCCGCTACCATCTTATCCGAAAAATCATGGATAGAGGTGACGTCGACCTTCAGAAGATCGACAGGAAGGAGAACCTGGCCGACCCATTCACTAAAGCCATTGCAGCGAAGGAGTTCGATGACTTCAAGTCGAAGATGGGTATTAGATACTGCACCAATTGGCTTTAGGCCAAGTTGGAGATTGTTGGGAATAGTGTCCCAAAGCCAATCATCAGTCTGTTGATGGTTGTGCTCTTTCTTGTATTAATATATGAATTATAAATAAATAAAAATTATTTTATATTTTTTATCACAAATTATTTCATCTTCTAATGAACTCCTGTGTTGTGGTGAAGTCCTTAGGACTATTTAGACTCGACAAAAGAGGATTTATCGTTTAGTCCTTAAACCTGTTCGCGACCAAATGATACGTTGTTACCAAGGACAACAACGTTTATCAAGCATAGGTCGTTGTGTGCCATATGGGTTGGTTGTCCTCTTAACCAAGGAGTGTGGAGACATTGGTATGGCATACAGGTGAGATGTAAGGGTATATCTGCACTGAACGTGACCAACTCCGAGCTTTTTCTGCTGTCAAGATTTGCTCCGATGGGATATGGGTATAACTATCCCTCCGACTTGAGACCGCCACGGTGACTTGCAAGCAACTCACTGCACTTAGGCACTGGACTATCTGAATTTCTAATTCAGTGACGGAAGGCTACTGGGTGTAGTCAAATACTTGACTTGTCGATGCGTGTGTCAAGATGAGATTGACCACTCCAGTTCAGGAGCTGTGTACAGTCATGTTTTAATTTAGCAAAATCTTGGCCAGGGTAGTCCTAGTGAGGAGTCACAGGACTGTTTGAGTTGAGCACGATTCGGATGATCTAATTAGGGTTGACAGTTTAACCCTGAGTCATCCTATACACAGGGGTCAAAAGGGATGAATTATATAGTAACCATATTCGCGTAGGTTCTGAGTATTGTGATTGCGACTATTTGACCTATTCGGATGTTGGGTACCATTGCTAGATGGTCACTTCAATTAGTACAAAAATTGATTCCTGTGCTACCAGCTTAAGTTCGAACCTGTGGGGTCACACACATTAGAGGTTCCTATCTAATATGATGGCTGGTGAAGAGTCCCACTGGACTGGGACTCTTCGATCAAGAGTCCTAATGCTCAAAGATTCTGAGTCCTACATGTCTAAGACTCTGTGATCAAGAATCAGGATTCTCTGATCATGAGTTTCACATATTTTGGGTACCGGGGTCAAGAGTCCCACTGGTTTGGGACTCTTCGATCAAGGTTTCATATCGATGGACTTTGATGCCCGATTGCCCATCGGATTTGGACTCAGTATTTATGAGAGATTTAATTAGTGATTTGATCATTAATTAACTTAATTTGATTGAGTAATTATTTTTGGATCAAGTCCAATTGAATTGGATTCAGTTGGGTTTGACCCGATTAGGTTAAGAGTTGACCTAATCGCCAAGGTGGTTTGATCCCTGATCTGATCAAGGGTTGGGCTTAGTCAATTTCTGATTTGATTAAGATTTTATTGAGCTTAATTAAGCCTAATTATGTTGAGTTTAATTTAGTCTAATTGTGACTAACCTATTTTAATAAGGTTGGTTCAATTAGGTTTGAAACCACCTTTGACTTATCCCCCTATGCCACCTCACCTCACCCACCTGGCCTATTTGAATTCATGAGGAACGAGTTCTCATGAATTTTCTCCCACATAGAAGCCTTTCCATGCCCCTCCCTTGTGCACTATTTGAGTGGATAAAGATTGATTAGTTGGCCATTCAAATTCAAATGATGTTTGAATTTGAATGAGCAACTAATCCCATGTGCCACCTTATCCACTTGTGTGCCACTTGCTCTACATGAGAAAAAGTTTCTCATGTAAACTCTCCATGCATAAAGAAGCCCACCCCCTCCTTCTCACGCCTTGAGTGGATAAGGATAGGTTGGTTGGCATTTGAATTCAAATTCGATTTGAATTCAAGTGAGCAACCACCTAGCTTTATCATCTCACACGGTAAAAATGTGGTAAAAATGTGGTCTTGCATCATTTTAAAAGGAAAGAGAAGGTGGGCATGCGCATATCTGATCCTAGAGAGAAAGGGTGGCATGAGAAAGGCTCTGTGCATGAGAAAAGAAAAGAAAAGAAGAGAAAAGAAAAGAAACAGAAAGGGCACAGGGTTTTTTGAGAGTACCCTAGGGTTTCTACCTAGGGTTCGGGAAATGAGAAGGTGAGCTACAAGTATTGTGAGCCCACCAAACTTCAGGAAGAGCTTCATCAATCTCTTAAGTTCTTTTGCTGATGATCCAGAGTGTCTGAGGAGTCGGCAGACACCAATCAAAGGAGTTCGATCAACATCGGCCATCGAAAAAGTTTTGCAACGAACTAGCATTCATGAGGAGCCGATCAGACCGAGAGCTTTATGTGGATGATCCACAGAGGCCAGACATACTGTGTGACTGTATTGCAATGATCAGACCATCCCGACGGTGATCAGACTACGACGATCGACTACCTGCATGAAGGTAATGTGTTCTGAACACATAACAGTAAAATATTTACTGTAGAATTTGAAATTTTAAATTTAAATGTATGCTATATATATCATATTTAGATCCTTGTGTAGGGTTAATACATGTTAATTAATTAAATTAATTAATATTTTCACTGTAAAATTATAATTTTGAAAAAGTTTTAAAATTATCGTTTTACCCCTGCACTGAAATTCCCACAACCTCTGGAGCTCATTGCTTATGGAGGCAAGCATGATACATTTGATAGTCACACTGTTATCTTTTCACATCTTGTATGCAGTCTTATCCTCCTCGAAGCATCTTTTTCAAGAGAATCTGGAGCAGGTGTATCCAGAATGTAGGAGACTTTCTCCTGATTGAGAATAATTCTCAAGTTTTTTAACCAGTCGATATAGTTAGGTCCAGTCAACTTGTTTGCATCTAGGATACCTCTAAGTGAAAGTGAGGATGCCATGAGTGAAGTTAATCTCTAACAATAAGAATATAATATAAGCAGACAACTCATGATGACATGCACAACTAGACTAAGACTTTTATCTAATTGTGTCTTCTACTATTTTATCAAACTTCATAGCCCTCAAATATGAAAATCGAGAAATATTCTAATATTTTTTAGTGGAGTTGAGATTCTTATTCCTCACAAACACCTTATGGATAGCACAATAAGTATTTATAAGTTCAAGAGTAGGTAACTCTTTATCAATTATACTTTTATAATTCTCAACATCTTTCATTCTGACCTCTAGATCACATATAGTCTTGTGGATAGCACAACAAACTATAGTGTTCTAGGTAAGTTGACCATTCAATCCTATATGGTCATACTTAAACAATGCTGTCCTTGTGGATTGCACAACAAAGCAACACTATTCAAATATGCCATAAGCATCAATATGCACTTAATCAACATCATGTCAATTTCTATAGTAAGTCTTGTGGATAGCACAACAAGCTCACTAAGATCTTGACATACTCTATTGATCAAGTTTGAAGAAAGACCCTTGTAATGTTTACATCACTAATCAATCTAAGTTCGAAAATCAATAAGACCAAATTGGCCATGTAAGTAGGTGGGAGGCTCCCCGTAGCTTTTCTAGACACCAACAGAGTTGGCCAGACTAGCATATGAACCTAATTAAAAAACTACCTATCACACTTTCTTTGACATCGATTGATCTTAAGAATTTGATTTTTGATTAAAAAGTGAATCCCGATATTACAACTTAATATAATTTGATGAGAAACTTTAAACTGGTCTCGGCACATCCTAACTACAACCATATAAACTGTACACTATAAATTATGCAACTTGACATGCTTCTACAATTCTAAATAGCAATCATATGATATGCTAAAATCATATAAGGTGTAATAGATATCAAAACATATATCAAGCATATCAAAGAAAAAATAGCAAACTCTAAGCACATTAGGCATGCTTTATACACTTAACAATGCATCAATTTGAGCATCATACAACTATAAAAATATAAATTTTAAAATTATCATAAATTAATAATTTAATAATTAAAATTAAATATCATGGCATATATAAAGTCAAAAATAATTTTTGAGTTTAAAGAATTGATGCTATAAATCAATACAAATTTTTTTAGCAAGATATGCACAAGAACGATTCTATGCACAACTATTGCACTTGTTTGATCGAATCAGATAAATGTGGCTCTAATACCACTATTGAATTCTGACCATGCAGTAGAAAGTAATTTTTAAAAAATTTAAAACAAGCAAATCAATAGCTTTATCAAATAAAACTATCGAGCCGAACCTAAAACCTTAGAATCACTGCCAATCATGATCAAAGCAAATTCAAGCATGCAAAGAGATAGAAAATTATACTTTAACTGATATGAAAAAGTGATATATTGATGTTTTTCACAAGATCCCAAGATAGAAGTTCTCCAACGGTGATCCATACAGAAGTTGGCTAAAGTCCTTCCCAACTGGTGCGCTGCCACAGCCTTATCTTTTCAAGAACACCACCGGCTTCGAACTTGCGTCACGATCGCACTAAATTCTAGTTGCTTTCAATCTCACCACTAGAATGACACCAAGAAGATACTCTTTAGATGTTAAATCTAAAATTTAATTTTTGGCTCCAACACATGAAAAATTCAAATCTTAGGGCACTCAAGCAACACTTGCTGAAAATCTCACCACCCTTGTAGCAACTTTTGCCACTTAAAATTTTTTTTCTCAAAATTTTTTTAGAATTTTTTTATTTTTACCACATCCCTCTTCTTGGTTTCAGCTAAAAATCATCACCAGAAGACATGTGGGGCATCCCCTATAAATAGGAGACCAGGGGATGTCACATGGGATGAAGGGGCACCAACCTTTGGCGCTCCAACTTCCCACCCACTAAATAAATTCACTGAGTAAATTTTTTGGTGATCCTTTTACTTGGAATAGAAGGACTCTTAGTCTTCTATGTGCCATAAAAAATTTAATAAATTTTGACATCAAAACATGGATTTCTGGTCAGAAATTTAAGGTAACGCGTAGAAAATTAAGAGTCCTTATTAAGAAGGACTCTTCCTTTCACACACCTAAAATAATGGGGGCGGCACTTATTTTTGCCATGGGTTTTTGTGGGCACAGAAGACTCCTTCTCCACTTGAAACTCTTTCAAGTTGGATAAGGATCCAATCCAAATTGACCCAATCCCATTAGGTCAAAGCCAACTGATCTAGGTTAGCTCAAACACTTTGATCTAAACCAATTTGGAAACTTGGATTAATACAATGTGCTAGCATATCAAATTAACTCATAAAATTTATATTAAACTCTAATTAGATTAGATCAAGGCTAAATCCTAAAGTGTGTGACCCATTGGATTCCAAATCTAGCCAGCAGTGGACCAAGACTTTCGACGTAACCCTAATCCGATGAGATTAGGTCACTCAAACAGTCCCAATCAACTTGGACTCTTCCAAATTGACTCTAAAATTAAACTCTTTTAATTCTGATAAATCTACAAGTCAAGATTATATCTAGCAATATGTCATGACAATCCGAAAGATTTAAAATTTTGATAAAAAAATATCAAAATATCCTTCAATGGTAAGTTCTCATGTAATTCAATCCTTCAGTCAAATAATATATCAGATGAACTGTGGGCATGAAAATATATCAAACTCAATTATTTATCTTTATGTATCTTGATCTGAAGATGATGATTCAATTGATGATATATTAGAAATTCTTTTCTAATTATCACTCTATTTTGGTCAAATACTTCCAGAATCATCATCCTATGAGATCACATAGGATGTTCACTCCCTTTATTAGGAGTGACTGATCCCTTATTGATTACTCACAATCTTCATGCATACTTCACCATATCTAGAATACTCCACATAAGGATTAAAGAATCAAGCAAGGTAGTGAACCAAAATATGGATCCATGTACACAAGGTACCATGGTGACCTCAGGTCTAAGAATCACTTACACAACTCTCACTAGAGAATCATCAGTTGACATGTAAATAAGACTCCATCTGATATTCTCTCGTAGGTTAATTCAGTGAACTCATTCTCTAATGAGCACCCATATCTTTATATTAGTGTCACCACACAAGTGGTTGTGAGATCAACCACCTTCATTTCTGAGCATACATAGGACATGCCAGTCTTACCAGTATCATTGATCTCCGACTCAATATACTAATAACTAGATATATTTTAGGTTAGGACTATCAAAATTTAGGTCTCACTAGCGTGATCTCATCACGGCCCTAAAACCATTGTCTGGACCTATGGAGTTCATTATAATCTTAAAAACAACAAGATGCAGCATATAATGAATCAAAAATATCTATTTTATTAAAATAAATATCAATGATATGAGTTTAGAAGATAAATTATAAAATACACCCTATCACATTCCACATGCGATTGGCTTGTAGGGCATAATTCTTTCACTTTTGGTGGGTTAGTTTAGTAAACTCATTCTCTAATGAGCACCTACATCCTTGTATTAGTGTCACCACATAAGTGGTTGTGAGATCAACAATCCTCTCCATCGAGCATACATAGAATGTACCAATCTTACCGGTATCATCGATCTCTGACTCGATGATCTAATGATTGGAAATATTTTAGATTGGGACTATAAAGATTTTAGATCTCACTAGCATGATCTCATCATGGTCCTAAAATCATTGTCCTAATCTATGAGATTTATCATAAAAATATGATGCAGCAAATGATAAAACATAATACCTCATAAATAAAAATAATTAATGTCATGCAAATGAGTAGGAAGAAAATAAAGAAAAGTCTCTTCGTATCTCCATGTGATTGGCTTATAGGGTACTATTCTTTCAATCTTCCACTTGCACTAAAACCAATCACCTCTGTACCTGATGCTCATGCAATCAGGGTAGCGATTACACTACTGCTATGTAAGGCTTAATAAACTGATCCATTATAATGTTCTTAATACTAACTCATTTTATGATCATTCCATGAATGAGATAAAAGTGCCTAGGATGTGCGTGGGTATCTAGTAAGACCATACCCAATTCAATGATGAACCTTTCATCACATAACTTTTCTAAGCAATTGATCGCTATCGTAGGCCGTCAAGAATAAAAATCTACTCAAACTATATAGATAGGGTGAGTAGGAATTATTTTCATGGGAATCTAGGGTGATTATCTTTTTCTTGTAAGAAGAAATAAAAAGAGAATTGATTGTAGAAGGATTAACAAGAAATAGAATAGCAAAAAATCAAAAGTATAAATTAAATTATGAAAGAAAATAATTCAGAGAAATAACCCAAGAATTCTGAATCCACCATGCAAAGAGATTTATTTTCTTTCTTTTTTTATATTGTAATATTTAATTCTTGTAATTATGGTATTAGTATAGTTTATCTCTAAGGGATACGAACTGTATCAGTAGATCACAGCTCGCCCTGTTGGAGTATAAACTATCTAAATTTAATTACAGGATCTAAGATTTAATCTAGCATACCACGATCTATCTCTTCAAAGCACATACCGTATCCAGGGATCACGACATGTCAATAGAAGGTATAGGCCATGTAGGCTGGATCAATACCTCAGAAAAAAGTAAAAAGATATGCAATAAAAGTAGAATTTTATTGCATAAAAATTAAATATAAAAAAAAAATAAAAACCCATTTACAGGCTTCATCATATTCCTGGATTGAAGGGATTTAGCCTCGCATCAAGCTCTCTAGCTCCATAATCTCCCAATATTTGATCTCTAAAGCTCCTTGAATTTTTTTTCTATTTTTTTCTTACTTTTTCTTAGATTTTTTTTCTCTTTTAAAGTTTATTCCCAGATCTCCTATTTATAAATAATTTTTTTATATTTTTTTGATCACAAAAGGAGTCCTAAAACCCTTAGAAAATATATTAATCTCCTAAAAATATTTTGGCCATCGGATCTGGATTCAGATGAGATCTGGGCCATCGATCAGCACTTCTGATCTCCTATTCAAAGTTGGGAGCATCCTCAGTCGTTGGATTGCATGATGGATCGCTTCTCTCACTGTGAACCGCCTGTGGACCGCATGAAGTTTTCTGTGGACTGCATGAAGTTTTCTATGGACCGCACCCTGACTCTGTGGACCGATCGGCCAGTCCACCATGCATCGAAGGCTATTTTTAAGATTTTTTAAGGTATTTTGGCTCCATTTTTGCTCTGATTTTCACCTAAAAAATTGAAAAAAATATGCATTAAATTTTTCAAAAATTTTTCTTCATTTTGGTGCCTAAATTACTTAATTAAATTAATATCTTATTTTTCATAAATATATCTAATTCCATATATTTTTCTAAAATTATTTATTTTTTAAAAAATTTAATAAATTCATAAAATTAGGTTTTTAAGAAGATGTTAGCATCATAAAATATCAAAAATATCTTCAATAAATATAAAAATATATCACTTATCACACCCTCCAACTTGAACTTTGCTCGTCCTCGAGTAAAAAAGAATTTAGATTTAAGTACCATTTAACTTAAAGTCTCAAATTTTATCAAATAATTTTTAAAAAAAACCATTGATATACAGTAGAGCATTAGTGAGGTATGTTATTGGAATATTAATACTAATCAATGTGGGAGTTAAGTTAAGAACACTAAATTTTTTCTAAACTTTTTTTAAATTATTTCTACCTTTATCTCTAAATCATTAACCTTCATATGGACAAGTATATTGTTACTTCTATCCTTCATTTATTAATTAATTTTTTTTTTAACATTATACCGCTATTGAGTGTCTTGTCTCCTTAAGCTTTCTGTTTGACCCATGTAGCGAGTTTTCAGCCAATGACTCCCAAACCAGATGGCTTTAGGGCACTAGATATAGAATACCCCTCAGACCTACTTACTCGAATCAAACAGGCTACGAGTTAAAACTAATTTTACAATAAAGCTTCTTTTCCCTTCATACTTTTTTATATGAAATTCAATTCTTGCTTAGGCAAAGAGGCCCAGTTACTCAGCATGAAGTACTTGAAAAAAAAAAATTTTTAAAATATATGAAAAAATATATAGTTACTTTACACAAGCTCATAAGAAGTTAACTCTTCTTTGATGCTGGTAGAAAAATTTAGAAATACTTAAAAAAAATTGTTTAAGTTCTAAACTTAACTCCTTATTGAGTTTTCTTAATACTTGATCCCTCGATATCTCACAAACTCTCTAGTCTGTACATCAAATTTTTTTTAAAATATGCTTGGTTTAACTCAATTTTTAAATATAATCTGGTGCTTAAATACTAAATATTAACTTACTTGAGAATTTTTGAAAAAAAAAATTTAATATTCTTCTTCCCCAACTTAATCGACATTGTCCTCAATGGAGTAGAAAAATGAAGGGTGCATAAAAAGAGAAAGAAAAAAGAGAGATGTCACCAGATCCAGAAGCTTTTTTCAAAATTGGTGCTTCCCCTATCTTAGCCAATATTGCCTTCAAATCCATACAAAGCAAGCCTTGATTAACCTGAACATTATGCAAAAAAAGCAAAAGCAAAAATTAAAAACTAAGTTGCCTCCCAGAAAGCACTAAATTTTAAGTCTTCAGCCAGACCAGATTATTGACAGGCTCTTCCATACAGAGCAGTCCTTTATTTCTAAAAAAATGAAGATTAGTTAAAACAAAATAAAAAAAATTTAGGTTGCCTCCTAAAAAGTACTAAGTTTAACATCTTCAGTCAGACGCTAAAAGAGTGTCTATCCTATTCCTGTCCGAACCTTAACATGAGTCTATAATTTTCTACATGATTCAGGCTCTTCCTCAAGGTATTTTTTACTTGGGACCATTATATGACTCATTCTCCTGATAACTAACAATTCTTCCTTTATAATTAGATCTAGGTATAACTTAAGTACTAGTTGGGGTTTTAAGAGATCTAGATCTATATACTCGATGTGCTAAGGAAGTGTTTTTGGATCTCCTATTATTGCCTCTTCCTTTTTAAACAGAGATTCAACCAGTGCCATGAGGTGTTCAACAATTAATTTTGGGTTTAGCTGAGTGTAATGGTCACTAAGTGTGGATACCTCATTATTATCAACTTCGGGTATCTCCTCCAGTTCCTCAGACCTGAATGTTATCAACTGATTGAACTGGTCTTTAAGTTCTAGACCATTCTGAGCTCTAGGGTCATCCTCTAGTTGGCTTGATAATTTACCCTATTCTAGTTTACTAACCATTATAGTTGATTGGCCCAATTGTTTAAATAATTGGTCAGTAGTTTGCATGAAATTATTGAGGATATTTTTAATGTTTGAGGTTGATTATGCTAAGATATCTAGACTCCTTTCTAATGTGTTGACTCCTTCCTCAAGATCTAAACTTGGTTGATCATTCAATGTTTGGTTGGGCCATAGATAGGGTTGATAAAAATTATGGGCTCCTAATGTTGTATCTTGTGACCATATAAAATTGGGATGACTTTCAGACCCTAGGTTATAGATTAGTGCATAAGGTTCATTTATGTAGCTTTCATTGAATGCACTCTCTTGTATGAGCTCAGTTTGGGCTGAGTTCATCACATAAGGATACTCCTCCATAACATGATCTAGTGCATCACATCCAATGCACATGGGTGCTAGCACTTGATTAAATTGGATATGTCTTTTGAATTCTAAGGCTTCAATTCTATTGGTTAAAGTTGCAACTCTAGTATCTTCAAACTCCCTTAAATAAATATATGCATTTTCAATTTCAGTGAATGTAGGATGCATGTTAATCATTTGAGAATCAATTATAAAATTATTAGTTGAGGATCTAATTCTAGATGGTTGGACAGAGCTAATCGAATAACACAGGTCCAACAGAGTTCTAGGTTGTCTATTGGAATCCATTTCTTCCTCATAACCTTATAGGCTTGTAAATTTTAGATTGTGTCTGGCAATTTTCATTTTATCTCAGTAGAAATTTTTTTTTTATTTTTTATTTTTTTTTAAATTTTAATATATGAGAGAAAAAGAGGAGAAGAAGAAGAGTTCTAGAGATGAGAGTCCTAAGGAGTCCTAAATCTAGAGACGATAGAGAAGAGTATTTTAATTAGGATTAATATTTGTAGGTTAGTAGTCATGTTATATGATTATCCTAGCTAAGGATAACCCTAGATCTAAACAGCTCCTAACTATCAAGGTCGCCTTTGAGCACTTTAGGCAAAAGACTAGCCACTCAACTGGCCAGGTAAGTGTAAGGTCGGTGGGGGTCCCCCCGTTGCTTTTCTTAGACACCAACGGAGTTGGTCAGGTAAGCGAACAGAATCAATTAAATAACCACCTTCCTTCAGGACGTAGTCCTTGAACCACTTTCCTAAATACCAGTCAAACTGACTAATCCTAACCCGATCTTACTCTTAGGATCCCTTATCCTATTGAGCTCGAAAGTCCTTAGAGGCCAACGTCTAATTGATTTTAAGTTAAAATTTAGGTCAATGCAATATGCAGGATGGTGGTTTGTAGGTCAAAGAAGGGTGATGAAATCTCCATCTTATCTTGTTTAGGGTTTGTGCCCTTAAGATATTTTATGGACTTATGTAATGCAAGAAGAAAAGATGATTAGATTTGGTAGTTAGTCAAAGTAAATTGATTTGTTTCACTTTTTAGGTTTTGTGATTATCTAATTTTCTAAGTAGATTATGAGGTGTCAATATAGAGATTTTTTTTTTTTTGAAAGAAAGTAAGTTTGACTAAGGAACTAGGTAAGTTAGAAAGAAACTAAGAAAAAAAAAATTTTAAATAATCATGCCTAGATCCCCGACAACGGTGCCAAAATTTAATCACTGTCGTAGGCGGTTAAGAATAAAAACCAACTTAAACTATATAGATAAGATGAGTAGGGATCGTTTCCATGGAGATCTAGGGCGATTATCTTTTTCTTTTAAGAAGAAATAAAAAGAGGATTGATTGTAGAAGGATTAACAAGAAATAGAATAGTAAAAAAATCAAAAGTATAAATTAAAATATGAAAAAAATAATTTAGAGAAATAACTCAAAAATTTTGAATCCACCATGCAAAGAGATTTTTTTTATATATTATAATATTTAATTCTTGTAATTATGATATTAGTATAGTTTATCTCTAGGGATACGAACTATGTCAGTAGATCACAGCTCGTCCTGTTGGAGTATAAACTATCTAAATTTAATTACAAAATCTAAGATTTAATCTAGCATACCACGATCTATCTCTTCAAAACACGTATCGTATCCAGAGATCACGGCACGTCAATAGAGGGTATAAGCCGTGTAGGCTGGATCAATATCTCAGAAAAAAATAAAAAAATATGAAATAAAAGTAAAATTTTATTGCATAAAAATTAATTATAAAAAAAATAAAAATTCATTTACAGGCTTCATCATATTCCTGGATTGAAGAGATTTAGCCTCGCATCAAGCTCTCTAGCTCCATAATCTTCCAATATTTGATCCCTAAAGCTCCTTGAATTTTTTCTCTATTTTTTCTTACTTTTTCTCAGATTTTTTTCCTCTCTTAAAGCTTATTCCCGGATCTCCTATTTATAAATAATTTTTTCATATTTTTCTAATCACAAAAGGAGTCCTAAAACCCTTAGAAAATGTATTAATCTTCTAGGAATATTTCTGGCCGTCGGATCTGGATTCGGATGAGATCTGGGCTGTCAATCAGTGCTTCTGATCTCCTATTCAAAGTCGGAAGCATCCTCAACTGTTGGATTGCATGATGGATCGCTTCTCTCATTGTGGACCGTGTGAAGTTTCCTGTGGACCGCGTGAAGTTTTCTGTGGATCACGTCTTGGCTCTATGGACCGACCGACCTGTCCACCATGCATCGGAGGATATTTTTAAATTTTTTAGGATATTTTGGCTCTATTTTTGCTTTAATTTTATCTAAAAAATTGAAAAAAAATATACATTAAATTTCTCAAAAATTTCTCTTCATTTTGATGCCTAAATTACTCAATTAAATTAATATCTTATTTTTCATAAATATATCTAATTTTATATATTTTTTAAAATTATTTATTTTTTAAAAAAATTTAATAAATTTATGAAATTAGATTTTTAAGAAGATGTTAGCACCATAAATTATCAAAAATATCTTCAATAAATACAAAAATATATCACTTATCAGCAATCTTTACTAATAGCAATTAACTGAGACAAACATAGTTCGCTATTTGAAACTCATCCAATTTACTGCTCCTCTAGTACTTCTCAAGTACTATGAGAATATTTTTTATAGTTTTTAAAAGATCCTATCATGGATCTGCCTGAAATTGATGATTATGCACAAAGCATAAATCATATCAGGCTTAGTACATTGAATATATGCGTAATTAAATCCATTCATGTTGAACATCTTCAACATAAAATCTGTGTACCTAGACTAGGACAAGCCTAACACCTATTTACATCTATCCCTATAGATGCCTAGTATATTGGATGCTTAATCCAAGTCTTTTCCATGAAAATATTTGTGATGAGCAAGCCATTGATCGAGTGAAATTTTGGGACCCCCTTCCCAGTATACTGTATGTCACCTACATACATAACCAAAAAATTAGTGGGACTTCCACTTGTCTTCTTGCACATATATGGTTCATCTATATTTAATAAAGTCAAATATTTTGACTGTCTCATCAAAAATAGAAGTACTTTTCCTCAATACCTGCTTGAATCTATAAATGCATTTGCCCTCCCACTAGAGACAAACTCTCTAGATGGTATGTGGCAATAACAAAAATTCATATTGACATCTCTGTTAGCAACCTGTTGGGTCATACCCATAGATGCTTCAACCGTAGTCTATACTTGGTTGATGTATAGGAAGTCTATTTCAGATATTATGATTTCAAGCCAATTGTCAGAGTCTCTACTCATGACTATCTCCGAATAGGTCAAGGAAACAACATTCTCAATGATGTATGGTGTATCATCATTCTCAATGACAAACCATATTTGAGTGGTACATTACACACTCGAATTGACCTTCGATGAGGAGGTGTGTATCATAGTTGTGCCTCATCAATGAGCACATCTAGTTGAGGATCAATTTGTGGACATTCCATAGGTTATGATAGGATAGTTCATAGGTCTTGAACTTCTTAAATTCAATTACCCTCCCACTGTTCTCTTCTTAAAAAAATTTCTTTTTCTAAAAGGTGGCATATCTACTGTCAAAATACTTTGTTCAAGTAGTGTGGTAGAAGTAGTATCACATATTACTCTAAGGATAACCTATAAACTAATATATATATATTAACCTATTTTAGCATAAAACTTATGTACATCAGCATTTTTCACATAAGTTGGGCAATCTGTCTTTTGCCTTTTCCATATCTCATATAAAGTGCTCGTAATAGATTTTGACGATATCTAACATATACAGTAATTTCTAGGATATTTCTCAAAATGAGACAATAAGATTTGTGAAGTATTTTAGAGAACACATCATATCACATATGAAGTGTCAATCTCTGGATCGAGATATTATTAGTCTTTGAACATCCATATGTTCAGGACCTAATATCTTGCTTGCCCTGAGATATATGACCATCACATATTTATTTCTTATTTTCATCAATCATGAAGAACAACATCATTAAGTGACAGAAACATGAGATCATAGTCCTAAATAAGGTAACCATGCTTTAGCTTTATAGTTCCAGCAATACTTTGCATAAGAGGAACCTATATAAGGTATCATATACATAATATTTTAAAGCTGAAACACTCAATGATAATTAATTTATATCTCATACAAATTATTTGTAGATACAATTTTGGCATCCTGCTCCTGCTTCACACTTGCAAGACAACTCTTGCAATTTAATTCTAATATTTATTATTGCTGTAATACTAAATTAGATATCCTAGTGAAGATATTCTTCACCTTCTTTTCTTCAAATATTCTATGATGTTCGGTCTATTTAAAAATTTACTATGCAGTGATAGTAAAGATGCATATGTGTATATAAGAATATTCAAAGACTACTCATGATGACATACATAAGTTAGATGAGATTTTTATCTAATCATGTCTCTTACTATTTTAACAAATTTTATAGCCCTCAAGTATGAAATTGAGAAACCTTATCATAAAGTTTTTTAGTAGGATTGAGATCCTAATTTCTCATAAAAAGCCTTGTGGATAGCACAACAAGCTCCTATGAGTTCAAAGGTAAATAACTCTTTACTAATTGCATCTCATGCAACTCTCAATATAATTTTTATCTCTAAAATACTTATAGCCTTGTGGATAGCACAACAAACTATAGTATTTTAGTTAACTTATACCCTTCAATCTATATGATCATACCTGAATAATACTATCCTTGTGGATAGTACAACAAGACAGCACTATCAGAATATACCATAAGCATTACAAAGTCAACATCATACCAATCACTATAGCAAGCCTTGTGGATAGCACAACAAACTCACTACAGTTTTTGACATAATCTATTGACCTAGTATGAGCTAAGTACAATTAGCTTCATTATGTACCAAGACAGTATCAAATCAGTCTCCGATAGCAAGCCTTGTGGATAGCACAACAAGCCTACTATGGTTCCTGACATAATAAAGTTTTAGCATGAAGGCATGGAAAGTGTTCTCAACACTTCACCATTATGACTTAATATAATTTGAATGAGGGACTTAGGTCTCAAGCACATCTTAAACATATACATACATCATATGCTATGTAAATTCAAATTCCTAACTACCAGCAAATAAGAGCATATAGAGGAAGACAAATAATTATAGACTTTTGAAAAAATCATCCGAGCCACAGGATGATCTATGGGTCTAACCTAGGTGCATCATAGATTGAACCATCTCATGGTCAATCTTAATACACCTCAGCTCTCCAAAAAGTCTGGTAGTCTAGTCTTCATCACCATAAAGACTATCATGAATGCTTGATCTTCATTTGAAAATAGAATGAAATAATTTCAACCTATTTTTAAATAATTTTTTTTCAATTATTTTACATCAACATGTACAAATCCCAATCAATGGTTGGGAACATAGAAAGAAAAGATTCAGCTGATAATACAATGCATCAGGAGCACCCAGCTCCTATTGCAACTCTTGCAGATGGATTTATATAATCAGCCAACAGGAAAGTATTCATGCAAACATCCATCACATGGATGTTTCATAGTCCATAACCAATCAACATATATTTTATAATAATTATAAAATATTATAACAAATAACTAATATTATTTTCATTGTGATATTATTCATACACATGTCAATAAAGATGTTTAAATATATGGGTATTAGACCCATCTAGGGTTTTTGATTCGGGTTCAACCCTTGACCCAAAGTTTAATTTTAAGTCAATCATTTGTCATTCATTTGAGTTAGGTTGACCAATTCTTAGATTAACCCTAATCCAGTTAGGTTAGCATAGACTCGATCAATCATGACTCAAACCCTAATCAAATTAGGTAAATGACAATTTGATCAACCTAATTTAAACATGAATTCTAATCAAATTAGAATCATGAATTTGATTTAATCTATAATCAATAATTTTAATCATATTAGAATAATGAATTATAATTAAACTAATCCATCGACAAAAATCTTAATCCATGTCTGATGTATCCTTTCTATGATCAAAAATTTTTCGACCCCATACATACCTCAAGCAATAACCAAGATGGTCAACCCACAATAGTGAGTGCCAAATAACATGATCATCGATGCTTGGATCTTAGGTAAATACATCAAATGCAAAAACCTTAAGTTCTGGTAATGTACATCTATATGTAGCATTCCGAGGCTCTGTGCATCATATGCACTAGACTTCAATTCCATCGAAAATTAGATCATAGAATCTAATCTAAAACTTATCTAACAAGTCTAAAAACCATAGAATTCAAACATCCAAAATTCAATCATGGATTGATAACACTTTATCATTAACAAAAATACATCATAAACATCAACTAAACATCAATCAGAAAATCTATTTTTGACATAGTTTGAACTAGATCTAATCCATATCACAAAAATAATATGAAATTTGATTTAATCAAATAAGAGTAGCTCTGATACCACTGTTGGGTTTCAATGATGCAGCAAAATATAATTTCAAAATTTTTAACATACATTCAACAATTGAAAACATAGTTTAACAATTAAACAAGAACATCGAAACACAAAATCCTAGAAACCCCTTGATGATTACAATCAAATATCAAAATCATACATATTAGGAGAAGATCAGAAGTCATATACCATCATGAAGACCATGAACTAGTAATCCTGATATCTCCATGAGACTCCAAAGTAGAAGCCTTTTAACGGTGATCCATACAGGATGGATCAGGGTCCTTCCCAATTCATCATGGTGCTGCAACCTTCTTCCTAAGTGCGCTGCCGATTGTCCTTCGCAAGAACTAATTGCACCATCTTTTATATGCCTTCATGACCTCTACTAAGATCTCTTTAAGTACCCTTTCTTAAAATATCACACCACACAAAAATTAAATCAGATGTTCAACACTTGAACAAACTGATTTTAGGACAAGCATCTCATGCTTTCTTTTTTCTCTCATCCCTTCCTTTCCATTTTTCCTCTCTCTTTTTTCCTTATCTTTTTTTAGATCTTTTGTATCAATTTTCTATCATTTCTATGCCCAACCACCACCCAAAATGGCACACCAAAACTGGTTATAGCGCCCCCTTTAAATAGGAAGCAAGGGGGGACATCATGGGACGCCAACTCTTGGCACCCCTTAAGTCTTACAAGGCATTATTTAATTTTTCCCATGGAATTCAAAGGATAGGCATGGAAACAAAAGAAATTAACCAATAAAAGGACACTTCCTATATCTAAAAAAAATTATAACGCCAACTCTTGATGTGTGGGAAAGGATTTAATGTGAGATTCCAAGAGTCCTTAACAATTAAGACTCTTCCAAATACACCAACGCATAAATGTGGCATCCTAGAAAATTTGGCATTCAAACTCCTTCCAAAAGAAGGACTCCTCCTTCTTTTTCATGCCAACATATCCTAATGGTCATCAGATGGCGCATGGGATAAAGAGAAATGTGTGGAATAATAGGAAGAACTAAGAGTCCGATGTGAAATGGACTGTCCATTTTCAATGCGCAACAATATGGGCGTCCCACATTTATTTTGGCATGAAGTTCCTTCTCAGAGAAGGATTGCTTCTTCTCTTCCATGCCCACACATCCCATAGCACCATCAGATGGCGCACAAAAATAAGGGACATGTGGTACATGTAAGAAAATTAAGATAAGTAAGAAATAAGGACTCTCCTTCCTTAACTCCCTAAATAAATGTGATGCCAATTTAATTCTTGCATGTGGTTTCGGTGTGGAGGAGGTTTATTCACATGGAACTCTTCCATATATAAACTAGATAAACCAACTAACAATTAGATGGTTTAAATTCAATCACATTAGGTCAAGGCAACAAGCAAAGCGTTAGCACAAACACATTTGCACAGAACCCAATTGAAAACTTAGGTTAATTCATGTACTAGCAATTTAAATAACCTATTAAATTTATAATAAATTTAAATAGATTAGACCAAGATCAAATTCCTATTGTGTGTGACCATTGGGTTTCAAATCTAGCCAGCAGTGGATCCAGACTCTCGACGTAATCCTAATTTGATTGGATTAGGTCAACTCAAGAGTCTCAATCAACTAGGACTCTTTCTAATTGATTCTCGAATAAAATTTTTTTAATTCTGATGAGTCCATAAGTTAAGATTAACGTCTAGCAATATATCATCACTATCTGAAAGATTTAAAATTTAATAAAAATATCAAAATTATCCTTCCATGGTGAGTTACCATGCAATTCAATCCTTCGATCACACAATATCCCGAAAAAGTTATGGGTATGAAAATATATCAAACCCAAATACCTAACCATATGTATCTCGATCCGATGATGATGACTAAATTGATGAATTAGTAAAAATATTTTTTATTGTTCATCCCTGCTCTGGCTAGAGACTCTCAAAGTCACCATCCTATGAGATCATATAGGATGTTCTCTCCTCCTACAAGGAGTGACCGATTCCTTGTTGATCACTCACAACCTCCATGCATACTTCACCATACTCAGAATATCTCATCATGGCCCTAAAATCATTGCCCTAATCTATAAGGTTTATCATAAAAATATGATACAGCAAATGAAAAAATATAATACCTCATAAATAAAAATAACTAATGTCATGCAAATGAATAGGAAGAAAATAAAGAAAAATCTCTTCACATCTCCATGCGATTGGCTTGTAGGACACTATTCTTTCAGCTTCCATAAGATGTTCTCTTTCATTGAGTCAATTCAGTAGATTCACTTTCAAATGAGGACCCACATCCTTGTATTAGTGTCCTATACACAAGTGGCTAGTGAGATCTGCCACCCTCTCCATCAAGCATACATAGGATGTGCCAGTCTATCTAGAACATTGATCTCTGACTCAATACTCCTACGATCAGAAATATTTAAGATTAAGATTTTAGAGTATTAGGTCTCACTAGCATGACCCATTCATGTCTCCTAAAATCATTATCCTAATCTTTGGGGTTCATCATAATCTTAGACATAATAAGATGCAGCTAAATGATAAATCAATATCTCATTTTATTATCAAATAATAAATATTATTATATAAGTTAAAAAATTATAAAGAAAAGTCTCATAGCAACACACTTGTGATTGGCTTATAGGGCACTCTTCTTTTAGGGGTCTGACGAGTTCTCCATGACCTCCGTCAAGTTGAGACTCATGATAGAAGGACTGAGTCATATGATAACTACACCTAGAGTTTTATACTTTTATTCTACTAGATTATCACTACATACCGCTAGGTGTCACTGGTGGATTGTAAGACTCATCGGACGTTGTCTTGATGATCGATAACCCTCAAAAGATAGAGTTGTGTTGTCCAGCTATGCAACCCAAGACGGGGGGTGAATTGGGTTTTTAAAAATTTAAAATTAACTTACAACTATGAGGATTATTTAACAATAAGCAGGATAAATATGGAGAGTAAAATTTATACAAGGTATAGAAGTTGGATGCAAGAATGCAAGAAGATAAGAAAATTTAAAAGGAGAGCAAGTAAGCACAACACAAACAAAAAGATTTATAGTGGTTCAGTGCCAACCTTATACCTACATCCACTCTTCAAGCTCCTACTTGAAAATTCAAATCTACTAAATCGTATTCAAACCGAATACAATGTCGAAACCTCTGACTCTAGCTATTCCAAGCTAGAACACTTATTTTTCGGATGCAAGCCAACACAATACAATCCGATTCAATGTTCGAATCAATCTTTTCACATTTTGAAACCCTTTCAAAATAAAAATTCAACTCAAAAATAAAGTATAATAGTTAATCACACAGAAATACAGATGTAGCTCCTTTAATGAGCAAATAAAGCTTTAAATATACTTTATACAATAAGAACGAAGCTCTTCTGATTTTTTTCAAGATGGTTGAAGACTTGAATGAGCTCTTGAGGGATTGGTAAATTTGAAATAAAAGCTTCTTGAACTTTTAAGAGGGCTCTTGCTTAGGGTTGAAATGAATGCTTGAAGAACCTTTTCAAAACCTTGTTGATTCTCTTTTTTAAGTGCCTTTTATAACTTCAAATGATGGTGGAGAGTAATCTGGACTGAAATAGAGCCATTAAAAAATATTAAATGGACATTAAATATAGCCAAAATGAGCTGAAAACTAGCCATTACAAAATTTTTTCATCACAGGGGTCGACTCATAAGATCGACTCATGCTCATAAGTCGACTCATGGGGTCGACTTCTGTGGCACAGAATAGAAAATGACTGTTCTATAATTTTGGCCTACACAGTAGCAGAGATCGACTCATACTCAGGGATCGACTAATGGGGTCGACTCACAGAGTGTGCCAGCCAAAGAATTCAGTATACCATTCAGCCCCTTTTACTATGAGTCGACTCATAGGGTCGACTCAAATATATAAACATGATTTTCTTTCAAAATATATATTCAAAAATATTAAAATTGCCTCCAATAGATTACCAATCTTGTGTTCTTGCTCTTGAGGCTTTCGAATCAGAACTTGATTAAATTATGATTTTATCCCTGAAATACAATAATTTTTTTTCCAAGCCAAAATTATTAGTTACCCCCTCAAATACTTTGTAATCATCAAAATCAATTCAAGGAGCAATAATCTCTCCCTTTTTGATGATGACAAAATACTTGAGCAAAAGCATATATAAAGCATTGAACATAAATTTTAAATTTATGAAGATGCATCATTTCAATATCATTGCCAAGTATTTGAACAAAATGCATCATAAGCAGTTTGAAGATCAATTTGAAATTTGCTTATAAGTTCATTTGCTTTGAAAATTAGATAAAAAAAGGAGCTGACAATTTTGGTTCTTTGATATATTTGCTTAACAATTTTATTTATTACTAATTTCCTTATTACTTATTACTCATTTCTTTATTGCTTATTGCTCAAATTTGATTTTGATTCTGTACTCTCTCTTTTTGACAGCATCAATTAAGATTCTCTACTCCTTTTAAGGGATCCTGAAAGGGCAAATTTTTTTTCACTCTTCCTTTTTGATAGCATCAATTAAGATCTTAAGGGATTTTAAGGATATAGAAAAGAAAAGAAAGATGATAAAAAAGATATATTTTCTTTACTCCCCTTTTTGATACCATATTTTACTTCTTTAGCCCCCTTCTTTGATTGCTTATTTCTCTACACCCCCTCAACATAGCAAACATAAAGGATATATCAATTTGCTCATCTAGAAGATATTGCAATTTATAGTATTTCTCAGTATTAATATGAGTTATTTTTTATATCTCATAATTAAAATAATTCAATTTGATCACATTCATAGACATTCATTGAAAGTCAAAGCACATATATATATATATATATATATTCAAAAGTGACTGAATATAAAAGGTGTCCCAATACACATGAGTCAACTCAAAATACAAAAGTCATGGATAGAAACTATCCAAGAGTTAATTAGCCAATAAATACAAGACCCATAAGATAGATCCTAGACATAGGAGACAAACTAATCTTGATCTAATAGATGTCATGGCTAGAGGGATCAGAATCTGAAGAATCAAAGATAGGGTAGAGGTACTAGTACGAATAGTTGGATCAAGTCCACGAGTATAACCTCGACCACATCTGCCTCGACCACGGGTAGAGGTACTAGTACGAATAGAGGAGTGAGAGGATCCTGGAGCCTGAGAAGCTACGGACTGTGCAATACGGAAAAGTCTGATGGTGTCCAAAAGTTTCAAGACTCTCGATACAGATTGCATCAGGGCACTGAACTGAGTAGAAGTATTCTCACTGGAGCCCCTGATCTCTCTCCTCAAGAAGTCAAAGCCACTCTCTAAAACTTCTCGAAGTTTAGCCGCCTCTGTAGAAAGGTCTGAGACCTCTGTGATATCCTCATACGGCTGGGGATGGGCTAAAGCTAATACTTGCCTCTGCAAGTCTAATACTCTGCCTGTCAATCTCAAAATACATCCCTCAAGCTGCTAAATGCATACCGACTGATCAGTAAGCATCTGAAAAATAATAGAAATGTGAGGGATCAGAGTCTAGTTTGAGTCATCTTGGGATGTCGATCTCTGAGCAAATACTGAAGTGACAAACTGCTGAGATAGAATGGAGGCAACACATTGGGACATCATCTCAATCTGATCATCTGCTAGTCTGAACTCTGAAGGATGTGCCCTGCTCTTTGACTGTGGAACTGAAGCATGCCTCCTCACAGACTTTGAGGACCAGCCTCGTGATCAGATATGAACTGAATATCTGAGGATGCTCTGTGATCATGAAGAGGTAAAGATGGTCCCTCCTCCTCTGCTATATCCTCCACTCTCTCCACAACACCCTTTGTCCAACCATCATCAGTCTTAGAGAAATCCATGCGATGCAGTGTGTGGCGGTTGATGGTGTCGAAATGAGATAGTCTAGCAACTGCCTCCCCCTCAAAACTGATTCCAAACCTTCTAAAAACTAAGGTGAGTGCCATACCAAAAGGCAAGTGAGCCTTGGACCTGTTCAGTATTTCCCTCAGGGCCTCAAACATCAATGCTGGAAGGTTCAAGGGGGTTTGGGTGATCACATAGTACATAATGCAAATGTCCCTACCAAATAGAAGGTCGTGCCTACCACTCCTAGGGACAAACAGTTTGGTTACCAAGTGATGTAACAGCCTCATCTCAACAGAAAGAATTTTTGCTTTCAATTTATTTAGACTTCCAGTATAAGTTCTCCCTAAGATAACATTAATTCCTTCTTCTTTAATAGGGAGCTCCATATTGGTATAGCCTTCATAAGGCAAATACAGTATCTGTCCCAAATGTACTGGATCAAGAATAACATCAATACTTTTTACTATAGATTTCACTGTTCCATTACTATAGCTCAAATTTAAGTAAAATTTTCTGACTAGATCGACATAAGTATTTTTCTTTAAAGAGCAGTAAAATTTCCATCCTTGATACTTAATCTTTGATCCAATAGTGAACCCTTCCTTTTCAAAAAAACTTGAAATCAATATTTTTCTCGGATTTCACTTTTCGGTCAAAGAGAGGTACCTTGCTTGGGCTGATTGGGGACTGAGTGAAAGCTGAAGCAGGACCTGGAGCAAGGATTGGAGCAGGAGAGGGCTCGACTGCTAATCTCTTTCTGCGCACACTCTCTTAGAACCCGCGAACATATTTTTTCCTCTATGAAAGCTTCATTTTGGGAGCCATTTGCACAAGAAGGACTTGGACAGAGCTTTGGAGACTAAATATGAGGGAGAGATGAAAAGATTTTAGTGGAAAGGCAAAGATTTTGGAAAGGTGATGTGCCGATTTGGAGAAGACGGGTAGAGTCTAGGGCAAGCTCGAACCACCCCAAATGAAGAAGGAAGAGGAGAGGAATTTGGTTCCTAAACGGGTGATTTGAAGAGTGAAAATCGATGGGAGGAGATATTTGAGAGAAATCTTTGGTTTGAGGGAGAAGAGATGGAGAGCTTTTAGTTCGGTGGGAGAAAAAAGATGAAGGGTTGGGTCGGCTCAAGAAAAAATTCTCAATAATAAGAGAGCACCCGAAGGGTTTTGACAAAATTACAAGTTTACCCTAGGGTCGACCCTGGGGGTCGACTCATGGCATAGAAAAATTCAAAAGAATGATGGGACAATTTCAAAAAATTTGAAACTCTGAGAGAAGGATGTTTACCCAAATATTGATCATGTGAATGATAGTTTTGAGCTTTTGAGCTCTTAAGAAAAATGAGAATTGAGCTCAATAGATTTGGTTCAATAAATTTTTGGTATTAAGAATTTGGAATCAGAGAGATACTTAAGCTGATGGATCAAGAATTTCTAGTTCTTTCCTAATTTCACAAAATCTATCTTCAGTTAAGGCCTTGGTAAAGATGTCAGTCAATTATTTTTCAGTACAAATATAATCAAAAATTATATCTTTATTTTGGACATGTTCTCTTATGAAATGATGCCAAATTTAATATGTTTTAATCTAGAATAATGAATTGGATTTTTAGTTAGATTTATAGCACTGGTGTTATCACATCTTATGGGAGTTTTATTGAGTTTGATGCCAAAGTCTTCAAGTTATTGCTTAATCCATAAGATTTGAGCACAACAACTTTCGACTGCAATGTATTCAGCCTCGACCGTAGACAGTGCTATCGAGTTTTGCTTCTTGCTAAACCAAGAGATTAAGTTAACTCCAAAAAATTGGCAAGTTTTACTAGTACTTTTTCTATCTAATCTACATCCAGCAAAATTGGCATCTGAATATCCTATCAAGTCAATTGATGAGTCCTTAGAATATCATATCCTAGAGTTTGTGTACCATTTAAATATCTAAAGATTCTATTAACTGCATTCAAGTGAGATTCTTTCGGATTTGATTGAAAGTGAGCATAAAGACAAATACTAAACATAATATCTGGTCTACTAGCAGTTAAATACAATAGAAAATCAATCATACCTCTATAAAATTTTAAGTCTATATTTTTACCTCCTTCATCCTTATCAAACTTACATGATGGGCTCATAGGTGTACCAATTGCTTTGGAGTTCTTCATTCTAAATCTTTTGAGTAGTTCTCTTGTGTACTTGCTTTGGATGATGGAGATTTTTTTCTTTGTTTGTTTGATTTGGAGTCCGAGAAAGAATGTAAGTTCTCCCATCATGCTCATCTCGAACTCTCCCTGCATGAGCTTAGCAAAATCTTGACAAAGAGTTTCATTAATAGACCCAAAAATAATATCATCAACATATATTTGTATAACTAATATATCATTTTGATTTCTTTTAATGAAAAAGGTTGTGTCTATATTTCTTCTTGAAAATCATTATTAAACAAAAATTTACTTAGCCTTTCATACCAAGCCCTAGGTGCTTGTTTCAAATCATATAATGCTTTGTTTAATTTAAAAATATGATTAGAAAAGGCATGATTTTTAAAATCTGGAGGTTGTTCTACATAAACTTCTTCAGTAATATATCCATTTAGAAAAACACTTTTAACATTCATTTGGAATAACTTAAAATTCATAAAGTAAGCATATGCAAGTAGAAGTCTAATTGCTTCTAATCTAGCAACAGGTGCAAAGGTCTCACCAAAATCAATTCCTTCTTCTTGATTATATTCCTTTGCAACTAATCTCACTTTATTTCTTATCACATTTTCATGTTCATCCAATTTATTCCTATATACCCATTTTGTGCCAATTATTGAATAATTTTTAGATCTTGAAACTAAAGTCCATACATTATTTCTTTCAAATTGATTAAGTTCTTCTTGCATTGCATTTATCTAATTATAATCTTTTTCAGCTTCATCTATGGTTTTAGGTTCAAGATGAGAGACAAAAGCAAAATGATTGAATGCATCTCTAGTGAAGAGCGAGTTCTTACACCATGTGTAGGATCACCAATGATTAGTTCCTTGGGGTGATTGTGATCATACCTCCATTCTTTGGGTAGATCATTTGTACCTTGAGGTTGTTCTTGTTGTTCTTCACCTTCCTCATCCTGTTTGTCTTCATGCTCTTCATCATCTTGAATGGTTGAGTCTTTTAGAGTGATCTCTTTCATCCCTTCTACAAGAAGATCTACATCACCAATACCTTCATTGTTCCTTAAAGGAAGGTCGTTAGTTTCATCAAAAACAATATGTATTGACTTCTATACTATTAAAATTCTTTTGTTGAAAATTCTAAAAGCTTTGCTAGAAGAGGAGTAACCAAAAAAATCACTTCATCGGATTTAGCATCAAATTTTTTTAGTCTTTTTTTACCATTGTTCAAAACAAAACATCGACAACCAAAAATATGAAAATATACAATGTTTGATTTTCTCTCTTTTCAAAGCTCATAAGGAGTTTTCTTTAAAATTGATCTAATTAAAACACAGTTTAATATGTAACATGCCGTGTTAATTGCTTCCGTCCAAAAATATCTTGAAAAGTTGCTTTCACATAGCATGGTACGGGCTATTTCTTCAAGAGTTCTATTTTTTCTTTCTACTACCCCATTTTGTTGGGGTGTCCTAGGTACTGAAAAGTTATGGTCAATACCTTTTTCATCATAAAATTTTTCAAAATCTTGATTTTCAAATTCGGTTCCATGATCACTTCGAATATTTTGAATTGAAAAATCTTTTTCATTTGAGATTTTTCGATAAAATTTTGAGAAAATATGAAAAATTTCATCCTTATGTGCTAAGAAGAAGACCCATATAAAATGAGAGAAATCATCAATAATCATAAAATCATATCATTTTCCACCTAGACTAGTAGTTCTAGTGGGTCCAAATAAATCCATGTGCAATAGTTCTAATGGCCTAGAAGTTGAAACAATATTTTTAGTTTTGAATGAAACTCGTGTTTGTTTACCCATTTGATATGCATCACAAATTCTATATTTTTCAAAATTCAATTTGGGTAAGCCGATAATCAATTCCTTTTTAATAAGTTTTGAAAGTGAATGCATGCTAATATGTGCAAGCCTACGATACCAAAGTCAATTAGTCTCATTAATCTTCGCATTCAAGGCTACTAGGCATTGCATGTTTATTTTAGAAAGATCATTCAAATCTACCATATAAACATTACCATGTCTATGCCCAACAAATTTAATGCCTTCATTAATAGGACTAGTTACTATGCAAACTGAAGATTCAAAAAAGACTTTGTATCTTTTATCACAAAATTGACTGATGATTAATAAATTATATTTTAAACCATCTATAAATAAAATATTTTCAATATACTTGAAGAAAGTGATACCAATATTACCTATACCGATAATCTTTTCTTTGCCATTATCTTCAAAGGTGACCATCCCTCCATTTTTAGCATCAAGTGTGATGAATTGGGATTCATCATCATTCATGTGTCTTGAGCATCCGCTATCAAGATACCATCTTCGATTTGCTCTTTGGGATGCAAGATACACCTATACACAAGAATCAAGTTTTGACTTTAGGTATCCAAGTTTTCTTGGGTCCTTTTAGGTTAGTCATAATGGTTCCTTTTGGAACCCATATTTTTTTTACATTGAAATTTTCAGATTTGTTGAAAAAATATGAATAGAATTTGTGTCCTACTTTATCATATTTAAAGTAAGTTATATTTGAAAATTTATTGTATGATGAGTTTACAAAGATATTTTTCAAAAGTTTTGTTTCTTTAAAGGGTTTTAT
Organism: Elaeis guineensis; assembly: GCF_000442705.2. NCBI lineage: Eukaryota > Viridiplantae > Streptophyta > Magnoliopsida > Arecales > Arecaceae > Elaeis > Elaeis guineensis. Next base: position 46,695,210 of record NC_026001.2, on the reverse strand, counting down.
CCAAGACTGACTTTATCATAAATGGTCTTTTGATTGTCAAGTATCATGTGAAGTTTATTTGAACTTAAAGTAAACTTTTCAACCATTGATTTTAACTTGGCAAACTCATTTTTTAAGTTCAAATTTTTTTGAGACAAGATTGATTTTTCATTTAAAATACTCTCATTTTCTTTTAGTAAAGATTGATTCTTTGATTTTAATTCTTTGTTCTTTACCTCTAGCTTCTTTATTTCATCAATTAGGTCATAAAATACTTCATGAAGTTCTTCAAAGGTAAAATCAATAGGAATTTCAGTATTTACCTCATTTTCATGTGCCATAAGGCACAAGTTGGCTTGTTCATTTGAGTCTTCTTCTTCGGAACTTGACTCATCACTTTCACTCCATATAGCCATCATGACCTTCTTCTTGTACTTCTTGAGATCCTTCTTCAGTTGTGGGTATTCAGACTTAAAGTATCCTAATTTCTTACATTCATAACAAATAAGAGGTTGCTCTTTATCCTTCTCTTTGCTATGTTCCCCTTTTGTAGGTGGCCCTTCCTCATTCCTTGTCTTCTTTTCTTCAAGAACTTCTTAAACCTTCTAGTAATGAGGGCCATTTCTTCATTTTGCTCTTCATTTTCTGTATCATCGGATTCTTCATTAGGTTGAGCAGTAAATTTGAGGGTGATTATCCTCTTCTTTTTGACATCTTCTTCTTGGTATTGTTTCACGCTTAGCTCGTGAGTCATCAATGATCCTAGAAGCTCCTCCAAGGATAAGATATTCAAATCTTTGACTTCTTGGATTGCGGTCACTTTAGCCTCCCAAGTCTTTGGTAAAAATCTAAGAATCTTTCTTACGAGATCACTGTTAGAATAAGACTTACCAAGATTTTTTAGACCTTTAATAATATCAGTAAAATGAGTAAACATCTCAATTATTGATTCATCATGCTCCATTTTAAAAAGTTCATATTTATGCACAAGCATGTTGATTTTTGATTCCTTCACTTGATTAGTTCCTTCATGAGTTACTTCTAATCTATCCCATATTTTCTTAACTGACATGCATGTTGAAATACGATTTAATTCATTAGCATCTAGAGCACAATACAAAATATTCATGACTTTAGCATTTAGTTGAGCCATTTTCTTATCAACCTCATCCTATTCTTTTTCAGGTTTGGTTGATTCCACACCATCAATTATTTTAGTGAGTGTGTGTGGTCCATTTGCTATGATACTTCACATATCATAGTCAAGTGCTTGAATAATGATTTTCATCCAACTTTCCAATAGGTATAATTTGACCCATTGAAAAGTGGAGATCGGTTTGTGGACTACCCCTCGGCTAGTGAAGTACCAACTTGAGTTGCCATAGATCTTTAGCTCTTTGATGGTTAAATCAAAGTAGGGCTAGAGCACCGAGCTCTGATACCACTTGTTGCCTAGCTATGCAACCCAAGAGGGGGTGAATTGAGTTTTTAAAAATTTAAAATTAACTTACAACTATGAGGATTATTTAACAATGAGCAGGATAAATATGGAGAGTAAAATTTATGCAAGGTGTAGAAGTTGGATGCAAGAATACAAGAAGATAAAAAATTTAAAAGGAGAGCAAGTAAGCACAACACAAACAAAAAGATTTATAGTGGTTCGATGCCAACCTTGCACCTACATCCACTCCCCAAGCTCCTACTTGGGAATTCAAATCCACTAAACCATATTCAATCGAATAAACATTGGAACCTTCGACTCTAACTATTTCAAGCTAGAACACTTATTTTTTGAGTACAAGCCAACCCAATATAATCCGATTCAAGGTTCGGATCAATCTTTCCATATTTTGAACCCTTCAAAAAAAAATTCAACTCAAAATAGAGTATAACAGTTAATCAATAGAAATACAGATGTAGCTCCTTTAATGAGCAAATAAAGCTTTAAATATACTTTACACAATAAGAACGAAGCTCTTCTGATTTTCTTCAAGATGGTTGAAAACTTGAATGAGCTCTTGAGGGGTTGGTGAACTTGAAATAAAAGCTTCTTGAACTTTTAAAAGGGCTCTTGCTTAGGGTTGAAATAATGCTTGAAGAACCTTTTCAAAACCTTGTTGATTCCTCCTTTAAGTGCCTTTTATAACTTCAAATGATGGTGAGAGTAATCTGACTGAAATAGAGCCGTTGAGCACATTAAATGGGCATTAAATGCAGCCAAAATAAGCTGAAAACTAGCCGTTGCAGAATTTTTCATCACAGGGGTCGACTCATAGGGTCGACTCATGTCATGAGTCGACTCATGGGGTCACTTCTTGGCACAGAACAGAAAATGACTATTCTATAATTTTGGCCTACACAGCAGCAGAGGTCGACTCATAGGGTGACTCATGCTCAGGGTCGACTCATGGGTCGACTCACAGAGTGTGCCAGCCAAAGAATTCAGCATGCCGTTCAGCCCTTTTGCCATGAATCGACTCATGGGGTCGACTCAAATATATAAACATGATTTTCTTTCAAAATATATATTCAAAAATATTAAAATTGCCTCCAATAGATTACAAATCTTGCTTCTTCCTCTTGAGGCTTCCGAATCAGAACTTGATAAAATTATGATTTTGCCCTGAAATACAATAAATCTTTTTTCAAGCCAAAATCATTAGTAACCCCTCAAATGATTTGTAATCATCAAAATCAATTCAAGGAGCAACACCTTTTAATGGTCTCCCTTAAGCTGACTTGGTGAAGCCAGTGGGAGGATCATGATAAGCTGGTTTATCTGACCTCCTCCTCTAAATCAATTAAATCTTTAAAATTATTGGTCTTAAAATAAAAGTTATGATAATAACTAGATCATAGCCTCCCATTAAGTGATGATAATGGGTCCATCAGTTGATAATCATTGGAGGCCCAAAGGCTGATGCTTACGACTGATGGAATTGTCATCATAATGATTCTTGACTGCATCTTTCTAAATAGTGGTTAGGTTAGCCAACCAAAGTTGGGCTAATCATTCATTAGCTAGATGGGCCAAGTAAGGTCATGTTAATAGGTTGACCTAACCAGACCTTTCATTGAGGTCCAAAGCCTACTGATTAGGACTAGGCAAAATTAAAAATATTAAAAATTATTTAAAAAATATTGATTATGAACCTACCCTTCGATGTACATAGGTTGGCCAACCAAAGTTGGACTTGTGTGCAGTCTAAGTGGATTCTAGTACCCATAAGAAATTAGGGTAATTCTCGAATTGGAGGTAGAGGCTACCAATTCGAATAAAATAGTGGGAGAAACCTTTTGATTAAAGTCCAAATCTTTAGGTTTAATGAATCAATTACTAATTAGGTTATGATTTTTCTTTGTGTAATATGGCACTTCTCTATCGCTTCGATCATTATTGGACATGATAAGTTGGTGGGACCAACTTTGGTAGCTGGTACCGAAAGTTGAAGATAGTCCTGAGCATGAAGGATCCTATATGTGTAACGGATCCTGCACCTGAGAAGCCAGCTGCCAATACACGTGGAACAGTCAGAGACACTTATCAAGAAGTGGCTCAATGACAGATACTGTGCGTTGCATCATACCGCTGCCATGAGTAACAAGTTAATCATAAATTGAGACGACTCAGCCAAAGGACATGCTTCAAGTGTTAGAGGATGCCTTGATACCGCGATGATGTGGAGAGGCACAAGACTAGTTGTACCATTTCAATATAAAATATGGGATGTGCCTGTGTCACTGATCATGTATTGTACATGATCAAGCTGATGGAGCGTTTGAGCAAGCTCAGCTTTTTCTTGCATGAGCAGCTTGGGAAAGATGTAATACTGAACTCGCTGCCTAAGTCTTATCTCCTATTCCTCACTCATTATAGAATGACAAAGTCTAAGTAAACTACCACGGATTACTGGGGTTGCTTCAGAACTTTGAGAAAGATCACCAACTTCACAAGGAGTCGGTGAACTAGTGGGAGGTTCATCTTCTAGTTCTCAATCCTTTGAGAAGGGAAAGAAGAACAAGAGAAGAAAGGAAGAAGGTGCAAGTCAGGCTGGGATATCAGTGCAGACAGATCAGAAGATAAGCCCGATAAGAGCAAACTGAATACTTTTTTGCAAGAGCAGGGGCACTGGAGAGAACATCCTCAGTACATTACCTCCCTGGATCCAAACAGGCAGAGAAAAGCAGCTATTGCTAGGCAAGGTATTTATATGATAACTCTTGTAATTTTCTATTTGTGATATAACTGATTGGGTATTGGATATTAGTAGCCTTATATTTTGCAATTCGTTGCAGGATTGCAGGTCAGTAGGAGATCGAGCAGGTGAGAGATTCTGAACGTTGGAGATGGAAGATCAGTTCTAGTTCTAGCATTAGATCTTGAAACTTGTATTTGAGTCAATACCGTTGTTCTTAATGATTGTTATTTCTATCCCATTTTTTTTTAAATATTATTTCTGTAGGTCTTCTGGCCAAAATGATTATGAAATTTCATAAAGAAATAAGTTTGTATATCATTATGAATTGGTGTTACTATTTTTGTGGATTTGAACAATGGTGTGTATATGTTATCACAACTTGTTAACGTACCTATTCTACTGCAAGCACCCTAGATTAGATAGTGTATAGATATCTATTTATGGCATGTAAGCTAGGTCATATAACAAGAACAGGATAAACAGGTTGACTCAAGTGAAAATTCTCGAAGTCAGTGATTGTGAATCACTTCCAACCTGTGAGTCTTGTCTCTTGGTAAAATGATCAAGTCACCTTTTACTGAAAAAGATGAGAGAGTACTAAGCTCTTGGTCCTAGTATATATTGATGTATGCGGGCCTATGAGTACAGTGCTAGAGGTGGATATTTCTACTTCATCACATTAACGGATGATCTATCCAGATATGGATATGTCTATCTGATGAAAAATAAATTAGATTTATTTGAAATGTTCAAACGATTCTGAAGTGAAGTAGAAAAACAAACAGAAAAGAGTATTAAAACTCTTCGATCTGACTGAGGAGGAGAATACCTTTCTGGTGAGTTTCTCACATATCTAGGAGAGAATGGAATTCTCTTTCAATGGACTCCTCCAGGAACACCACAGCATAATGGTGTGTCTGAAAGGAGAAATCGGACTCTGTTAGATATAGTCCGATCCATGATGGGTTTTGCCAGCTTGTCGATATCCTTTGGGATATGCACTCGAATCGGCCTATTATCTATAAATAGGATTTCAAGTAAGTCTGTAATTAAGATCTATATGAGATATGGACATGACGTAAGTCAGTATTTTCATACCTTAGGGTCTAGGGGTGCCCGACCTATGTCAAACGGTTAGTTACAGATAAACTTGGACCTAGGTCTGACAAATGTACATCATAGGGTACCCCAAAGAGATCAAAGATATTTTTTCTACCATGCTGATGAACAAAAGGTGTTCGTCAGCCTTAAGGCAACTTTTTAGAAAAGAAGTTCTTTGGTGAAGGAATGTTGCCTCTAAAGTTGAACTTGATGAAGTTCAACAGGTAGAAGGACTGACACCAATAGCTGAACCTGAGTCGATTGATTAGATCAGATTCCAAAGCCCAATATACCTATAGCATTAAGGCGTGTGGTAGAGTACCGCATCAGCCGACAGATACTAGATTTCTTGGTCCGAGATGGTGATCCCATCGAACTTGATGAGAATGATGAGGATCTGATCACCTATATGGATTAATGCAGAACTGATTCTGAGAAATGGCTTGAAGCCATAAAATTTAAAATGGAGTCCATAAAGATCAACAATGTATGGACATTGGTTGACCCACCTGAAGGGTTAAACCCATTGGGTGTAATGGATCTTCAAAAGGAAGAGGAGCACAGACGGAAAGGTAGGATTATAAGCTTGTCTGGTGCTAAGGGGTATCGTCAACACTATGGTATTGACTATACGAGATGTTCTCCCTGTGGCAATGCTCAAATCCATTCGGATAATGCTTGCAATAGCTGCCCATCTGGATTATGAGATCTGACAGATGATGTAAGATAGCTTTCCTAAATGGAGAGTTGATCGAAGAGGTGTATATGATACAACCTGAGGGATTTATATCCACAGATGAGTCCAAGGTGTGCAAGCTTTAGAGATCAATTTATGGATTGAAGCAAGCTTCTCGAAGTTGGAACATGTATTTGATAAGGTGATCAAAACGTATGACTTCGTTAAAAATGGAGAAGAGCCTTGCATCTATAAATGGGCAAATGGTCTAGTTGTGGTATTTCTTGTCTTGTATGTGGATGAATTCTCTTAATGGGAATGACATCCTCACACTACAGGGAATAAATGTTTGGTTGTCATCGTAGTTCTCCATGAAGGACTTGGGTGAAGCATCCTACATCCTAGGGATGAAGATCTATAGGGATAGATCTAAAAGGATGCTTGGGCTATCTCAGTCCACGTACATAGACACTGTGCTGAAAAGATTCAACATGGAGAATTTCAAGAAGAGCTATCTATCGATAGGCCATGAAATTTCCTCTTAAGAAGGATTGTCTGACAACTCTTGAAGAGAAGAGTGTATGGTAGAGTCCCATATGCTTCGATCGTGGGATCTATCATGTACGCCATGACATGTACAAGGCCAATGTGACATACTCACTAGGAGTAGTGAGTACATACCAATCTATCCTCGAGAAAACCACTGAAAAGTGGTTAAAGCCTTCCTTAAGTATTTAAAAATACTAAGGACCAATGGTTGGTTTATGGTGAGTCAGATCTGAAACTTGTGAGTTCACAGACTCCAGCTTTCAATTTGACCATGATGACAGTAGAAGCATATCGGGTTATATCTTTACTCTGAATGGTGGAGCCCATCTGTTGGAAGAGTTCAAGCAGCATACTGTGGCAGACTTTATTTGTGAGGCAGAGTACATCGTAGCATCGGATGCTGTGAAGGAAGCTATATGGCTGAAAAAATTCATCACAGAGCTCGAAGTAGCACCCTCCCCTCGATGCTCCAATCCTGCTCTACTGCGACAGCACTGATGCCATTGCTCAGGTGAAGGAATCCAAAGCACACCAGCAAATGAAGCACATTTTGTGTCCTTCACCTGGTTCGAGAGATCGTGGATCGAGGTGACGTCGACCTTCAAAGATCGACAGAAAGGAGAACCTGACCGACCCCTTCACTAAAGCCCTGGATAAAGGAGTTCGACAACCACAAAATCAAAGATGGGTATAGATACTGTGTTGAGTGGCTTTAGGATAAGTGGAGTTGTTGGGAAATATGTCTCAAAAATCAATCGTCAACCTATTGACGGTTGAGCAACTTTGTATTGTAATTGATTTGTTAATAAATAAAATATATTTTTGGTATTTTATAACAAGTTTTCATCTTCTAATGAACTCCGTTGTTGTGATGAATTTTAGGGCTATTTAGGTTCGATAAAGAGAAGATTTATCGATTGTCTTTAAAATGTTCACGATCAAATGATAGGCTGTTAATAAGGACAACAGCTTCTATCGAGCATAGGTCACTGTAGGCCATATGGGTTGGTTGTCCTCTTACCAAGGAGTATGGAGACAATGGTATGGCATACAAATGAGATGTAAGGGTACATCATCATTGAATGTGATCAACTCCAGAGCATTCTGCTGTCAAGAATGTCTCTAATGGGATATAGGTATAAGTGTTCCTTAGACCTGAGATCGCCTCAATGACTACAAGCAACTCACTGTGCTTTGGTACTGGACTAACTAAATTTTTAATTCAATGACGGAAGGCTTCTGGACACAGTCAAGTACTTGTGAAGTCAGAGTATGATCGAGATGGGATTGAACCACTCCAAGAGTTGGAGAAGAATGAGTCGCTGCATTTTAATTTAGAAAAACCTTGGCCAGGGTAATCCATCAGATGGATTTGATATTTTGAAATACAATGTGGACAACCTGATCAGAGTTGACATTGAACTCTGAGGTGTCCTATGAGCATTTTGGTTAAGGAGATGAATTATATAGAAACTATATCCGCATGGATTCTAAAGATGTTGTTTTGCACATTCAACCTATCCGACCGTTGGATACCATTGCTAGATGATCACTTTGATTGGTACAGAAATTTATTTCTGTACTACCAGTTTAGGTTTAGACCTATGAGGTCACACACATTAGAGTTCATGATCCGATCGGATGGTTGATCAACGATTAAGAATCATTCTAGGATTAAACGATTAAGAATCGTTCTAGGATTAAACGATTAATACGATTGACATTTAACCTAGTGCAAGTGTTGCAGGAGGATCAATTAGCAATTCGATTGCTAATTGGCTTAATTTGATTAAGCCAATAGGCTGAGATTAAGTCTAATTGAATATTATTTAATTAGATTTAGTTTGAGCTTGATTGGATCAAGTTTAATTGGTTTATTGGATAAGTCAAGTGCAAAAAAAAAACTAGTCCTAGTTCAATTAGGACTTGGGTCAACTTAATTTCTAATTTGATTAAAAAATTAAATTAGATTTAAATCTAATTTAATCTGATTAAATTAGATTCTTAATTGGATTAAGACCTATTTAATTGGATTGATTTTGTTTTGGTTTGATTTGGTTTGAGAAATCAAATTTGAACAAGTCATAGATTGAATCCTAGTAAGACTAGGATTCCACCTTGTGCCACCTTAGCCCCCCACGCCCACTCTTTCTTATTTTGTGTGACAAAACCTTTTCTCCCAGGCCTTCACACATGTTCAAAGCTTTTTACTCTTTCTCTCTTGCATGGAATGTCGTTGTGGACCAAGTCAAAGTAGGAATAGTTTGGATTTCAATTCTATAAGATAGAATTTTAGGAAACCAAAACTCTTTCCTTATGGCACTGATTTTATCTAAATTTTTTTTGAGATTTTTATGACTTTTATGGAACATATTATGTACCCTTTTCTGGTGGTCCATGGTAGAAAAGAAGGAGGGGGTACCCAAGAGTTGGGCACCACTTGTCTTGCCCTGTTTGGATTTTCTTTGACTAGGTATTTGATCTAGACAAGGATTCTTCATATCTCATTATTAAAATGAATATCTTCTTGAGATTCTTTTGATTATAGAGCATTGAGAGACTTTTGGAGTGTGTAAAAATTAAGGAGAAGAGTGTTGGAGCATGAAAATATAATAGACACAAAATTAGGTGTCTAGGTGAGAGCAAAGAGAAGAAAAAGAGGGTCTTCTTCTAGGGTTGCTGAGTTCAGCTCTTCCCTTCCTCCATCTGTGAGTTCTCTGAGAGTGTCTCACATCTAAAACTCTTTCTCCTACTTCTCATCTTTGGAAGAGTCCAAATCAAGAAGGAGCCATCTGATCGACCATCGAAGAAGGATCAGCACAGTACTAGCATACTGTGCTAATTTCCTAGACCAGGACTTCTGATCGTGATTCGTGGGCTCGTGTGGATGACTCCTAGAGGCCGGATGTGTGTGTGGCTCACAACATCATCCTCAAGCCCAGATCAGCAAAGTTAGAACATCTAACTTGCAAGGTAATAGATCTGATCTATTATATTTTACATACATTAGATGTAGTATGGTAACATGTTGATATGATCAACATGTAGTTCTTGCTCTTTATATTTTAATTTTTGATTTAATGCCATGTAATAATCATGTAATAGGATCTTAGATCTAGGGATTCTCTAGTTTTATAAGATAAATTTTAATTTATTTTAGTCTTCTGCTGCCTGATCTTGAAAAAGTTCAATATCTAACCCTGAAATCCCAAGATCTGGTTCCTTCATAGGATACTACTTCTATAACCCTACTCAACAAAAGGTATTTGTTGGTAGACATACCATTTTTTTGGAGAAAGAGTTAGTCCAAGAAAGTGGCAGTGGGAGGTCTGTTGAATTGAAAAAGTTCAAAACCTACAATCTATCCAGGACTCACCAAATGGTTTGTAACCAGATGTGCCCATTGTTGAGGCACAGCTACTACACACACCTCTTCTCTGAAGGTTTAGTAGAGTGCGTAATATACTACTCAGGTATAGATTTGTCATTGAGAATAACAACATAACCCACATCATTAAGAATGATGATCCCATGACCTATTCAGAAGTTGTTATGAGTAGTGACTCTGATAAATGGCTTAATACCATGAAATCCGAAATGGACTCCATGTATGTCAACCAAACATGGACTTTGGTTGATGTGCCTGAGGGTGTGACCCCAATAGGCTGCAAATGGATCTTCAAAAAAAAGATTGGAGCAGATGGCCAGGTAGAGACCTATAAGTCCAGACTTATGGCAAAAGGTTTCAAGCAAAAACAAGGTGTTGATTATGAAGAAGCTTTTCGTCGGTAGCCATGCTCAAGTCTATTCGGATAATACTTGCTATAGCAGCATACCATGACTATAAAATCTGATAAATGGATGTCAAGACTGTCTTGCTCAATGAAAATCTTGAGGAAGAAGTCTATATGACTCAATCAGAGGGATTTGTCTCAAGTGGGAATGCAAATTAGGTATGGAAGCTGAATAGATTCATTTATGGATTAAAACAAGCATCGAGAAGCTGGAACATCTATTTTGATGAGACAGTCAAATCATTTGGCTTTATCAAAAATATGGATGAACCTTGTGTGTACAAGAAGAATAGTGGGAGTGCGTTGTCTTCTTGATCTTGTATGTGGATGACATACTGCTCATTGGGAATGATGTCCCGATATTACAATCGATCAAGACTTGGCTATCACAAAAGTTTTCAATGAAAGACTTGGGTGGGGCATCCTATATACTTGGTATAAAGATCTATAGAGATAGATCAAAAAGGATGCTTGGCTTGTCCCAATCTAGGTACATTGAATCTGGTGTTGAAGAGGTTCACATGGAGGAAAGTGAAAGAGGTACTTACCCATAGGTCATTGCATACAACCTCTAAGAGGATGTCATCTAAGACACCTGAAGAGAGAAATAGAATGAGTTATATTCCTTATGCTTTGGCTATAGGATCCATAATGTATGCTATGTTATGTACCAAATCTGATGTGGCTTATGCTTGGACATTGCAAGCAGATTTCAGGCTGATCCCGAGGAGGATCGTTGGAAAGTTGTAAAAAACATACTAAGTACTTGAGAAGGACTAGAGATATTTTTCTAATATATGATGATCTAATTTAAACTGAAAGGTTATACGATTCTAGTTTCAATCTGATCCAAATGATAGTAAATTTATATCTGAATATGTGTTCACTCTGTATGTGGTGCAGTAAGTTGAAAAAATTTGAAACAGCAAACTATTACTGATCCGATCACTAAAGCTAAGTATTTGCTGCAAGTGTGGCTGCTAAGGAGGCTGTCTAGATGAAAAAAATTATCACAGAGTTGGGTGTGGTTCTGGAGATTGAACAACTAGTATCTCTTTATTATGATAATACTGAGACAGTTACTCAAGCCAAAGAACCAAGATCTCACTATAACTCCAAACATATCCTAAGATGGTTCCACCTCATTCGGGAGATAATCGAAAGATATGATGTGATCGTGAAGTGAGTTGATACCAAAAATAATATAGCAGACCCATTCACCAAGGCTTTGTTAATGCAGCAGTTTGACCGCCATCTTGATAGTATGGGTATCAAGTATAGGAGCGATTGGCTTTAAGTGCAAGTGGAAGATTGAAAGAATAATGTCCTATGAGCCAATCGCATATGGAATGCGATAGGATGTTTATTATAATTTATCTTTCAGTCTCATGTAGTTGATATTTATTATTAATAAAATAAAATATTTTTTTATTATATGCTGTATCTTACTTATTTTAAGATTATAATGAACCCTATAGGTTTGGACAATGGTTTTAGGACCATGATAAGATCACGCCAGTGAGACCTAATTCTTAATAGCTCTAACCTAAAATATTTCTAGTCGTTGGTATATTGAGTCAGAGATCAATGATACTGGTAAGATTGGCATGTCCTATATATGCTCAAAAATGAGGGTGGTTGATCTCACAACCACTTGTGTGGAGACACTAATATAAGAATATGGGTGTTCATTAGAGAATGAGTTCACTGAGTTGATCTACGAGAGAATATCAGATGGTCTTATTTACATGTTAACTGATAATTCTCTAGTGAAAGTTATGTATGTGATCTTTAGATCTGAGGTCACCATGGTACCTTGTGTACTGGATCCATATTTTGATTCACTACATAACTTAATTCTCTGATCCTTATGTGGGGTGTTCTGCATATGGTGAAGAGTGCATGAAGGTTGTGAGTGATCAATAAGGGATCAGTCACTCCTAATAAGGGGAGCGAACATCCTATGCGATCTCATAGGTCATTAATTCGAAAGTCTTTGCCCAAGCAGGATGATAATTAGAAAAGAATTTTTAATGTATCATCAACTAAATCATCACCTTTTGATCGAGATATATAATGATAAATGATTGAATTTGATATATTTTTATGCCCACAGCTCATCTAGGATATTGTTTGACTGAAGGATTGAATTATATGGAAACTTGCCACTGAAAGATATTTTGATAATTTTTTATCAAAATTTTAAATCTTCTGGGTAGTCATGATACGTTGCTAGATGTTACTCTTAACTTGTGGGCTTATCAAAATTAAAAAAAATTATTTTTAGAATCAATTTGGAAGAGTCTAAGTTGATTGGGACTCTTGAGTGACCTAATCTCATCGATTAGGGTTATGTCGAAAGTCTGGATCCACTACTAATTAGATTTGAAACCCAATAGGTCACATACTTTAGAATTTGATCTTGATCTAATTTAATTAGAGTTTAATATAAATTTTATGAATTAATTTGATATGCTAGGATATTGTATTAACCCAAGTTTTCAAATTAGTTTAGATCAAATTGTTTGAGCTAACCTAGACTAGTTATTTTGACCTAATGGGATTGGGTCAATTTAGATTGGATCCTTATCCAACTTAGACCAGTTTTAAGTGAAGAAGGAGTCCTCTGTGTTTACTAAAACCTACACACAAAAATAAATGCTGGCCCCGTTATTTTGGCATGTGAAGTAAAGAGTCCTTCTTAATGAAGGCTCTTTGCCTTAAATTCCTGATCAGAAATCCTATGTTTTGTCATCAAAATTTATTAAATTTTTTATGGCATGTAGAAGACTAAGAGTCATTTTTTCTAAGAAATTGGATCACCAAAAATTTACTCAGTAAATTTATTTGGCATATGGGAAGTTGGAGTGCCAAAGGTTGGCACCCCTTCATCCCATGAGACATCCCCTGGTCCCCTATTTATAGGGGATGCCCCATATGGCTTCTTGCTATGATTTTGGGTAAAATTAGAGAGAAGGGATATGGTAAACATAAAAAAAAAAAAAATTGAAATAATTTTGAGAAAAAAAAAGAAATTTTGAGTGGTAAAGTTGCTACAAGGGTGGTGAGATTTTCAGCAAGTGTTGCTTTAGTGCCCTAGGAATTGATTTTTCTATATGTTGAAGTCAAAAATAAAATCTTAAGTTGTATGATATCTGAAGAGTATCTTCTTATTGTCATTTTGATGATAAGATCAAAAGCAACTAAGCTTTGGTACGATCGTGATGCAAGTTCAAAGTCGGTAGTATTTTTAAGAAGACAAGGCTGCAACAGTGCACCGATTGGGAAGGACCTTGGCCATCTTCCGTATGGATCGCCGTTAGAGGACTTCTACCTTGGGATTTTATGGAGAACACCAACATTCCATTTTTTTTATTTTGATGAAAGTATAAAATTCTATTCCTATAAATGCTTGTTTTTGCTTTGATCGATATCGGTAAGGTGATTCTAGGGTTTGAATTCTGGCTCGATATTTTATTTGAAAAGCTACTGATTTGTATGATTTAAAATTTTAAAAATCACTTTTGCTGCATGATTGAAACCCAACATATAGTGGTTCAGTTGCATCGAGAACATGCAACCACTCTATTAACAATGAGTTGCTCCATGGTAAGGATGGGGTTGGGCCCAATAACTGTTAGGTGAGGGACCCAGTGACGATCTTGCACTTGCTTGTGAATGGTGGGTTGGGCTTAACTAAAAAGTATGGGTAATAACTATTTGGTGAGTCCACATGACTTAAAGATCAAATCGCTGCAACATGCTTAGTGAAGCATTTGGGCAAAGAGTTGCCTATGCATCGGTGTGCATGTTACCAATAACTTTTAGGTGAGATGTATGTCATCGGTGGGACCGCAGAATCTACTAAGAATCTTTTATCGTATTAGGGTTTTTATTTTTTTCTGTAGAATAGAGGGATCCGATAAATTAGTCAGAGTCATTATTTGTATCTTAAAGTCCCTAGACGCAAATTTAACATTAAGTACAAAAATCTAACTTGAATCTACTCTTGCAGTTAAACCATCATGTCAGCCTCAAACCTTTAGCCTGCATCCTTGAAACCAATCATTTGACTAGTACCAATTATAAAGACTAGCTCAGAAACCTTAAGATTGTCCTAATCTCAGAAAAGTTAAGCCGTGTTCTCGATCTGGATCTCATAGTGCTATCAAACAATCCTACTGCTGAAGCAAAAAGTTGCTTTTGAGAAGTGGACGGATGAAGACAGTCAGGTCAAGTGTTATGCACTGGTGTCCATATTAAATGAGTACAAAACCAGCACGAGCATATGCCTATTGCCCGGGCCATGATTACTCTTACAAGAGTTGTATGGTGAGCAGAGTTGTATTGCATATTTTGAAATATCCAAGAGACTCTTCAATCTGAAGATGCATGAGGGTAATCTATCCATGAGCACTGTATGGTAGTGATCAAAGATATCAAGGAGCTTGGGAAGCTCGAGCTAGAATGCAATAGAAAATACAGATGGATCTGATCCTTCAATCCTTACCAATTCATATAGTTAATTTATTATAAATTTTCATATGAACAAAATTAACTGCATTATTTTTAAACTCGTCAACATGTTGGTCACTATGGAGGATACCTGGAAGAGTTCAGGGGCACTATTCTCATTGTGGAGTGACCTCTTCCTTTAAGAGAAGTCTACTAGAAGGAAGAAGGTTAAATCCATGAAGAAGCAAAAAGAAAGAGAGCAAGCTAAAGAAGGATGGTCTAAAGGCAGCTGAGATAAAGGAAAAGTGTTTCCACTATCATGCTGAAGGTCATTGGAGGAGAACTATTCTAAATATTTGGAGAGCCTAAAGATCAAAAAAATTGATAAGCCTTCTGAAGGTATGCTCGTAATTGAAATCTAACCTTATGGTTTCTTCTACTTCTAGTTGGATATTAGATCATGGCTCGAGTGCTCATATATGTATCTCATGTAGGGTCTGATAGAAAGTAGGAGGTTGAGGGAAGGTGACATGATCCTTCGGATCGGCAATGAAGCAATGGTTGCTGCAGAGACCATTGGTACTTACCCTCTTCGATTACCGTCTGATGTTAAATTAGATTTAAAAGATTGGTATTATATTTCTGTAGCTAGTTGAATTTAATTTCTGTGTCTATCCTAACACAGGAAGGTTTTAAAATTTATTTTAATAAAGACTTTTATTCTATTTATTTATGAATAAATTGATTGTATGAGATCTTTCATTGACAGTCTTTATCACTTGCATGTTGATGCGAATGTAAACTTAAACGAGCAAATAGTGAGTGCATAGGCCAAAAGAGATCCAGAGATAAATAAATCAGAAGTACTTATGGTACTATAGATTAGGCCATATTGGAGAGGATGGGATAACAGACTGGAGAAGGATGGGATCCTTGACATATTGGGAGGTTGCTTTCACATAGCATGGTACAGACTATTTCTTTAATGATCTTATTTTTTCTTTCTACTATCTCATTTTGTTGGAGTGTCCTAGGTGCTGAAAGTTATGATCAATACCTTTTTCATCACAAAACTGTTCAAAATCTTGATTTTCAAATTCGGTTCCATGAATCACTTCGAATATGTTGAATTAAAAAATCTTTTCATTAGTAACTTTTCGATAAAATTTTGAGAACACATGAAAGTTTCATCCTTATGTGCCAAAAAGAAAATCCATGTAAAATGAGAGAAATCATCAATAATTATAAAGCTATAATCATTTTCTACCCAGACTAGTTGTTCTAGTGGGTCCAAATAAATCCATGTGTATAACTCTAATGGCCTAGAAGTTAAACAATATTTTTAAAT
>NC_026001.2:46665010-46679009 GCF_000442705.2 Elaeis guineensis | reverse complement strand
CACCTAGACTAGTAGTTCTAGTGGGTCCAAATAAATCCATGTGCAATAGTTCTAATGGCCTAGAAGTTGAAACAATATTTTTAGTTTTGAATGAAACTCGTGTTTGTTTACCCATTTGATATGCATCACAAATTCTATATTTTTTCAAAATTCAATTTGGGTAAGCCGATAATCAATTCCTTTTTAATAAGTTTTGAAAGTGAATGCATGCTAATATGTGCAAGCCTACGATACCAAAGTCAATTAGTCTCATTAATCTTCGCATTCAAGGCTACTAGGCATTGCATGTTTATTTTAGAAAGATCATTCAAATCTACCATATAAACATTACCATGTCTATGCCCAACAAATTTAATGCCTTCATTAATAGGACTAGTTACTATGCAAACTGAAGATTCAAAAAAGACTTTGTATCTTTTATCACAAAATTGACTGATGATTAATAAATTATATTTTAAACATCTATAAATAAAATATTTTCAATATACTTGAAGAAAGTGATACCAATATTACCTATACCGATATCTTTTCTTTGCCATTATCTTCAAAGGTGACCATCCCTCCATTTTTAGCATCAAGTGTGATGAATTGGGATTCATCATCATTCATGTGTCTTGAGCATCCGCTATCAAGATACCATCTTCGATTTGCTCTTTGGGATGCAAGATACACCTATACACAAGAATCAAGTTTTGACTTTAGGTATCCAAGTTTTCTTGGGTCCTTTTAGGTTAGTCATAATGGTTCCTTTTGGAACCCATATTTTTTTTACATTGAAATTTTCAGATTTGTTGAAAAAATATGAATAGAATTTGTGTCCTACTTATCATATTTAAAGTAAGTTATATTTGAAAATTTATTGTATGATGAGTTTACAAAGATGTTTTTCAAAAGTTTTTTTTCTTTAAAGGATTTTATCCAAGACTGACTTTATCATAAATGGTCTTTTGATTGTCAAGTATCATGTGAAGTTTATTTGAACTTAAAGTAAACTTTTCAACCATTGATTTTAACTTGGCAAACTCATTTTTTAAGTTCAAATTTTTTTGAGACAAGATTGATTTTTCATTTAAAATACTCTCATTTTCTTTTAGTAAAGATTGATTCTTTGATTTTAATTCTTTGTTCTTTACCTCTAGCTTCTTTATTTCATCAATTAGGTCATAAAATACTTCATGAAGTTCTTCAAAGGTAAAATCAATAGGAATTTCAGTATTTACCTCATTTTCATGTGCCATAAGGCACAAGTTGGCTTGTTCATTTGAGTCTTCTTCTTCGGAACTTGACTCATCACTTTCACTCCATATAGCCATCATGACCTTCTTCTTGTACTTCTTGAGATCCTTCTTCAGTTGTGGGTATTCAGACTTAAAGTATCCTAATTTCTTACATTCATAACAAATAAGAGGTTGCTCTTTATCCTTCTCTTTGCTATGTTCCCCTTTTGTAGGTGGCCCCTTCCTCATTCCTTGTCTTCTTTTCTTCAAGAACTTCTTAAACCTTCTAGTAATGAGGGCCATTTCTTCATTTTGCTCTTCATTTTCTGTATCATCGGATTCTTCATTAGGTTGAGCAGTAAATTTGAGAGTGATTATCCTCTTCTTTTTGACATCTTCTTCTTGGTATTGTTTCACGCTTAGCTCGTGAGTCATCAATGATCCTAGAAGCTCCTCCAAGGATAAGATATTCAAATCTTTGACTTCTTGGATTGCGGTCACTTTAGCCTCCCAAGTCTTTGGTAAAAATCTAAGAATCTTTCTTACGAGATCACTGTTAGAATAAGACTTACCAAGATTTTTTAGACCTTTAATAATATCAGTAAAATGAGTAAACATCTCAATTATTGATTCATCATGCTCATTTTAAAAAGTTCATATTTATGCACAAGCATGTTGATTTTTGATTCCTTCACTTGATTAGTTCCTTCATGAGTTACTTCTAATCTATCCCATATTTTCTTAACTGACATGCATGTTGAAATATGATTTAATTTATTAGCATCTAGAGCACAATACAAAATATTCATGACTTTAGCATTTAGTTGAGCCATTTTCTTATCAACCTCATCCTATTCTTTTTCAGGTTTGGTTGATTCCACACCATCAATTATTTTAGTGAGTGTGTGTGGTCCATTTGCTATGATACTTCACATATCATAGTCAAGTGCTTGAATAATGATTTTCATCCAAACTTTCCAATAGGTATAATTTGACCCATTGAAAAGTGGAGATCGATTTGTGGACTACCCCTCGGCTAGTGAAGTACCAACTTGAGTTGCCATAGATCTTTAGCTCTTTGATGGTTAAATCAAAGTAGGGCTAGAGCACCGAGCTCTGATACCACTTGTTGCCTAGCTATGCAACCCAAGAGGGGGTGAATTGAGTTTTTAAAAATTTAAAATTAACTTACAACTATGAGGATTATTTAACAATGAGCAGGATAAATATGGAGAGTAAAATTTATGCAAGGTGTAGAAGTTGGATGCAAGAATACAAGAAGATAAAAAATTTAAAAAGAGAGCAAGTAAGCACAACACAAACAAAAAGATTTATAGTGGTTCGATGCCAACCTTGCACCTACATCCACTCCCCAAGCTCCTACTTGGGAATTCAAATCCACTAAACCATATTCAAATCGAATAAACATTGGAACCTTGACTCTAACTATTTCAAGCTAAACACTTATTTTTTGAGTACAAGCCAACCCAATATAATCCGATTCAAGGTTCGGATCAATCTTTCCATGTTTTAGAACCCTTTCAAAACAAAAATTCAACTCAAAAATAGAATATAAATTAATCATATAGAAATACAGATGTATCTCCTTTAATGAGCAAATAAAGCTTTAAATATACTTTACACAATAAGAACGAAGCTCTTCTGATTTTCTTCAAGATGGTTGAAAACTTGAATGAACTCTTGAGGGGTTGGTGAACTTGAAATAAAAGCTTCTTGAACTTTTAAAAGGGCTCTTGCTTAGGGTTGAAATTAATACTTGAAGAACCTTTTCAAAACCTTGTTGATTCCTCCTTTAAGTACCTTTTATAACTTCAAATGATGGTGCAGAGTAATCCGAACTGAAATAGAGCCGTTAGAGCACATTAAATGGGCATAAATGCAGCCAAAATAAGCTGAAAACTAGTCGTTGTAGAATTTTTTCATCACAGGGGTCGACTCATAGGGTCGACTCATGTTCATGAGTCGACTCATGGGGTCAAATTCTATGGCACAGAACAGAAAATGACTATTCTGTAATTTTGGCCTACACAGCAGCAGAGGTCGACTCATAGGGTTGACTCATGCTCAGGGGTCGACTCATGGGATCGACTCACAGAGTGTGCCAGCCAAAGAATTCAGCATGCCGTTCAGCCCCTTTTGCCATGAATCGACTCATGGGGTCGATTCAAATATATAAACATGATTTTCTTTCAAAATATATATTCAAAAATATTAAAATTGCCTCCAATAGATTACAAATCTTGCGTTCTTCCTCTTGAGGCTTCGGAATCAAACTTGATAAAATTATGATTTTGCTCTTGAAATACAATAAATCTTTTTTCAAGCCAAAATCATTAGTAACCCCCTCAAATGATTTGTAATCATCAAAACAATTCAAGGAGCAATAAGTTGAATTGTTCTAATCCATCAAAAAGTGTTTCGATGATATTGTAATGGAGATCATAATATATCTCACTACTAAATAGAATGAAACTTATGGGGTCACATATTAAGGATTTAATCTTGAATTAACCAATTGAACTTGTGAAGTTCTAATTGGATTAGGATTTATTGAAATCCTATTGGTTTTAAGAGAACCTTGCTAGTACATGGTTAAACTTAATTCTTCTTTGGACTTTGATCGAATCAAGTCCATAGCCTTGAACCTAACCAAATCTATTTGGATTTAGCTGGATGTCTAATTATGAGTCCAAGAGGATTAGATCATGTCAATGAGTTGACAATTTAATCTCCTCTTTTCTCCCTTGATATTTACTTTTGAAGTAGAGAACTGATGGAAAGAAGAGATGGCGCCATCCTCCCTTTTTGGAAAGTCTAAGGGGCACCAAACCCCTTGGAATGGTGTTAGGAAGAGAGAGGAGCCTGCCCCCTCTTCTTGGTTTGGCATGGAAGGAGAGAGAGAGGGGGGCCACGCCCCCAACTACTTGCCCCTTTTGATAGGCGGCACCCACTCAGTCTGCCTATTTTGAGTGGGGTGCACCATCTGCTTGCCAAAAGAGAAGATGACCTTTCTAATTAGGTCTGATTTTTTCAAAAAAAATCAAATTAAAAGATAAGAGACCTTATGAGATAAAATCTAACCCTTTTAGCCTGATTAGATAATAATTTAGAATCAAGAAAGGTTTATTTAAAGAGTTGGTCTCCTAGGGTTTCGTTATTATTGAATTTTAAAAAATCAAAACTCTCCTCTCTCCTCTCCATACCTCACCCTGACTCTCTCTTCTCTTTCCATGCCCAAGGGTTGGGCATCCATCTTCCACATGCCTGAGTTGAGAAATGTCTCTTTTATAATAAGGAATAAGGAGAAAAGGTTGCAGTTCAAGGGTTGAAGTTACAGTCAAGATCAATTGCTGATCAAAGTTCAAAGAGGCAAAGATCCAATTTGAAAAAGAATGATCTACCTGTTGGGTTTCGATGATGCAGCGGAATATGAATTTCAAAAATTTTAACATGCATTCAATAATTAAAAATAATATTTAATAATTAAATAAAAATATCGGAACACAAAATCTTAGGAACCCCTTGATGATTGCAATCAAACGATCAAAAATATACATATCAGGAAGAGACCAGAAATCATATACCAATGAGAAGACCATGATCTGATAACTTTGATATCTCTACGAGACTCCAAAGTAGAAGCCCTCTAACAGTGATCCACATGGGACTGATCAGGGCCCTTCCCAATTCGTCATAGCACTGCAGCCTTCTTCACAAGCTCGCTGTCGACCGTCCTTCGCAAGAATGATTGCACCATTGCTTGTATGCCTTCATGACCTCCACTAGGATCTCTTTAGGAATTCTTTCCAAAAGATCACACCACACAAAAATTAAATAAGATGTTCAACACTTGAACAAACTAATTTTAAGACAAGCATCTCATGCTTTCCTTTTTCTCTCATCCCTTCCTTTCCATTTTTCCTCTCCTTTTTTCCCTTATCCTTTTTCAAATTTTTTATATCAATTTTCTCTCATTTCCACACCCAACCACCACCCAAAATGGCACATAGAAACCAGGTGTAGCACCTGTTGGAGCAGCTTCTCCAGGTTGTTGACATTAGGAAACAGCAAGGATCAGGTCGTAGAGGTCCTCGAAGGTCAGCAACTAAGCAAAACAAAAACAACCTTAAGGATTTCAGCAACCTTGTAAATTCTGTCAGTAAGATTTCTTTCTGTAATTTGAACCACTTCTCTATCATATATGAAATCCACCTTTTGAGATCTGAAGTACTCTTGATGAAGCCTCCAAAAACTAAAAAGATGGGACCTAAAACTCTTCTTGGGCGGCCAATAGGGGGCGCTCAAAATAGGGACGTGCACAAAGGGGGGGCGCTGGTTTCTAGCGCCTCCTTTCTTTTCTTTTTGGGATGGCAGCCAAGAAACCCTAGGTTTCTTGGTTCTTGGATGTAAAGAAGACCAGAGACAGAGAGGAAGGAAGAAGAGAAAGTTAAGAAGAAAATAATTTTGTATTTTTTTCAATCCATCAAGTCAGATACAATGTATGTTTATATACAGGGTCAAAGTGACCCAACCCAAAAACTCTCCTGGCTAACTCAATATAAGATTGCGCTCACCCAAACCCATGTACACCCATAACTTGACCCAATCTCATAATCTTAGACTCAATTCTAGCTCAAATATAAGTTAGCCCCTCAAGGTCCAAAATCTCTAAACCTCAAGACCCAAAAGGCTGACAGCCTTTCGTCCTAAGGCCCAAACTAGCCTTAGAAACCCCATGACCACCTCATGGACTTTGGACCTTGGTCTTAGTCTTGGTCTTTTGAGCCTTGAGAGTACCACATAAGGTCTAACAATCTCCACCTTGGTGCCCAAGGCCTTAACCAACTCCATCCTATCCATCAAGTACATCAGTGTCACATATTTTCGAAAGTTATCCTGTGGAAGAACCTTCGTCAGTGCATCCACTGATTCTCTTTGGTGTGGACCTTCACCAGCTCTACCTCATCTTCTTCCACAAGCTCTCTAATCTGATGATACTTGATATCGATGTGCTTCATCATAGCATGGTAGACAGAGTTCTATGCAAATAACAGTGCACTCTGACTATCGCAATGCACCCTGATGGCCTCCTATGCAAGGCCCATCTCCAATGCCAAATCCTTCAGCCATAGGGCTTCTTTTGCTACCTCCGTAACATCAATGTACTCTACCTCAGTTGTAGATAAAGCTGTGATAGGCTGCAAGTATGTTCTCCATGAAATAGGACCTCCAAACAAGCTAAATACAAAATCTATCGTCGACCGTCGAGTGTCCACATCTCCAGCAAAATCTGCATCCAGAACCCTCCTATCAACCTCCGAGCCTCTTTGGATGTGTTGGAGAGTCCCCCAGCACCTCCCTTGCTATCCCTAATAGATGTCGACTCCAACAGTACCGTCAAATACCTGAAGATCCCCTTCAGTGCTCGTCAGTGCTCCCTACCAGGCTACGCCATGAACCTGCTGACCTGACTTACTGCATGGGTGATATCCGACCTACAACACACCATGGCATACATAAGACTTCCCACACTAGAGGTATATGACACTCTCTTCATCTCCTAAGCCTTCACCTCAGTCTGTGGTGACATCATCTTTGAGAGTTTAAAGTGCCTGACGAGTGGCAGCTCCATCGATTTTGCTTCCTTCATCCCAAACCTCTCCAAGACCTTCTTGATGTAACTTTTCTGAGATAAATGCAGCACCCTCTTGACTTGATCTTGAAAGATTTCCATGCCTAAGATCTTCCTCGCAGGCCCCAAATCCTTCATCTCCAACTCTCGAGACAAAGCTGCCTTCAGTTCCTGCATAACCTTCCTACTCTTGCATGCTATAAGCATGTCATCCACATACAAGAGTAGAAACACCCTAAATCCATCTTTCAAAGATTTAACATAAACATAAAAAGTTATACTCATACCTAAAAAGCCCAATGCTTCTCACATAAGAATCAAACTGCTTGTATCATTGCCTCGATGACTGCTTCAGCCCATACAGTGATTTCTGTAATAAACAGACCTTCCCTTCTGTTCCTGGCTCTTGAAACCTAGGTGGCTGCTCCATGTAGATGCTCTCCTCTAGATAACTATGAAGGAATATTATTTTGACATCCATCTACTTTAGCTCCAAGTCAGGAGCTGCAACAATGCTCAGCAACACCCTGATGGAAGTATGCCTGACGACGGGAGAGAAAACCTCATTGAAATCGATGCCTTCTTTCTGGGAGTATCCCTTAGCCACTAGCCTCATCTTGTACCTGATACCTTCCTGCTCCGTATACCCCTTCTTGCATTGATAAACCCACTTGCAATCAATGGGTTTCTTCCCTCGTGGCAACTACACCAATCACCATGTCTCATTCTTATAGAGAGATTGCATCTCCTCAGACATTGCTTGGACCCACCTCTCTCTATCCTGGCTCTCCATAACCTCTTCATAGGTGTAGGGGTCTCTATTCGCTGTCACCATGGTATATGACACCATCTCTTTGAAGCCATATCATTCTGGTTGCCTGACGTTCCTTTTGGGCTTGTACAGTGCAATCTTGATATCTGTCCCAGATCCAGTTTGCTCCTGCTGAACCTCCTGGTTTATTTTAACCATTTGAGCTCTTTCCACCTATAGAGACACCTTTGGAGAGTTCTCCACCTGAATACCAAGTCCTCCCGATGCACCTGCAAGTGGCAAAATAGAATAGGATGTTGTTGTCCAGTGCTGCCCTACTGGACCTCCTGCTACTCCTGCTACTCCTCCGTGCCATCTCACCTTTGGAGAACTGAATTTTCATCAAAGGTGACATCCCTACTGATGACAATCTTCTTCTCCAAGAGATTCCATAGCCAGTATCCCTTAACTCCTTGAGGATATCCCAAGAACACCATCTTCCATGACCAGGCGTCCAATTTGCTCCACTCACCAGCACCAATGTGCACAAATACCGTGCATCCAAAAACCCTTAGATGGCTCAGCCCAATCTTTCTTTCAGATTATTTTTTTTCTGAAATACCACCATCTAACTTAGTGCGAGGTGACCGATTCACCAAAAAATAGGTTGCATCCACTGTATCAACCCAGAACACCTTAGGAAGCCCTGCCTGCAGCCTCATGCACAGTGCCTTTTCCATAAGGGTTCTGTTCATCCTTTCAGCCATCCCATTTTGCTGAGGAGTCTCTCTCATCAAGAAGTGCCTTTTGATACCACACTCCTCATAAAAAATTTGAAACTCCTTGCTGGTGTACTCCCTGCCATTGTCGGACCGCATACACTTCAAGCTCCGACCTGTCTCCTTCTCCACCTCAGCTTTTCATATCTTGAATTTGGTGAAGACTTCTGATTTTTCCTTCATGAAGTAGACCTATACCTTCTTTGAAAAATTATTTATAAAGGTCAAGAAGTATCTTACCCCATTTCTGGCTAAAATCAGGGCTGGTCCCCACACATCAGTGTGAACTAGGTTCAGTGGGGCTGAACTGCTGGCAAACTATACTCTCCTCTGCTTTTTCATTTGCATGACTCACATACCTCTAAAATACCTCCATCCAGATCTAAAATCAGACCATGCTTGCTCAACTCCTTCATCCCATGATCTTTCATGTGGCCTAGGCGGTAGTGCCACAATCGGTGAGTCCCCTACTGATCCTATGCTGTTGCTGCTGCATCAGATTCCTTAGTCACCACAGATCCTTCCATCCTATAGAGATTGTTCTCCATCCTCCTACCTCTCATCACTACCATGGCTCTATTTGAGATGCTCAACACCCCACTCATAGCACGACTACTAAAGCTGTAGCCGCTCTACTCCAGGTAACCAAGTGACATAAGAATCTTCTTCAAATCAGGGACGTGCTTCATATTAGTGAGCATCTACACCATCCCATCAAACATCCTCATCTGAATGCTTCCTTCATCCGTCTTGGTGTATGTAGTGAACCAAGATCGATTTGGGGTGTAGTAATGCGAACAGGCTGAATCCAGGATCCACACATCTGTGTTTTGCCTGTAACCATCTGATACTACCAAGAGGTCATCCTCCACCTCACTATTAGCCACCATACTCAGTGCATCAGATCCTCCCTTATCTCCTTTCTTGTTCTTTCACTGCGGGCAATCTCGTTTGAAGTGTCGGATCTCTTTGCACTTGTAGCACCTGACTTCTTTCTTGCTCCTGCTCTTTCGAGATTTGACCGTCCTCTTGACTTGCCTCTTCTCGGGAGCACCTTCTTTGATTAATTTCTCTCACTGTTCATTGGACCGCAGCACCGAGACCATGTCTTCATACTCCAATATCTCCTTGCCATAGAGCAACATCGTCACCAATGGATCATAGGAAGGAGGCAGCGAGCATAGTAGTAAAAATGGCTTATCTTCCTCCTCCATCTTCATCCCGATGTTCAACAACTCATTGCATATCTGATCGAATTTCTGGATATGACCCAAGACATCTCCACCTTTCTGCATCCGAAGGCTGTATAATCTCTTCTTCAACATCAGCTTGTTACACATATTTTTCCATATACATAGTGTGCAACTTCGACCACAAGTCTTTTGGGGTCCTTTCCTCTAACACCGAATAGAGTGCCGCATCCGCCAAACATTCTCTAGTCACAGCACAAGCCTTCTTCTTCAGGGACTTCCATTGATGATCTATCATCCCTTTAAGCTTCTCCTCCAATGCTTGATCCAGATCTGCTTGAACCAAAAGATCTTCTACTCAAACTTTTCATATGAAAAATTTCTTTTTCTATCAAACTTCTCAAAATCAACCTTCATGTTGCTTCCATGGATGGATCCAAACCAAAAAACACAACAAAACTCCAAGGGATTTGAGAAATACCTTGATAGGGTCCTTGCTGAAATTTTAGCCTTTGAAAATCTTCAACTTCTGAAGTCTCTTTTCTCCACACAATCCATGCACTGATACCAATTATTGGAGCAGCTTCCCTAGGTTGTGGATGTCAGGAAACAACAAGGATCAGGTCGTGGAGGCCCTTGAAGGCCAGCAACTAAGCAAAACAAAAACAACCTTCAGGATTTCAGCAGCCTTGTAAATTCTGTCAGCAGAATTTCTTTCTATGATTTGAACTCCTTCTCCATCAGATCTAAAATTTATCTTTTGAGACCTAAAAGTACTCTTGATGAAGCCACCAAAAAATAAAAAGATGAGACCTGAAACTCTTCTTGAGTAGCCAAAAGGGGGCGCTCAAAACAAGGGCATGCACAAAGGGGGGTGCTGGTTTCTAACGCCTCCTTTCTTTCCTTTTTGGGGTGGCAGCCAAGAAACCTTAGGTTTCTTGGTTCTTGGATGTAAAAAAATAGAGAGAGAGAGAGAGAGAAAGTTAGAGAGAAAATAATTTTGTATTCCTTTCGATCCATCAAGTCAGATACAATGTATGTTTATATACAAGGTCAAAGTGATCCAACCAAAAAACTCCCCGGCTAACTCAATACAAGATTACACTCACCCAAGCCTATGTACACCTATGACTTGACCCAATCTCATAATATTAAACTTGATCTTAGTCCAAATATAAGTTAGCCCCTCAAGACCCAAAATTTCTGGATCTCAAGACCCGAAAGGCTGACAGCCTTTCGTCCTAGGACCCAAACTTGCCCTAGAAACCCCATGACCACCTCATGAACTTTAGATCTTGGCCTTAGCCTTCATCTTTTGAGTCTTGTGAGTATCACATAAGGCCCAACAGCACCCCCTTTAAATAGAAAAGGATGGGCGACACCATGGGATGCCAACTCTTCGCATCCCTTAATTCCTACATGCACCATTTTTTTTTTTTTTTTTGTGAAATTCAAAGGGATGGCATGGAAACTAAAGAGGTTAACCAATAGAAGGACTCTTCCTCTACTTAGAAAAAATATAATGCCATCATATGGCACAATGGATAAGAGGGAGGGTGTGAAAAATCAAGAGTCCATGATATTATGGACTCTTCCATATCAACACAAATATGAAAGCCTATCCAATTTATTTGGCATTCAAATTCATTCCAAGAGAAGGACTCATCCTCCTCTTCCACATCCCATATCCCAAGTGAAAGGTTTTAATACAATGGCGGAAGCACGAATTTCAAAGCAATTATTATGAAATCAAAAAAATAAAACCTAACTCCAAGATCACCTTATCAAAAATTAAATCATATAATATGCATTAATATCAAATAAAAGATATAGAAACATACCTCTTATCGCTAAACCCTGATTTGTGCTTAGTTGCCGGCAGCAATCTGTCTGGGTTTCCACCAGGTGTCCACGTGTTCACCCTCCAATGTTGTTGCTTCTTAGATTGATTTTGATGATTACAAAGCAGTTGAAGGAGTACTAATAATTTTCACTTGAAAAAGACTTATTGCTCTTCAGGAAAAAAATTGTAATTTTACCAAAACCCTGATTTGAAAGCATCAAATGATAGAACAAAAGATTTGTGATCTATTGGTGAAAATTTCATTATTTTTGGACTTATATTTTGAAAGATATGCATGTTTGAAAATTATGAGTCGACCCATGAGTCGACTCATGGCACATGAGATAACTGGCACGCTGAAATTTCTGACCGGCACAGACTTGGCACACCATGTGAGTCGACCAGAGTCGACCCCCAAGGCATGAGTCGACCCATGAGTCGACCTCTGCGGGTTTTAAGCCAATTTTACAGAACCTTGCATCCCGTTCGATTCTCTGATGTTTTTCCACAGAGGTCGACCCATGAGTCGACCCCCAGGCATGAGTCGACCCATGAGTCAACCCCTGTGACGGGATTTTTTCCACAACGACTAGTTTTTAACCCATTTTAAGTACTTTTAATGCTTATTTATTGTAGTCTAACGGCTCTATTTCAGCCTAGAATATTTTTCACTATTTTCTGAAGCTATAAAAGGGACAAAAAGGTGAAATCATAAACAAGAATCAAGAAGAGAGATTTTGAAAAAGGGATTTCAAGCAAACTTTTCAGCCCTAAGCAAAAGCTCACTCAAAGCATTCAAGAAGCCTTTGATCCAAGCTCACCAACTCCTCAAGTGCACATTCTAGTCTCCAACCACCTTGAGGAAATCAAAAAGGGTCTTCTTCTTCTTGAGTAAAGAGTATTTAAAGTCTCATACGCTCATTAAAGGAGCTTTCTTTGTGCTTACTTGTGCTATTCATTGTTATACTTTGCTTGAGTTATTATTGTTGTTTTGGAAGGGTTCCAAAATAAGGAAAGGTTGATCCGAACCTTGAATCGGAGTGTATTGGGTTGGCTTGTACTCGAAAAATAAGTGGACTAGCTTGGGATAGCTAGAATCGGAGTTTCTGATTTTGTATTGGGTTGAATACAAGATTAGTGGATTGGAATTTCCAAGTAGGAGCTTGGGGAGTGGATGTAGGTGCAAGGTTGGCACCAAACCACTATAAATTTTTTGTTTGTGGTGTGCCTAATTGCTCTTCTTTAACTCTTCATTATTCTCTTGCATTCTAGCTTTTAGCTATTAGCCTTGAATTAATTTTACTCTCCCTATTTATTTAGCTTTTGTCAAATATTTTTCATAAGTCATAAGTTAAGCTTAAAATTTTTAGAAACCCAATTCACCCCCCCCCCCCTCTTGGGTTGCATAGCTGGGCAACAAGTAGTATCAGAGCCCGGTGCTCTAGCCCTACTTTGATCTAAACAATCAAAGAGCCAAAGATCTATGGCAACTCAAGTCGGCACTTCTCTAGCCGAGGGGCAATCCACTAACCGACCTCCACTTTTCAATGGGTCTAATTAACCTATTGGAAAGCTCGGATGAAAATATTCATTCAAGCACTCGACTATGATATGTGGAGTATCATAGTGAACGGTCCTCACACACCCACTAAAATTATAGATGGTGTGGAATCAGCAAACTCGAGAAAGAATGGGATGAGGTTGATAAGAAAATGGCCCAATTAAATGCTAAAGCAATGAATATTCTTTATTTGCTCTTGATGCTAACGAATTTAATCGCATTTCTACTTGCTCGTCTGCCAAAGAAATATGAGATAGGTTAGAAGTAACCCATGAAGGAACCAATCAAGAAAAGGAGTCTAAAATCAATATGCTTGTGCATAAATATGAATTGTTTAAAATGGAGCATGATGAGTCCATAACTGAAATGTTTACTCGCTTTGCTGATATTATAAATGGTTTAAAGAGTCTTGGTAAGTCCTATACTAACAGTGAGCTTGTAAGAAAGATTCTCAGGTCCTTACCAAGAACTTGGAAGCCAAAGTGACCGCCATCCAAGAAGCCAAGGACTTGAACATTCTACCTTTGGAAGAGCTTCTTAGATCATTGATGACTCATGAGCTAAGCATGAAGCAATATCAAGAGGAAGAAGTCAAAAAGAAAAGAACAATTACCCTTAAATCCACAGCTCCACCAGATGAAGAAACTGATGACATCGAAGATGAAGAACAAGATGAAAAATGGCACTCATTACCCGAAGATTCAAGAAATTTTTGAGAAAAAGGAAACAAGGGATGAGGAAGAGGCTATTCATAAAAGGGGAACAGAGCAAAGAAAAGGAGAAAGACCAACCCCTTATCTGCTACGAGTGCAAGAAGCCGGGACACTTCAAATCCGAATGCCCACAACTGAAGAAGGATCCAAGAAGTACAAGAAGAAGGCCATGATGGCCACTTGGAGTGCGAGTGATGACTCAAGCTCCGAAGAGGAAAACTCGACTGAACAAGCCAACTTGTGCCTTATGGCACACGAAAATAAGGTAATATCCGAAACTCCTAGTGACTTT
>NC_026001.2:46641680-46664910 GCF_000442705.2 Elaeis guineensis | reverse complement strand
ACATTTGAAGAATTACATGAAGCTTTTTATGATTTAGTTGATGAATTAAAGAAACTAGGGATGAAGAACAAAGATCTAAAATTAAAAATCAATCTTTATTGAAACAAAATGAAAGCATTTCAATTGAAAAATCCATCCTGCTTCAAGAAAATCAAAGTTTAAAGAATGAAATTACCAAGTTAAAACCATTAGTTAAAAATTTTACCTTGAGTTCAAATAAACTTAATATGATTCTTGAAAATCAAAAGGCCGTGTATGATAAGGCTGGACTTGGCTATAACCCCTTGAAGAAACAAAAATATCTGAAAAATATTTATGTAAACTCTTTAAGTAACAAGTCTTCTAATATTACTTGCTTCAAATGTGGTAGAGTAGGACATAAGTCATACACTTGCTTCTCTAACAAGTCTGCAAACTCAAATATAAAGAAAATATGGGTTCCAAAAGGAACCATTATGACTAACCAAAAAGGATCCAAGAAAGCTTGGGTACCTAAAACAAAAACTTGACTTTTGCTTGCAGGTGTGTCTAGCATCCCAAGGAGGAAATAGGAAATGGTATCTTGACAGTGGATGTTCGAGACACATGACTGGTGATGAATCCCAATTCATCACTTTTGATGTTAAGAATGGAGGGATGGTCACCTTTGGAGACAATGGCAAAAGAAAGATCATCGGTATAGGTAACATTGGTATCACTCCCTCCAAATACATTGAAAATATTTTGTTAGTAGATGGTTTAAAGCATAATTTACTAAGCATTAGTCAATTTTATGATAAAAGATATAAAGTTGTTTTTGAATCGTCTGTTTGCATTGTAACTAGTCCTATTAATGATGGCATTAAATTTATTGGACATAGACATGGTAATGTTTATATGGTAGATTTAAATGATCTAGCCAAAATAAACATGCAATGCCTAGTATCCTTGAATGCTAAAACTAATGAGACTAGTTGGCTTTGGCATCGTAGGCTTGCACATATTAGCATGCATTCTCTTTCAAAATTAATTAAGAAAGAATTAGTTCTTGGTTTGCCAAAATTGAATTTTGAAAAGGATAGAATTTGTGATGCATGCCAACTAGGTAAACAAACAAGAGTTTCATTTAAATCCAAAAATGTTGTTTCAACCTCTAGACCTTTAGAGCTTTTGCATATGGACTTATTTGGACCTACTAGAACCACTAGTCTAGGAGGAAAATGATATGGTTTTGTAATTATAGATAATTACTCTCATTTTACTTGGATTTTTTTTTTGGTACACAAAGATGAAACTTTTCATGTTTTCACTAAATTTTATCGAAAAGTCACTAATGAGAAAGGATTTTCAATTCAAAATATTCGAAGTGATCATGGAACTGAATTTGAAAATCAAGACTTTGAAAACTTTTGTGATGAAAAAGGAATAGACCATAACTTCTCTGCACCTAGGACACCCCAACAAAATGGGGTAGTAGAAAGAAAAAACAGAACCTTAGAAGAAATGGCCCGTACCATGCTATGTGAAAGCAACCTTCCAAGATATTTTTGGATGGAAGCAATTAACACAGCATGTTACATTTTAAATCGTGCTTTGATTAGACAAATTTTAAAGAAAACCCCCTATGAGCTTTGGAAAGAAAGAAAACCTAATATTGCATATTTTCATATTTTTGATTGCCGATGTATTGTATTAAATAATGGTAAAGAAAGACTTGAAAAATTTGATGCAAAATCAGATGAAGCAATCTTTCTTGGTTACTCCTCCACTAGTAAAGCTTTTAGAGTTTTTAACAAAAGAACTTTAGTAGTAGAGGAGTCGATACATGTTGTCTTTGATGAATCTAACGATCTTCTTTCAAGAAAGAATGAAGGTGTTGATGATGCAGATCCTCTTATAGAAGAAATGAAGGAAATCACTCTGAAAGATTCAACAATTCAAGATGATAAGGAACATGAAGACAAACAGGATGAGGGAGGTGAAGAACATCAAGAACAACCTCAAGGTACAAATGACCTACCCAAAGAATGGAGGTATGTTCACAATCACCCTAAGGAGCTAATTATTGGTGATCCTATGTATGGGGTAAAAACTCGTTCTTCACTTAAAGATGTATTTAATCATTGTGCTTTTGTCTCTCATCTTGAACCAAAAACTATTGAAGAAGCTGAAAATGATTATAATTGGATTAATGCAATGCAAGAGGAACTTATCAATTTGAAAGAAATAATGTATGGACTTTAGTATCAAGACTTAAAAATTATTCAATAATTGACACAAAATGGGTCTTTAGGAACAAATTAGATGAACATAGAAATGTAATAAGAAATAAAGCAAGATTGGTTGCTAAAGGTTATAATCAAGAAGAAGGAATTGATTTTGATGAGACCTTTGCATCTGTTGCTAGATTAGAGGCCATTAGACTTCTACTTGCATATGCTTGCTTTATGAAATTTAAATTATTTCAAATGGATGTCAAAAGTGTATTTTTGAATGGATATATTGCTGAAGAAGTCTATGTAGAACAACCCTCAGGTTTTGAAAATTATGCTTTTCCTAATTATGTTTTTAAATTAAATAAAGCTCTATATGGTTTGAAACAAGCACCTAGGGCTTGGTATGATAGGCTAAGCAAATTTTTACTAAATAATGGTTTTGCAAGAGGTAATGTAGACACAACCCTCTTCATTAAAAGAAATCAAAATGATATGTTAATTATACAAATATATATTGATGACATTATTTTTGGGTCTACTAATGAATCTCTTTGTCAAGACTTTGCTAAACTCATGCAGGGGGAGTTCGAGATGAGCATGATGGGAGAACTTACATTTTTCCTCGGACTCCAAATCAAACAAACAAAGGAAGGAATCTCCATCACCCAAAGCAAGTACACAAAGGAATTACTCAAAAGATTTGGAATGGAGAACTCCAAAGCAATTGGCACACCTATGAGCCCTTCGTGTAAGCTTGACAAGGATGAAGAAGGTAAAAGTGTAGACTTAAAATATGATAGAGGTATGATTGGCTCACTATTATATTTAACTGCAAGTAGACCTGATATCATGTTTAGTGTTTGTCTGTGTGCTAGATTTTAATCTAATCCTAAAGAGTCTCACTTGAATGCTGTTAAAAGAATCCTTAGATATTTAAATGGTACTCAAACTCTAGGATTATGGTACTCTAAGGACTCATTAATCGACTTAATAGGATATTCAGATGCTGATTTTGCTGGATGTAGATTAGATAGAAAAAGCACTAGTGGAACTTGCCAATTTTTTGGAGTTAACCTAATTTCCTGGTTTAGCAAGAAACAAAATTCGGTAGCACTGTCTACGACTGAGGTCGAATACATTGCAGTCGGAAGTTGTTGTGCTCAAATCTTGTGGATTAAGCAACAACTCGAAGACTTTGGTATCAAACTTAATGAAACACCCATAAGATGTGATAACACTAGTGCCATAAATCTTACTAAAAATCCAATTTAACATTCAAGGTCTAAACATATTGAAGTAAGACATCATTTTATAAGAGAACATATTCAAAATAAAGATATAATTTTTGACTATGTTTGCACTGAAAATCAATTAGCCGATATCTTTACAAAGGCCCTAAGTGAGGATAGATTCTATGAAATTAGGAGAAATCTAGGAATTCTTGATCCATTTGCTTAAATATTTCTCTAATTCCAAGGAATCGATGTCAAAATATCTTTGAGCTCAATTTCCATCATCTCTCTTGGACCTAAACGCTCAAGATTATCCCTCACACAACTTGTCACTGAGCAAAAATTCTTCTCCCAAAATTTTGAATTTTTTCGAAATTTATTCATATTTTTCTGAAATTTTGTGAATCATGAGTCGACCCCCTAGGGTCGACCCAATGGCATACTTGAAATTTTCGATCAACATCCCACGGGTTCATCTCTTTTTAACTAAAAGCCCATTCATGAGCCGACCCCTCCACCTTCGTCTTCCTCCCTTCAAAACTCGTAGTCCTCATCTTCGTTCTCTCCAAATCCAAAGTTTTATCCCAAGATCCTTCTCCCATCACCTCTCCACCTCAAATCACCCCTTGGGAAAGGAGCTTTTCGTATTTTTCTTCCTTGATTGAAGTGGTTGAAGCGTACCCTAGCTTCCACCATTCTTCTCCAAATCGAGATTTCTCTCCGCCAAAAATTCTTTTCCATCCCCTAATAACCCTCCTTCTCCTCACCCATTTGATCTTCCAAGTCTCCTTGCTTGCTCTTGTGGTGAGAATGGCTCCAAAAATGAAACTCCCTCAAAGAAGGAAATCGGTCCGTGAACTGGAAGAGAGCGTGCGCAGGAAAAGGCAAGCTTCTCAGACCTCTTGCTCCCATTCCTGCTTCAGCATCTGCTCTAGGTTCTTCTCAGTCTCCTCTCAGCCCTAGCAAAATTCTACTCTCTGTCAGAAAGGTAGAAACCAGCAAAAATGTTGACTTCAAATTTTTTGAAAATGAGGGTTTCTCCATTGGTTCAAAGATCAAAAACCAAGGTTGGGGTTTTTACTGTTCTCTTAAAGAAGTTACTTATGTAGATTTGGTTAGAGAGTTTTATCTGAATCTGTGCTATGACAATGGAACAGTAACTTCTACTGTTAAGGGAATTGATATCTGCTTAGATCCTATTATTTTGGGAGTGATTCTTCATTTGCCCTGTGAGGGATATTCAAACATGGAACTCCCAGTGAAGGAAGAAGGAATTAGTGTGATTTTAGGAGGAACCTACTCGGGAAGCCTAAATAAATTAGAAGCCAAGATCCTGTCAATTGAAATGAGAATTCTACATCAATTGGTAACAAAGCTTTTCTTCCCAAGAAGTGGTAGACATGACCTCCTTTCAAGCCGTGACATATGTATCATGTTTCATGTGATCACCCAAACCCCCTTAAACCTCCCAGCTTTAATGATTAAGGCCATGAGAGAAACACTGAATAGATCCAAGGCACATCTGCCTTTTGGTATGGCCCTCACACTGGTATTCAGGAGGTTTGGAGTTAGTTTTGAGGGGGAGGCATCTGCTAGGCTTTCTCACTCTGACACCATCAATCAGCACACTTTGCACCGCATGGGATTCACTAGGACCGATGGTGGTTGGATTAAGGGTGCAGAAGAGAGAGTTGAGGACAGAGCTGATGACAGAGCTGAAGAAGAAGGTCCTTCATCACCTCTCCATGACTTCAGGGCAGCATCTCCAGACATCCAGTTTGTTTCAGATCCAGAGGCTGGCCCTTCAGAGTCTACCAGGAGGCACACTTCAGTTCAGCAGCCAGATAGCAGAGCACCTCCATCAGAGATCAAATTGGCTGATGACCAGATTGAGCTGATTTCTCAGCGTGTGGCTTCCTTGCTTTCTCGTCAGTGGAGCACTTCAGCTTTTGCATCGGGATCCACATCATTTGATGCATCTGATCAGACCTTGATCCCCCACATCTCCACTGTATTTCAGATGATCTCAGATCAGTCAGTTCGGATTCAGCAGCTCGAGGGTTACATTTTGAGACTGACTGGGAGAGTACTTGACTTGCAGGGGCAAGTGTTAGCTCTGGCCCATCCACAGCCACAGGAGTGCACTACTGAGGTCTCAGACCTATCTATGGAGGCAGCCAGACTTAGAGGAGTATTGGAAGGTAGATTTGACTTCTTGAGGAGAGAGATCAGAGGCTCTAGTGAGCATGCTTCTACACAGTTCACTGCACTGCTTCAGTCTGTTTCAAGAGCTCTGAACCTTCTTGACACCATCAGGCTCTCTCTTGCAGTCCAGTCTATTGCTTCTCAGCCTTCAGGATCATCTCGTCCACCTACTCGTGCCAGCACCTCCACTCGTGGCAGAGGCAGACGGGGTAAAGGATGAGCCCTTGGTCGTGATCCATCATCTCCCCACCCTATCTCCGATACATCTGATTCTGATCCATCTAGTCATGAGCTCTACTAGATCCTTGTAGTTAGCCTTGTCTGTTGTTTGTTTCTAGGATCTATCTTTTGGGCCATGTAATGATATTAACTGGTTGACTTTTATATTATGGAATATGTATTGGAACAGCTATGATATCAATCACTTTTTGATTATGTATCTACTCTTTGACTTTTAATGTATGTCCTTTAAATTGAGTTCTTTCAATTATGTGTGCGCTTAAAATACTATGAATTGCTAGTACTCAATGGTATATTTTGTTTTATGATTGTTGTATTCAGAGGGAGTAAACATTAATGTCAGTAAAATTAATGATTAGTACAAGAAGTTTCAAGAAACAAAAAGAGAAAATGTATTCAAAAAAGAGGGGAGTTAACAATGTTTGATGATGTCAAAAAGGGGGAGAAATTAAAGAAAAGTATCAAAAGCAAGATTAATAAAAGACTTAAAAAAAAATGAGTGAATTGCAAAAAAAAAAAATAATAAATGAGCAAACTTTAAAATTAATTCTTAGACATGCTCTGATACACCTTAAAATTTGACATGCTCTGATACACTTTAAAATTAATTCTTAGACATGTATTGATACACTTAATTTTTAAACATGCTCTGATACCAAAATTAAATAATCAAATGAGAATGAGCAAATTTTTAAGATGCTAAGAAATTTGAAAAACAAGCAAATGAGCAAATGAGATATTTTCAAATACGTAATTTTCAAATTCTTAGATAAATTCTGCTCTGCTCTGATAACAAAAATAAATTTTCTGCTCTAATACCAAAATCACATAATCAAATGAGCAAATTTTCAAATCATTAAGCAATAGGCAAATTGTTTATGCAAATGGGCACATGTATCACATGCCAAAAGAATCAATCTTCTTTTCAAGCAAATGCACTTATAAGTTGGTAGTAAATTTTCTATTTATCTTCAAACTACCTATAATGCATTTCATTCCTTGAAATTCATGCTCATTGATTCATATATATGCTTTTGTTCAAGTGTTTTGTCATCATCAAAAAGGGGAAGATTGTTGCTCCTTAGATTGATTTTGATGATTACAAAGTAGTTGAAGGAGTACTAATGATTTTCACTTGAAAAAGACTTATTGCTCTTCAGGGGAAAATTATAATTTTACCAAAACTCTGATTTGAAAGCATCAAATGATAGAACAAAAGATTTGTGATCCATTGGTGAAAATTTCATTATTTTTGGACTTGTATTTTGAAAGATATGCATGTTTGAAAATCATGAGTCGACCCATGAGTCGACTCATGGCACATGAGATGACTGGCACGCTGAAATTTCTGGCCGGCACAGACTTGGTACACCCTGTGAGTCGACCCATGAGTCGACCCCCAAGGCATGAGTCGACCCATGAGTCGACCTCTGTGGGTTTTAAGCCAATTTTACAGAACCTTGCATCCCGTTCGATTCTCTGATATTTTTCCACAGAGGTCGACCCATGAGTCGACCCCCAGGCATGAGTTGACCCCTGTGACGGGATTTTTTCGCAACGACTAGTTTTTAACCTATTTTAAGTGCTTTTAATGCTCATTTATTATGGTCTAACGGCTCTATTTCAGTCTAGAATATTTTCCACTATTTTCTGAAGCTATAAAAGGGACAAAAAGGTAGAAATCATAAACAAGAATCAAGAAGAGAGATTTTGAAAAAGGAATTTCAAACAAACTTTTCAGCCCTAAGCAAAAGCTCACTCAAAGCATTCAAGAAGGGTTTGATCCAAGCTCACCAACTCCTCAAGTACACATTCTAGTCTCCAACCACCTTGAGGAAATCAAAAAGGGTCTTCTTCTTCTTGAGTAAAGAGTATTTAAAGTCTCATACGCTCATTAAAGGAGCTTTCTTTGTGCTTACTTGTGCTATTCATTGTTATACTTTGCTTGAGTTATTGTTGTTGTTTTGGAAGGGTTCCAAAACAAGAGAAGGTCGATCCGAACCTTGAATCGGAGTGTATTGGATTGGCTTGTACCCGGGAAACAAGTGGACTAGCTTGGGATAGCTAGAGTCGAAGTTTCTGACGTTTATATTTGGGTTGAATACAAGATTAGTAGATTGGAATTCCCAAGTAGGAGCTTGGGGAGTGGATGTAAGTGCAAGGTTGGCACCGAACCACTATAAATCTTTTTGTTTGTGGTGTGCTAATTGCTCTTCTTTTACTCTTCATTATTCTCTTGCATTCTAGCTTTTAGCTATTAGCCTTGAATTAATTTTACTCTCCCTATTTATTTAGCTTTTGTCAAATATTTTTCATAAGTCATAAGTTAAGCTTAAAATTTTTAAAAATCCAATTCACCCCCCCCCTTCTTGGGTTGCATAGCTGGGCAACAAACGTTGATCCACACGGAGACTTGACCAACCCACTAGCACTTATTTAAAAATACTCTGCAATTAAATTTTGATTTATCAGAATTTAAATGTAATTTTGGGCAGAACCTCCTTTCTTGGCTTTGCTGTCACACTGTTGGACATTTTCTTGCCTTTCTTTCTTGCTCCTTGTCTCCTTAATTTTTATTCTGATTCTCTAAGCCTTTTGGAAGATTTTTTGTCCTTTATCAGGACCTTATCTAGGCTAGAGAGAAAGAATAAAGAAAATTGGACAAGCAGAGCCTCTTGTAAGAAAGAAAGAAGATTTCTAAAATCACCAGACTCCTCGACGTGCACCCCTATTTATATTGCACGTAAAGGTGCAATCCATTACATCTCATGCCCTCTGACAATTTATCTCATGCCTCTTGTCTATTTCTCACACCCCATAAATTAAGAAATGCCATGTGTACATCAAAGTTGGGTTGAAGAGATGCCTTATTTCAGAAAGACTCTTCGATCTTAACTTACGGTGTTCAGATGAGAAGTCACAAAGCTTCTCTTATTGGCGCCATCAACCCATGCCTTTGGATCTGGAAGGAAGCCATCAATGCCAAGATAAATGGTGCCAACTTGAAGAATGGTGCAAGAGATTAAGGGCGCTTCCAAGAGTGGCGCATGGATTTAATCCTTATCTCTTCTCTTAATGCTTCTATGATGAGTTTAATACTCAAAAAGACTCTTAGGTGCTCCTAAGTCATCTGAAAATCATTCATAGAATAAAAGTCACGGAGAAAAATAGGAAAGGCTTATCTAAAGGTTGCGCCAACTCCATCCATGCGCCATGTGGTTCATGCGCATGGATTCAAATCCACACGCCAAGAGGGAGACTCTTAGGCGTGTGTTCCCTAGTTTTGGCACCAACAGCAAGCTCAATTAAAACACTTCAAACCACTTCAAGACCAAATCCAATTTGGCTCAAATTGGTTCTAAATTAGCCAAATCAGAACCCGATTCGAATTCGATTCGAATCTAAATGCTAGGTTTGCAACATGTGCTAGCATGTTCAACTTGCAAACATGGTTAATCAAATTAAACCATGATGAATTCCCTTTGTGTGACCCATTGGTTCCACATCTAGCTAACAGTGAGTCCAGATGCAATTAGTCTAATTTGATTAGAACACAACCAGCGATTTAGGTCAAATCAAGCTAAACCGTTTGATCAATTAGAATAGCTTTTAATTAACGATCGAATTAAACTCTTTAATTTGATTAAACTCATAAGACATGATTGACATCTAGCAACGTATCATGTCTACCTGGAAGATATAAAATTTTTAATGGAAATACCAAAAATACCCTTCAGTAGAAAATTACTGTGCATCTTGATCTTACAATCATCCTGCATCCCGAATATAAGTTTGGGTATGGAAAAATGTCAAACTCAATTTTTTATATTCACATTTCTCTTGATAATGATTCGATTTATGAAACATTAGAAACCATTTCTAATTTTTTTTTCATAATACTTTGATCAAAGTCTTCCTGAATCATTATTTGATTGAAGCAGATAGGATGCGATCTCCTTTTACTAGGAGCGATCGTTTCCATATTGACCTACTCACAACCTTCATAAGCAATCCATCATATCCAGAACATCCCGTACATGATTAAATCATGAATGAGTATGATCTAAAATATGGATTCATGCTTATAAGGTTCTACGGCAGTCTCAGGTCAAAAGATTTACATGCACAATTCCCACTATAAGAAAAAATCTGTTGACATGTAGATAAGACTCCATCAGATATTCTTTAATTGGATCAATTCAGTGAATTCATTCTCTAATAAATACTTACATCCTTATATTAGTGTCATACACAAGTAATTGTGAGATCAATTACCCTCTCTACCGAGCATACACAGGATGTACCAGTCTTACCGAAAATATTGATCCCCTACTCAATGTTCCATCGACTAGGAATATTTAAAATTAGAGTTTTAAGGTTTTAGGTCTCACTTGGTATGATCGCATCATAACCCTAAAACCATAGCCCTAATTTATGGGGT
Source organism: Elaeis guineensis (assembly GCF_000442705.2). NCBI lineage: Eukaryota > Viridiplantae > Streptophyta > Magnoliopsida > Arecales > Arecaceae > Elaeis > Elaeis guineensis. The sequence continues at coordinate 46,654,597 of NC_026001.2, read as the reverse complement.
TCATCAAAATAAGATGCAGCATATGATGAACTAAATGCCTTTATTTATTTAAAACATCAGTACATGAGTTGTCGGGAGACAAAAAATATCCATCTATTTATACATTTTGATTGGCTTATAGGGCATATTCCTTTCAATCTCCCACTTATGCTAAAGCCAATCTCTCTTATATTTCAACCCCATACAATCGAGATGGCGATCGAATTGCTGCTGTGGTAAAGCTTTAGTGAATGGATCCGCTATGTTGTTCTTTGTGTATACTCATTCAATAATAACATCTTGTCTTTCAATTATTTCACGAACGAGATGGAAGCGTCTCAAAATGTGCTTAGATTTATGGTGAGACCTGGGTTCCTTTGCTTGAGCAACTGCTCCAGTATTATCACAATAAAGTAGTACTGGGTTCTCAATCTCAGGACAATGTCCAATTCAGTGATGAACTTCTTCATCCAGACAGCTTCCTTGGCGGCTTCACTTGCAGCTATGTATTCTGCCTCTGTGGTTGAGTCAGCTACTGTTTGCTGCTTAGAACTCTTCCAACTCACTGCTTCACCATTCAAAGTAAAGACATACCCTAAAATGGATTTGCTATCATCTGGGTCTGATTGAAAACTAGAATCAAAGTATCCTTCTAGTTTAAGATCAGATCCACCATATATGAGAAAAATATCCTTAGTCCTTCTTAAGTACTTTAGAATATTTTTCACAGCCTTTCAATGATCCTCTCCTAGATCAGCCTGAAATCTACTGGCTATGCCTAAGGCATAAGCTACATCAGGCCTGGTACATAACATAGCATACATTATTGATCCTGCAGCCGAAGCATAAGGAATAGAACTCATTCTATTTCTCTCTTCAGTTGTCTTAGGAGACATCTTCTTAGAGAGATGTATGCCTTGACTCATGGGTAAATAACCTCTTTTACTTTCATTCATACTGAATCTTTTCAGTATTAAGTCAATGTACCTAGACTGAGATAAGCCTAGCATCCTTTTAGATCTATCTCTATAGATCTTTATACCAAGTATATAGGATGCTTCCCCCAAGTCTTTCATGGAAAACTTATTTGATAGCTATAATCTGACTGTTTGTAACATTGAGATATCATTCTCAATAAGGAGTATGTCATCTACATACAGAACCAAGAAAACTAGGGCACTCCCACTAGTCTTCTTATACACACAAGGTTCATCCATATTTTTTATGAAGCCAAATTCTTTGATTGTTACATCAAAGCGGATGTTCCAACTCCTTGAGGCTTGCTTTAATCCATAAATGGATTTCTTAAGCCTGCATACTAGATTTGGTCTGTCATTTGAGACAAAACCCTCTGGCTGTGACATGTAGACCTCCTCTTCTAGAAAACCATTTAAGAAGGCGGTCTTCACATCCATTTGCCATATTTCATAATCATAGTATGCTGCTATTGCAAGCATTATCCGAATAGATTTGAGCATGGCAACAGGTGAAAAAGTTTCATCATAATCAATACCCTGTTTTTGCCTGAAATTTTTAGCTACCAATCTAGCTTTATAGGTTTCTATTTGACCATCTACTCCAATCTTTTTCTTATAGACCCATTTGCACCCAATAGGGTTTACCCTTTCTGGTGCATCAACCAAAGTCCATACTTTGTTGGTGTACATGGAGTCCATCTCAGACTTCATAGCATCCTGCCATCTATCTGAGTCCTTACTCATGACAGCTTCTGTATAGGTCAAAGGTTCATTATTCTCAATGACTTGGGCTTCATTATTCTCAATAATGAATCCATACCTTATAGGTACATATCGTACCCTCTCTGACCTACGGATAGGAGTTATGTGTTCTAGTTCTTCCTTATTTATGTGAATATTTAGTTGAGAAATATCTATTTATTTTTGTTGAACTTCATTAATTTCAATATTTCTCCCACTGCCTCTTTCTAGGATAAATTCTTTCTCCATGAAAGTGGCATGCCTACTTACAAATACCTTTTGTTCAGTAGGGTGGTAGAATAGATATCCTATACTATCCTTAGGATATCCTACAAATAAATATTTATCTGCTCTAGTATCTAGTTTATGTCCAAAATTTCTTTTGACATATGCTGAACATCCCCATATCTTAAAATATTTAAGATTGGGCTTCTTACCTCTCCATATTTCATATGGAGTGCTAGATACAGATTTAGAAGGTACTCTATTCAAGATAATTATTGCGGTCTCTAAAGCATAACCTCAGAAGGAAGTAGGCAATTCAATGAAGTACATCATGGATCGTACCATATCTAATAAGGTACGGTTCCTCCTTTCGGCTACACCATTTAATTATGGCGTATAAGGAGGTGTCCATTCAGAGATAATTCCCTTTGCTTTAAGATGGTCTAAAAATTCATTGGATAAGTATTCTCCTCCTCGATCAGATCGAAGGATTTTTATACTTTTTCCAGTTTATTTTTTGACCATGCTTTGATACTCTTTGAATTTATCAAAGGCTTCAGATTTATGTTTCATAAGATACACATATCCAAACCTAGATAAATCATCTGTAAATGTAATAAAATATGAGTATCCACCTCTGGCATGAGTTGTCATAGGGCCATATACATCTGTATGTACAAGTCCTAACAACTCGTTTGTCCTATCTCCATGTCCACTAAATAAAGTCTTGGTCATTTTACCCATGAGACATGATTCACAAGTTCCTAATGATTCATAATCATAAGAATCAAAGAATTTTTCTTTGTACAACTTGTTAATCCTAGTCTCACTAATATGACCAAGTCGACAATGCCAAAGTAAGGTATTATTTACATTATCTCTCTTACGTTTATTATTTTCATCAACATGAAAAATATTATCATTCAAGCATAGAGTCAACAAACTATTATCAAAAATGCCATGACAAATTATTTCATTAGAAAAATTAATCGAGCAACCATTGCTCGTTACAGATATTTGATATCCTTGTTTTATCAACAAGGGTATAGATACAATATTTCTAATGATCTTAGGCATGTAATAACAATTTGTTAGCTCTAAGATCTTTTCAGAAGGAAACTTCAAGATATATGTCCCTACAGCTTCTGCTTGGATAGAATCTCCTCCAGCACCATAGAGCTCAAAGTCTCCCTTCCTCAAACTTCTAATTTTCTGCAGCCCCTGCAATGATTTGCAGATATGAAAACCACAGGCAGTATCTAATACCCATGAGTTTGAAATAGAAGAATTCAATGATAATATTGTATGTATCTCATACATACCTTTTGGTGTATTATTTGCACCAGTCTTCACTGTTGCAAGATAAGCCTTGCAATTCCTTTTCCAATGACCTGCCTTGCCGCAATGGAAGCAGGTCGACTATCCGGAGGTCTTCTTTCCCTTATTTCTCTTATTTATACCACATTTAGGGTTCAGCCTCCTTTTAGAACCTTTTTTGCCTGCCTTCTTCTTGGAGATCCCATCCACAAGAAGAAGAGGAGCCTTATCCTTCTTAATATGGCTCTCTGCTATTTTGAGCATATTTAACAGCTCAGGCAAGGAAGAATTCAGTTTGTTCATGTGATAGTTCATGACAGACTGAGAAAATAATTCTGAAAGTGATTGCAGAATTAGATCCTGACTCAACTCCCCATCCATAACAAAACCTAATTGACCTAATCGAGTGATCAGGTCAATAACCATCAAAACATAGTTTTATATGGATGACCCCTCTGTCATTCTGGTATGGAATAACTGCTTAGATATCTCATATCTTACAGTCCTACTCTGTTCTCTATAAAGCTCTTTTAAATTGAGCAATATGGAATGAGTGTCCATGCTATCATGCTGCCTCTATAACTCATTTGTCATAGAGGCAAGTATGATACACTTGACAGTTAAAGAATCATTTTGCCACATCCTATATGTGGTTTTTTCTTCCTCTGTGGCATCCTCCCCAACTGGCTCAATGTCAAGGGTATCGAGAATGTAAGAAAGCTTCTCTTGACTAAGTACTATTTTAAGATTTCTCAACCAGTCCACATAGTTGGTACCAGTCAATTTATTTGTATCTAAAATGGAGCGAAGTGAAAGTGAAGAAGCCATTAATCTACATAATAAAGAACATTACATAAGCGAACAACTCAAGATGATATACACAATTAAATTAGGACTTTAATTTTATTGTGTCTCCCACTAAATTTATCAGACATCATAACCCTCTAGTATGATGTTTGAGAAAACCCTGATTGATTTTCTTAGTGGGATTGAGACCCTAATTCCTTATAAAAGATCTTGTGGTTGCACAATAAACCTTTTATAAGTTTAAAGGTAGGAAACTCTTTCCAATTGCATCTCATGCAATTCTCAATAAAAACCCTATCCTCTAAAATATTAATAGCCTTGTGTTTACACAACAGACCATAATATTTTAGTTAAGTAGGATCCTTCATTTTAATACAGTCAAAATAGAATATAAATGCTTTTGTGGTTACACAACAAAGCATTATACTCAAAAATTACTGTAAGCATCTCGATGCGCCAGAACAATATTATGTCAGTTTCCATAATTGATCTTGTGGTTACACAACAAACCTAATATGGTTCGTGACATAGTAATATCCTAGCATGAAGGAAGGCCATAATATAGTGAATATAACACCAAGCATCCCAGTCAAGAATTAAATTAATCTAATCAGCCAGGTAAGTGGAAGAGAGGTGGGGGTTCCCCCCGTTGCTTTTCTTAGACACCAATAAATTTTGGTCAGGTCAGACAACGGAACCAATTAGAAACCACATTCTCTTTACCAATCATGAACCACTTTCCTAAACACCGATTGATCAATTAAACATCATCGGTTGGTTCTGCTATTGGTTAATTACACTACAACTTAATATCATTTTACAGAGGGTTTTTCAAGTCTCAATGCATATTTAATTTCTATATCATAATAAATACATGAATAAAAGAAATTAGCATCAAAGCAACATTCCATAATTATATACATCATATTTTAATTATGAAATAATGAATATGATCTTATCATATAGCATCATAGTGAACACAATTCAATATGACAAAGCAACATTCCATAATTATATACATCATATTTTAATTATGAAATAATGAATATGATCTTATCATATAGCATCATAGTGAACACAATTCAACATGACAAAGCAACATTCCATAATTATATACATCATATTTTAATTATGAAATAATGAATATGATCTTATCATATAGCATCATAGTGAACACAATTCAATATTACAGAGCAACATTCCATAATTATATACATCATGATTTAATTATGAAATAATGAATATGATCTCATCATATTAATATCATATTAAAACATAAATAATGATCATATCATATTTATAATATTACCTTTAAATCATTAACATATCATCATATGATTTAATTCTAACAAGGTGGCTCTGATACCACTGAAAGGTTTTAATACAATGGCGGAAGCACGGATTTCAAAGCAATTATTATGAAATCAAAAAAATAAAACCTAACTCCAAGATCACCTTATCAAAAATTAAATCATATAATATGCATTAATGTCAAATAAAAGATATAGAAACATACCTCTTATCGCTAAACCCTGATTTGTGCTTAGTTGCCGGCAGCAATCTGTCTGGGTTTTCACCAGGTGTCCACGTGTTCACCCTCCAACGTTGATCCTCACGGGGACTCGACCAACCCACTAGCACTTATTTAAAAATACTCTACAATTAAATTCTAATTTATCAAAATTTAAATACAATTTTGGGCAGAACCTCCTTTCTTGGCTTTGCTGTCACACTGTTGGACCTTTTCTTGCCTTTCTTTCTTGCTCCTTGTCTCCTTAATTTTTATTCCAATTCTCTAAGCCTTTTGGAAGATTTCTTATCCTTTATCAGGACCTTATCTAGGCTAGAGAGAAAGGATAAAGAAAATTGGACAAGCAGAGCCTCTTGTAAGAAAGAAAGAAGATTTCTAAAATCACCAGACTCCTCGACGTGCACCCCTATTAATATTGCACATAAAGGTGCAATCCATTACATCTCACGCCCTCTAACAATTTATCTCACGCCTCTTGTCTATTTCTCACACACCATAAATTAAGAAATGCCATGTGTACATCAAAGTTGGGTTGAAGAGATGTCTTATTTTAGAAAGACTCTTCGATCTTAACTTACGGTGTTCAGATGAGAAGTCACAAAGCTTCTCTTATTGGCACCATCAACCCATGCCTTTGGATCTGGAAGGAAGCCCATCCAATGGCCAAGATAAATGGTGCCAACTTGAAGAATGGCGCAAGAGATTAAGGGGCGTGGATAAGTTAAAACTTATCTCCCCATTTGAAATTTCAAAGGGGCGCTTCCAAGAGGTGGCACATGGATTTAATCCTTATCTCTTCTCTTAATGCTTCTACGATGAGTTTAATACTCAGAAAGACTCTTAGGTGCCTCCTAAGTCATCTGAAAATCATTCGTAGAATAAAAGTCATGGAGAAAAAATAGGAAAGGCCTTATCTAAAGGTTGCGCCAACTCCATCCATGCGCCATGTGGTTCATGTGCATGGATTCAAATCCACACGCCAAGAGGGAGACTCTTAGGCATGTGGTTCCCTGGTTTTTGGCACCCAACAGCAAGCCCAATTAAAACACTTCGAACCCACTTCAAGACCAAATCCAATTTGGCTCAAATTGGTTCTAAATTAGCCCAAATCAGAACCCGATTCGAATTCGATTCGAATCTAAATGCTAGGGTTTGCAACATGTGCTAGCATGTTCAACTTACAAACATGGTTTAATCAAATTAAACCCATGATCAATTTTCTTTGTGTGTGACCCATTGGGTTCCACATCTAGCCAGTAGTGAGTCCAGATGCAATTTAGTCTAATTTGATTAGAACACAACCCAGCTGATTTAGGTCAAATCAAGCTGAACCATTTTGATCAATTAGAACAGCTTTTAATTAATGATCGAATTAAACTCTTTAATTTGATCAAACTCATAAGACATGATTGACGTCTAGCAACGTATCATGTCTACCTGAAAGATATAAAATTTTTGATAGAAATACCAAAAATACCCTTCAGTGGAAAATTACTGTGCATCTTGATCTTACGATCATCCTGCATCCCGAATATAAGTTTGGGTATGGAAAAATGTCAAACCTAATTTTTTATATTCATATTTCTCTTGATAATGATTCAATTTATGAAACATTAGAAACTATTTCTAATTTTTTTTTCATAATGCTTTGATCAAAGTCTTCCTGAATCATTATTTGATTGAAGCAGATAGGATGCGATCTCCTCTTACTAGGAGCGATCGTTTCCATATTGACCTACTCACAACCTTCATAAGCAATCCATCATATCCAGAACATCCCGTACATGATTAAATCATGAATGAGTATGATCCAAAATATGGATTCATGCTTATAAGGTTCTATGGCAGTCTCAGGTCAAAAGATTTACATGCACAATTCCCACTATAAGAAAAAATCTGTTGACATGTAGATAAGACTCCATCAGATATTCTTTAATTGGATCAATTCAGTGAATTCATTCTCTAATGAATACTTACATCCTTATATTAGTGTCATACACAAGTAATTGTGAGATCAATTACCCTCTCTATCGAGCATACACAGGATGTACCAGTCTTACCGGAAACATTGATCCCCTACTCAATGTTCCATCGACTAGGAATATTTAAAATTAGAGTTTTAAGGTTTTAGGTCTCACTTGGTATGATCGCATCATAATCCTAAAACCATAGCCCTAATTTATGGGGTTCATCAAAATAAGATGCAGCATATGATGAACTAAATGCCTTTATTTATTTAAAACATCACACATGAGTTGTCGGGAGACAAAAAATATCCATCTATTTATATATTTTGATTGGCTTATAGGGCATATTCCTTTCACCAAGCACCATCATATGTCACGAGGAATTAAGAAAATGCATAGAAATAATGGAAGGAATCAAGAGTTTAGTATGAAATGGACTCTTCCATTTCAACGCATAAAAAGTGGGCATCCCATATTAATTTTGGTGTGGAATTCCTTCCTAGAGAAGAACTCCTTCTCCTCTTCCATGCCCATAAGTCCCAAAGTGACATCTCATGGCACACAAAATTAAGGGACGTGTGGAAGATGTAAGAGAATTAAGATAAGTAAAGAAGAAGGACTCCCCTCCTTAACTTCCAAAAATAAATGTGATGCCACAAATAAATTGACGTGTGGATTATGGCGTGGAGGTGGTGGATTCACATGGAACTCTTCCATAAAATTCAGATAAACCAACTAATAATTAGATGGTTCAAATCCAATCATATTAGGTCAAGGCAACAAGCAAAGGGTTAGCACAAACATATTTGCACGGAACCCAATTGGAAACTTGGGTTAATTTATGTGCTAGAAATTTAATTAACCCATTCAATTTATAATAAATCTAAATAGATTGAATCAAGATCAAATTCTTATTGTATGTGATCCATTGGGTTCCAAATCTAATCAGCAGTGGACTAAGACTCTCGACGTAACCCTAATCCCATTAGATTAGGTCAGCTTAAGAGTCCCAATCGATTAGGACTCTTCTTAATTGATTCCTGAATTAAATCTTTTAATTTTGATGAGTCCACAAGTCAAGATTGATGTCTAACAATATATCATGACTATCTGAAAGATTTAAAAATTGATAAAAATATCATAATTATCCTTCTGTGGTGAGCTATCGTGCAATTCAATCCTTCGATCACATAACATCCCGAAAAGGCCATGGGTATGGAAGTATGTCTAACTCAAATACCTCTCCATATATATCTCGATCCGATGATGATGACTCGATTGATGAATTAGTAGAAACTATTTCTACTGTTCATTCCTGCTCTGATCAGAGACTCTCAGAGTCATCATCCTATGAGATCACATAGAATATTCTATCCTCCTACAAAGAGTGACCGATTCCTTATTGACCACTCACAACCTCCATGCACACTTCACCATACCCAGAATATCCCACACACATCTCAAAATAGTGTGCTAGAAAATAAACCAAAGTAAGGGTCCATATACACAAGGTACCATAGTGATCTCAGGTCAAAAGATCACATGCACCACTCCCACTGAAGAACCATGTGTTGACATGTTGTAAAGCTCCATTAGGTATTCTTTTGGTGGGTCGGCTCAGTGAACTCATTCTCTAATGAGCACCTATATCTTTGTATTAGTATCACCACATAAGTGGTTGTGAGATCAACCACCCTCTTCATTGAGCATACATAGGATGTACCAGTCTTATCGGTATCATCGATCTCTGACTCGATGATCTAACGATTGAAAATATTTTAGATTGGACTATCAAGATTTTAGATCTCACTAAAATGATCTCATCATGATCCTAAAATTATTATCCTAATCTGTTGCCCAACTATGCAACCCAAGAGGGGGGGTGAATTGGGTTTCTAAAAATTTTAAGCTTAACTAATGACTTATGAGAAATATTTGACAAAGCTAAATAGATACAGTGAGTAAAATTAATTCAAGGCTAATAGCAAGAGCAAGAATGCAAGAAAATAATGAAGAGATAAAGAAGAGCAATTAGACACACACCAAGCACAAGGATTTATAGTGGTTCGGTGCCAACCTTGCACCTACATCCACTCCCCAAGCTCCTACTTGAAAATTTCAATCCACTAATCTTGTATTCAACCCGAATACAAACATCGGAACTCTGACTCTAGCTATCCCAAGCTAGACCACTTATTTTTGGGTACAAGCTAACCCTTTATACTCCGATTCAAGGTTCAGATCAACCTTCCCTTGTTTTGGAACCCCTCCAAAACAAAACCAATCACTCAAACTGAGTATAACAATTTATAGCACAATTAAGCACAAAGAAAAGCTCCTTCAATAAGCGAATATAACTTTAAATACACTTTACTTAAAAGAAGAAGACACTTTTTGGATTTCTCAAGGTGGATGGAGACTTGAAAGTGCTCTTGAGGAGTTGGTGAGCTTGGATTGAAGGCTTCTTGAAAGATTTGAATGAGCACTTGCTTAGGGCTGAAACGTTGGCTTGAAATCTCTTTTTCAAAATCTCTCTCTTTGAATCCTCTCTTTTTCCTCTTTTTGTTCTTCTTTTGTTCTCCTTTTTCTTGTTATTGATTTTATGTTTTTGTCCCTTTTATAGCTTTAAGAAATAGTGAAAAACTTTCTAGGCTGAAAAAGAGCCGTTAGACTGCATTAAAAGAGCATTAAGAGCATTTAAAATGGGTTAAAAACTAGCCATTGCGGAAAAATTCCATCACAGGGGTCGACTCATGAGTCGACTCATGCCTGGGGGTCGACTCATGGGTCGACCTCTGTGGAAAATCGTCACAGAAGTGAACGGGATCCATGGTTCTGTAAAACTGGCAAAAAGACCCGCAGAGGTCGACTCATGAGTCGACTCATGCCTTGGGGGTCGACTCATTGAGTCAACTCACAGGGAGTGCCAAGACAGTGCGGTCAGAAATTTCAGCGTGCCAGTCATCTCATGTGCCATGAGTCGACTCATGAGTCGACTCATGATTTTCAATCATGCATATCTTTCAATATACAAGTTCAAAATCAATAAAATTTTCACCATTGGATCACAAATCTTTTGTTCTATCATTTGATACTATCAAATCAGAGTTTTGATAAAATTACAATTTTGCCCCTGAGGAGTAATAAGGCTTTTTTAAGTGAGAAAATATTGGTACCCCTTCAACTGCTTTGTAATCATCAAAATCAATCTAAGGAGCAACAATCTCCTCCTTTTTGATGATGACAAAATATTTGAACAAAAGCATTTATATGAATCAATGATCATGAATTTCAATGAAATGCATTATAGGTAGTTTGAAGATAAATAAAAAATTTACTACCAACTTAAAAGTGTATTTGCTTGAAAAGAAGATTGATTCTTTTGGCATGTGATACATGTGCCCATTTGCATAAATAATATGCCTATTGCTTAATGATTTAAAAATTTACTCATTTGATTATGTGATTTTGGTATCAAAATAGAAAATTGTTATTGTTATCAGAGCAAAGCAGAATTTACCTTATGATTTGAGAATTGCGTGTTTGAAAATATCTCATTTGCTCATTTGCTTGTTTTTCAAATTTCTTAGCATCTTGAAAATTTGCTCATTCTCATTTGATTATTTAGTTTTAGTATCAGAGTAAGTTGCATCTTGAAAATTTGCTCATTCTCATTTGATTTTTTTTTTGGTTTTAGTATCAGAGCAAGTTTAACAATTAAGTGTATCAATGTATGTCTAAGAATTAATTGAAAAGTATATCAGAGCATGTCAAATTTTAAAGCATATCAGAGCATGTCTAAGAAGTAATTTTAAAGGTTGCTCATTTGCTTTGTGCTTAGCAATTTTAAAGGTTGCTCATTTGCTTTGTGCCTAGCAATTCATTTATTTTGTTAGTAATCTTGTTTTTGATATTTTAATTTCTCCCAATTCACTCATTTTATTTTTAAGTCATTTAATAATCTTGCTTTTAATCTTTTTCTTTAATTTCTCCCCCTTTTAGACATCATCAAACATTGTTAACTCCCCCTCTTTTTTTTTGAAGACATGTTCTCTTTAGTGTTTCTTCAAACTTCTTGCGCTAATCATTAATGTTTGCTCCCCCTGAATACAGCAATCATAGAACAAAATATGCCATTGAGTACCATAGATATAAATTAGCAACACGGAGAAGATATATAATCAAGAGATGATTGATACCATTACAAAGGGTAGATATATAATTAAAAGATGATTAAAAACATAGTTGTTTCAATACATATTTCTTAATATAAAAGTCAACTAGTTAACATCATTACATGGCCCAAAATGACAGATCCTAGAAAGAACAACAGACATGACTAAACAACAAGGATCTAGTAGTGCTCATGACTCTATGGATCGGAATCAGATGTATCAGAGATGGGGTGGGGAGATGATGGATCACGACCAGGAGCTCGTCCTCTACCCCGTCTGCCTCTGCCACGAGTGGAGGTGCTGGCATGAGTAGGTGGGCGAGATGATCCTGGAGGCTGAGAACGTTCAGAGGTCAAAGACTAGACTGCAAGAGAGAGCCTGATGGAATCAAGAACGTTCAGAGGTCTTGAAACAGATTGAAGCAGTGCAGTGAACTGTGTAGAAGCATGCTCACTAGAGCCTCTGATTTCTCTCCTCAAGAACTCATAACCACCCTCCAATGCACCTCTGAGCCTGCCAGCCTCCGCAGTAAGGTCTGTGACCTCAATAGTGGACTCCTGTGGCTGAGGATGGGCCAAAGCTAAGACTTGCCCCTGCAAGTCAAGTACTCTCCCAGTCAGTCTCAAAATGCAATCCTCGAGCTACTGAATCCGAACTGACTGATCTGTGATCATCTGAAATACAGTAGAGATATGGGGGATCAAGGTCTGATCAGATGTATCCAATAAAGTGGATCCCGGTGCAAATGTAGAAGTGCTCCACTGACGAGAAAGCAAGGAAGCCACACGCTGAGAAATCTGCTCAATCTGATCATCAGCCAATCTGAACTCTGAGGAGGATGCTCTGCTGTCTGGCTGCTGAACTGGTGTGTGCCTCCTGGTGAACTCTGAAGGGCCAGCCTCTGGATCTGAAACAAACTGGATATCTGGAGAAGCTGCACTGAAGTCATGGAGAGGAGATGAGGGACCTTCTTCCTCAGCTCTGTCCTCAACTCTATCCTCAGCTCTCTCCTCAGCTCTTTCTTCTGTACCCTTGATCCAACCACCATCAATTCTAGTGAATTCCATGCAGTGCAGAGTGTGTTGATTGATGGTGTCTGCGTGAAAAAGCCTAGCAGTTGCCTCCCCCTCAAAACTGACTCCAAACCTCCTGAAAACCAATGTGAGGGCCATACCAAAAGGCAGATGTGCCTTAGATC
>NC_026001.2:46568933-46641580 GCF_000442705.2 Elaeis guineensis | reverse complement strand
TATTCAGTGTTTCTCTCATGGCCTCAATCATTAAAGCAGGGAGGTTTAAGGGGGTTTGAGTGATCACATGAAACATTATACATATGTCTCGGCCAGAAAGGAGGTCATGTCTACCACTTCTCGGGAGGAAAAGCTTTGTCACTAATTGATGTAGAATTCTCATTTCAATTGACAAGATTTTGGCTTCTAATTTACTTAGACTTCCTGAGTAGGTTCCTCCTAAAATTACATTGATCCCCTCTTCCTTCACTGGGAGTTCCATGTTAGAATATCCCTCACAGGGCAAATGTAGAATCTCTCCCAAAATAATAGGATCTAAGCAGATATCAATTCCCTTAACAGTAGAAGTTACTGTTCCATTGTCATAGTGCAGATTTAGATGAAACTCTCTAACCAAGTCTACATAAGTAACTTCCTTGAGAGAACAGTAAAATTTCCAACCTTGGCTTTTGATCTTTGTCCCAAAGAAGAAACCTTCTTTTTCAAAGAATCTAAAATCCACATTCTTGCCGGTTTCTACCTTTCTGTCAGAGAGAGAGATTTTGCTAGGGCTAAGAGGAGACTGAGAGGGACCTGGTGCAGACGCTGGTGCAGACACTGAAGTTGGAATGGGAGCAGAGGAGGTCTGAGAAGCTTGCCTTTTTCTGCGGATGCCTTCTTCCAGTGCATGGACTGATTTTCTTCTTTGAGGGAGTTTCATCTTTGGGGCCATTCTCACCACAAGAACAGGCAGAGAGACTCGGAAGATCAAATGGGTGAGGAGAAGGAAGGTTACTAAAGGATGGAAAGAGATTTTGGCGGAGAGAAATGATGATTTTGAGAAGAACGGTGGAAGCTAGGGCACGCTCCAACCGCTTCAATCAAGGGAGAAAGATGCAAGAAGCTCCTTTCCCAAGAGGTGATTTGAGGTGGAGATGTGAAGGGAGAATGATCTTGGGCTAAATCCTTGGTTTTGGAGAGAACGAATGATGAGGACGACGAGTCTTGGAGGGAGGAAGACGAAGAAGAAGAATGAGTCGGCTCATGAACGGGCTTCAAGTTAAAAAGAAAAGAACCCGTGGGAAGTTGGCAATAATTTCAAGTATGCCATTGGGTCGACCCTAGAGGGTCGACTCATGAATCACAAAAATTCAGAAAAAATATGAGTAAATTTTGAAAAAATTTAAAATTTTGGGAGAAGAGATTTTGCTCAATGACAAGTTGTGAGAATGATAATCTTGAGCATTTAGATCCAAGAGAGATGATGAAAATTGAGCTCAAAGAAAATTTTGACATCGATTTCTTGAAATTGGAGAAACATTTAGACAAAAGGATCAAGAATTCCTAGATTTCTCCTAATTTCACAGAATCTATCCTCACTAAGGGCCTTTGTAAAGATATCAGCTAATTGATTTTCAGTGCAAACATATTCAAGAATTATATTTTTGTTTTGAACATGTTCTCTTATAAAATGATGTCTTATTTCAATATGTTTAGACCTTGAATGTTGAATTAGATTTTTAGATAGATTTATGGCACTTGTGTTGTCACATCTTATTGGTGTTTCATTAAGTTTGATACCAAAGTCTTCGAGTTATTGCTTAATCCACAAGATTTGAGCACAACAACTTCCGACTACAATGTATTCGGCCTCAGTCGTAGACAGTGCTACCGAATTTTGTTTCTTGCTAAACCAGGAGATTAGGTTAACTTCAAAAAATTGGCAAGTTTCACTAGTGCTTTTTCTGTCTAATCTACATCCAGCAAAATCAGCATCTGAATATCCTATTAAGTCAATTAGTGAGTCCTTAGAGTACCATAATCCTAGAGTTTGAGTACCATTTAAATATCTAAGGATTTTTTTAACAGCATTCAAGTGAGATTCTTTAGGATTAGATTGAAATCTAGCACATAAACAAACACTAAACATGATATCAGGCCTACTTGCAATTAAATATAATAGAGAGTCAATCATACCTCTATAGTATTTTAAGTCTACATATTTACCTTCATCATCCTTGTCAAGCTTACATGAGGGGCTCATGGGTGTGCCAATTGGTTTGAAGTTCTCCATTCCAAATCTTTTGAGTAGTTCCTTGGTGTACTTGCTTTGGGTGATGGAGATTCCCTCTTTTGTTTGTTTGATTTGGAGTCCGAGGAAGAAGGTAAGTTCTCCCATCATGCTCATCTCGAACTCTCCCTGCATGAGCTTAGCAAAGTCTTGACAAAGAGATTCATTAGTAGACCCAAAAATTATGTCATCAACATAAATTTGTATAACTAACATATCATTTTGATTTCTTTTAATAAAGAGGGTTGTGTCTACATTATCTTTTGAAAAACTATTATTTAGTAAGAATTTGCTTAGCCTATCATACCAAGCTCTAGGTGCTTGTTTTAATCCATATAGAGCTTTATTTAATTTAAAAATATGATTAGGAAAAGCATGATTTTCAAATCCTAGGGGTTGTTCTACATAGACTTCTTCAGCAATATATCCATTTAAAAATATACTTTTGACATCCATTTAAAATAATTTAAATTTCATAAAGCAAGCATATGCAAGTAGAAGTCTAATGGCCTCTAATCTAGCAACAGGTGCAAAGGTCTCATCAAAATCAATCCCTTCTTCTTGATTATAACCTTTAGCAACCAACCTTGCTTTATTTCTTATTATATTTCCATGTTCATCTAATTTGTTCCTAAAGACCCATTTTGTGCCAATTATTGAATGATTTTTAGGTCTTGATACTAAAGTCCATACATTATTTCTTTTAAATTGATTAAGTTCCTCTTGCATTGCATTAATTCAATTATAATCATTTTCAGCTTCTTCAATAGTTTTTGGTTCAAGATGAGATACAAAAGCACAATGATTAAATACATCTCTAAGTGAAGAATGAGTTTTTACCCCATGCATAGGATCACCAATAATTAGCTCCTTAGGATGATTGTGAACATACCTCCATTCTTTGGGTAGGTCATTTGTACCTTAAGGTTGTTCTTGATGTTCTTCACCTCCCTCATCTTGTTTGTCTTCATGTTCCTTATCCTCTTGAATTGTTGAATCTTTCAGAGTGATCTCCTTCATTCCTTCTATAAGAGGATCTGCATCATCAATATTTTATTCTTCCTTGAAGGAAGATCGTTAGATTCATCAAAGACAACATGTATGGACTCCTCTACTACTAAGGTTCTTTTGTTAAAAACTCTAAAAGCTTTACTAGTGGAGGAGTAACCAAGAAAGATTGCTTCATCTGATTTAGCATCAAATTTTCCAAGTCTTTCTTTACCATTATTTAACACAAAACATCGGCAACCAAAAATATGAAAATAAGCAATATTAGGTTTTCTTTCTTTCCAAAGCTCATAGGGAGTTTTCTTTAAAATTTGTCTAATCAAGGCACGATTTAAAATGTAACATGCTGTGTTGATTGCTTCTGCCCAAAAATATCTTGGAAGGTTGCTTTCACAAAGCATGGTACGGGCCATTTCTTCTAAGGTTCTGTTTTTCCTTTCTACTACCCCATTTTGTTGGGGTGTCCTAGAGCAGAGAAGTTATGGCCAATTCTCTTTTCATCACAAAAGTTTTCAAAGTCTTGATTTTCAAATTCAGTTCCATGATCGCTTCGAATATTTTGAATTGAAAATCCTTTCTCATTAGTGACTTTTCGATAAAATTTAGTGAAAATATGAAAAGTTTCATCTTTGTGTGCTAAAAAGAAAACCCAAGTAAAACGAGAGTAATCATCTATAATTACAAAATCGTATCGTTTTCCTCCTAGACTAGTGGTTCTAGTAGGTCCAAATAAGTCCATATGCAAAAGCTCTAAAGGTCTAGAGGTAGAAATAATATTTTTGGATTTAAACGAAACTCTTGTTTGTTTACCTAGTTGGCATGCATCACAAATTCTATCCTTTTCAAAATTCAGTTTTGGCAAACCAAGAACTAATTCTTTCTTAATTAATTTTGAAAGAGAATGCATGCTAATGTGTGCGAGTCTGCGATGCCAAAGCCAACTAGTCTCATTAACTTTAGCATTCAAGACACTAGGCATTGCATGTTTATTTTGGGTAAATCATTTAAATCTACCATATAAACATTACCATGTCTATGTCCAATAAATTTAATGTCATCATTAATAGGACTAGTTACAATGCAAACAGATGATTCAAAAACAACCTTATATCCTTTATCATAAAATTGACTAATGCTTAGTAAGTTATGCTTTAAACCATCTACTAACAAAATATTTTCAATGTATTTGGAGGGAGTGATACCAATGTTACCTATACCGATGATCTTTCTTTGCTATTGTCTCTAAAGGTGACCATCCCTACGTCCTTAGCATCAAGAGTGATGAATTGGATTCATCACCAGTCATGTGTCTCGAGCATCCACTGTCAAGATACCATTTCCTGTTTCCTCCTTGGGATGCTAGACACACCTGCAAGCAAAAGTCAAGTTTTTGTTTTAGGTACCCAAGCTTTCTTGGGTCCTTTTTGGTTAGTCATAATGGTTCCTTTTGGAACCCATATTTTCTTTACAGTTGAGTTTGCAGATTTATTAGAGAAGCAAGTGTATGACTTATGTCCTACTCTACCACATGTGAAGCAAGTAATATTAGAAGACTTGTTACTTAAAGAGTTTACATAAATATTTTTCAGATATTCTTGTTTCTTCAAGGGATTATAGCCAAGTCCAGCCTTATCATACACAGCCTTTTGATTATCAAGAATCATATTAAGTTTATTTGAACTCAAGGTGAACTTTTCTACTATTGGTTTTAGCTTGGCAATTTCATTCTTTAAGCTTTGATTTTCTTGAAGTAGGGTGGATTTCTCAATTGAAATATTTTCAGTTTGTTTCAATAAAGATTGATTTTTCAATTTTAGCTCTTTGTTCTTCATTCCTTGTTTTTTAAATTCATCAACTAAATCATAGAAAGCTTCATGTAATTCTTCAAATGTAAAGTCACTAGGAGTATCAAAAATTACCTCATTTTCGTGTGCCATAAGGCACAGGTTGGCTTGTTCGGTTGAGTTTTCTTCATCGAAGCTTGAGTCATCACTCGCACTCCAAGTAGCCATCATGGTCTTCTTTTGTACTTCTTGGATCTTTCTTCAGCTGAGGGCATTCGGATTTGAAGTGTCCCGACTTCTTGCATTCGTAGCAGATAACGGGTTGGTCTTTCTCTTTTTCTTTGCTCTATTCCCTTTTGTGAATGGCCTCTTCCTTATCCCCTGTTTCTTTTTCTCAAAAATTTCTTGAATCTTCGGATAATGAGTGCCATCTCTTCATCCTGTTCTTCGTCTTCAGTGTCATCAGTTTCTTCATCTGGTGGAGCTGTGGATTTGAGGGCAATGGTTCTTTTCTTTTTGACTTCTTCCTCTTGATGTTGCTTCATGCTTAGCTCATGAGTCATCAATGATCCTAGAAGCTCTTCCAAGGGTAGAATGTTCAAGTCCTTAGCTTCTTGAATGGCAGTCACTTTGGCTTCCCAAGTTCTTGGTAAGGACCTAAGAATCTTTCTTACAAGCTCACTGTTAGTATAGGACTTGCCAAGACTCTTTAAACCATTAATAATATCAGTAAAGCGAGTAAACATGCCAGTTATGGACTCATCATGCTCCATTTTAAATAATTCATATTTATGCACAAGCATATTGATTTTAGACTCCTTTACTTGATTGGTTCCCTCATGGGTTACTTCTAACCTATCCCATATTTCTTTAGCAGATGAGCAGGTAGAGATGCGATTAAATTCGTTAGCATCAAGAGCACAATAAAGAACATTCATTGCTTTAGCATTTAATTGGGCCATCTTCTTATCAACCTCATCCCATTCTTTCTCGGTTTGGTTGATTCCTCACCATCTATAATTTTAATGGGTGTGTGAGGACCATTCACTATGATACTCCACATATCATACTCGAGTGCTTGAATGAATATTTTCATCCGAGCTTTCCAATAGGTGTAATTAGACCCATTGAAAAGTGGAGGTCGGTTGGTGGATTGCCCCTCGCTAAAGATGTGCTGACATGGGTTGCCATAGATCTTTGGCTCTTTGATTGTTTAGATCAAAGAATGGCTAGAGCACCGGGCTCTGATACCACTTGTTGCCCAGCTATGCAACCCAAGAGGGGGGGTGAATTGGGTTTCTAAAAATTTTAAGCTTAACTAATGACTTATGAGAAATGTTTGACAAAGCTAAATAGATAGAGTGAGTAGAATTAATTCAAGGCTAATAGCAAGAGCAAGAATGCAAGAAAATAATGAAGAGATAAAGAAGAGCAATTAGACACACACCAAAACAAGGATTTATAGTGGTTCGGTGCCAACCTTGCACCTACATCCACTCCCCAAGCTCCTACTTGAGAATTTCAATCCACTAATCTTGTATTCAATCCGAATACAAACATCGGAACTCCGACTCTAGCTATCCCAAGCTAGACCATTTATTTTTCGGGTACAAGCCAACCCTTTACACTCCGATTCAAGGTTGGATCAACCTTTCCTTATTTTGGAACCCCTCCAAAACAAAACCAATCACTCAAATGAGTATAACAATTTATAGCACAATTAAGCACAAAGAAAAGCTCCTTCAATGAGCGAATATAACTTTAAATACACTTTACTTAAAAGAAGAAGACCCTTTTTGGATTTCCTCAAGGTGGATGGAGACTTGAAAGTGCTCTTGAGGAGTTGGTGAGCTTGGATTGAAGGCTTCTTGAAAGATTTGAATGAGCACTTGCTTAGGCTGAAACGTTGGCTTGAAATCTCTTTTTCAAAATCTCTCTCTTTGAATCCTCTCTTTTTTCTCTTTTTGTTCTTCTTTTGTTCTCCTTTTTCTTGTTATTGATTTTCACATTTTTGTCCTTTTATAGCTTTAAGAAATAGTGAAAAACTTTCTAGGCTGAAAAAGAGCCGTTAGACTGCATTAAAAGAGCATTAAGAGCATTTAAAACGGGTTAAAAACTAGTCGTTGCAGAAAAATCCCGTCACAGGGGTCGACTCATGAGTCGACTCATGCCTGGGGGTCGACTCATGGGTCGACCTCTGTAGAAAATCATCACAGAAGTGAACGGGATCCATGGTTCTGTAAAACTGGCAAAAAGACCCGCAGAGGTCGACTCATGAGTCGACTCATGCCTTGGGGGTCGACTCATTGAGTCGACTCACAGGGAGTGCCAAGACAGTGCCGGTCAGGAATTTCAGCGTGCCAGTCATCTCATGTGCCATGAGTCGACTCATGAGTGACTCATGATTTTCAATCATGCATATCTTTCAATATACAAGTTCAAAATCAATAAAATTTTCATCATTGGATCACAAATCTTTTGTTCTATCATTTGATACTATCAAATCAGGATTTTGGTAAAACTATAATTTTGTCCCTGAGGAGTAATAAGGCTTTTTTAAGTGAGAAAATATTGGTACCCCTTCAATGCTTTGTAATCATCAAAATCAATCTAAGGAGCAACATAATCTATGGGATTTATCATAATCATAAAAAAAAAATATGATGCAGCAAATGATAAAACATAATACCTCATAAATAAAAATAACTAATGTTATGTAAATGAGTAAGAAGATAATAAAGAAAAGTCCTATCACATCTCCATGCTATTGGCTTATAGGGCATTATTCTTTCAATCTCCCACTTGTACTAAAGCCAATCGTCTCTGTACCTGATGCCCATGCAATCAGGGTGGTGATTATACTACTACTGTGTAAGACTTAGTGAACTGGTCCTATTATACTGTTCTTTATATGAACTTATTTCGTAATCAAATCATGAATGAGGTGAAAGTACCTAGGATGTACGTGGGTACCTAGTGAGACCACACCCAATTTAATGATGAACCCTTTCATCTGGTGACTTTTCTTAACAATCTTTACTAACAATATTTAACTGAAACAAATACAGTTAGCTATTTGAAACTTTTTCAATTCACTGCTCCTCTAGTACTTCTCAAGTACTTTGAGAATGCTTTTCACAGTTTTCAAAAGATCCTATCAAGGATCTGCCTAAAATCAATGATTATGCACAGAACATAATTCACATGAGGCTTAGTATATTGAATGTATGGGTAAATAAACTCCTTTACATCCATTCATGTTGAACTTCTTCAACATAAAATTTATATATCTAGACTGGAACTAACCTAACATCCACTTACATCTATCCCTATAGATACCAAGAAATATTGGATGCTTAACCCAAGTCTTTTCTATGAAAATATTTGTGATAAGCATATTATTGACCGAGTGCAATATCGGGACTACCTTCCCAATATGCTGTATGTCACCCACATACATAACCAAAAAGTTAGTGGTACTTTCGCTAATTTTTTTGTACACACACATGGTTTATCTATATTCGATAAAATCAAATATTTTGACTATCTTATCAAAAATAAAAGTACCTACTCCTTAATACCTGCTTGAATCCATAAATATATTTGCCCTCCCACTAGAGACAAACTCTCTAGATAGTATGTGGCAATAACAAAAATCTAGATTGACATCCCTGTTAGCAACCTGTTGGGTCATACCCATAGATGCTTCAACCATAGTCTATACTTGGTTGATGTACAGGGAGTCCATTTCGGATATTATGATTTTAAGCCATCTGTCAGAGTCTCTACTCATAACTATCTCCAAATAGCTCAAAAAAAACACCATTCTCAATGATGTATGGTGTATCATCATTCTCAATGACAAACCATATTTGAGTGGTACATTACACACTCGAATTGACCTTCGATGAGGAGGTATGTATCATGGTTGTGCCTCATCAATGAGTACATCTGGTTGAAGATTAATTTGTGGACACTCCACAGGTTATGATAGAATGTTCATAGGTTTTAAACTTCTCAAGTTCAATTATCCTCCCACTTTCTTCTTCTTAGAAAAAATTTTTTTCCTAAAAGATGGCATACCTACTGAAAAAACACTTTTGTCAAGTAGTGTGGTAGAAGTAATATCACATACTACTCTTAGGATAACATATAAACTAATATATATTAACCAATTTTAGCATAAACTTATGTACATCAATTCTTTTCACATAAGTCGAGCAACCTGCCATTTGCTTTTTTCATATCTCATATGGAGTGCTCGTAATAGATTTTAACGATATCTAACATATACAGTAATTTTTAGGATATTTTCTTAAATGAGACAATAAGATTTGTGAAGTATTTTAGAGAACACATCATATCATATATGAAATGTCAATCTTTGGGTCGAGATATTATTAGTCTTCGAACATCCATATGTTCAAGACTTAATACCTTGCATGCCCTAAGATATGTAACCATCACATATTTATTTCTTATTCTTATCAACATGAAGAACAACATCATTGAGTAACAGAAATTGAGACCATTATCATAAAATCATAACCATAATATTTACCAGAAGCGGAGTAACTTTCACTCTTAACATTAATTTCAAATCCATGTTACAATAACATAAGAATTGAAATAATATTTTTGATAAATTTAGATGCATAATAATGATCTATATAATATTTCTAAACCTTACTAGAAGATTATATAGGTTCCTACATTCTCACCATGAAAGGACTATCCATTAGTGCCAAAAGGCAAGTAGTAACCATACTTCAGCTTTATAGTTCTAGCAACACTTTGCATAAGAGGAACCTATATAAGATATCATATACCCAATATTTTAAAGCTGAAATACTCAATGATAATTAATTTATATCTTATATAAATTATTAGCAGATACAACTTTTGCATCCTGCTCCTGCTTCACACTTGCAAGATAACTCTTGCAATTTAATTCTAATATTCATTATTGCTATAATACTAAATTAGATACCCTAGTAAAGATATTCTTCACCTTCTTTTCCTCAACTATTCTATGATGTTCGATTTATTTAAAAATTTTACTATGCAGTGATAGTAAAGATGCATATGTGTAAATAAGAACATTCAAAGATAATTCATGATGACATGCACAAGTTAGATGAGATTTTTATCTAATTGTGTCTTCCATTATTTTAACAAATTTCATAGCCTCAAGTATGAAATCAAAAAATCTTATCATAAAATTTTCAGTGGGGTTGAGATTTTAATTTCTCATAAAAAGTCTTGTGAATAGCATAACAAGCTCCTATGAGTTTAAAGTAAGTAACTCTTTACTAATTGTATCTCATGCAACTCTCAGCATAACTTCTGCCTCTAAAATACTTATAGTGTTGTGGATAGCACAACAAACTATAGTATTTTAGTTAAATCATATCCTTCAATCGTATATGATCATACCTGAATAATACTATCCTTGTGGATAAAATAACAAGGCAGCACTACTAGAATATGCCATAAGCATCACTAAGTCAACATCATACCAATCACTATAGCAAGCCTTATGAATAGTACAATAAACTCACTACAGTTTTTGACATAATCTATTGATCTAATATGAGCTAAGTATAATTAGCTTCATTATGCACCAAGACAGTATCAAATCAGTCTCCGATAGCAAACCTTGTGGATAGCACAACAAGCCTACTATGATTCTTGACATAATAAAGTTTTTTAATGAAGAAAGGTATGGATAGTGTTCTCAACACTTCACCATTATGACTTAATATAATTTGAATGAGAAACTTAGGTCTCAAGCACATCTTAAACATATACATACATCATAAGCTATGTAAATTCTAATTTGTAACTATCAGCATTTAAGAGCATATAAAAAGAAAGACAAATAGTTATGAACTTTTGAAAAAATCATCCAAGCCACAGGATGATCTATGGATCTAACCCTAGGTGCATTATAGATTGAACCATCTCATGGTCAATCTTAATGCACCTCTGCTCTCTAAAAGCCTGATAGTCCAGTCTTCATCACCATGAAGTCTACCATGAATGCTTGATCTTTATTTAAAAATAGAAAGAAATAATTTCTATCTATTCTCAAATAATTTTTTTTTTATAATTTTACATCAACATATAAAAAATTTCAATCAACAGTTGAGAATATAAAAAGAAAAGGTTCAGCTAATAATATAATGCATCAGAGACATCCAGTCCCTATTGCAACTCTTACAGATGCATTTATATAATCAGCCAATAGGAAAGCATTCATGCATACATCAATCACATGGATGTGCCATAGTCCATAACCACACAACATATATTTTATAATAATTATAAAATATAATAACAAACTACTTATGTTATTTTCATTATGATATCATTCATACACATGTCAATTAAGATATTCAAATATATAGGTATTAGATCCATCTAGGATTTTTTATTCGGGTTCAACCCTTGACCCAAAGTTTAATTTTAAGTCAATCATTTATTGTCCATTTGAGTTAGGTTGATCAATTCTTAAATTAACCCTAATCCAATTAGATTATCATAGAGTCGGTCAACTATGACTCAAATCCTAATCAAATTAGATAAATGACAATTTGATCAACCTAATTTTAAACATGAATTCTAATCAAATTAGAACCATGAATTTGATTTAATCTATAATCATTAATTTTAATCATATTAGAATATTAAATTATAGTTTAACCAATCCATCGATAAAAATTTTAATCCATGTCTGATGCATCCTATCCATGATCAAAAATTTTTCAACCCCACACATGCTTCGGGCAACAACCAAGATGGTTGACTCACAATGGTGAGTGCCCAATAACATGGTGGTTAGTCCTTGGATCTTAGGTAAATACATCAAATGCAAAAACCTTAAGTTTTGGCAATCTACATCCATATGTAGCATTCTAGGGCTCCACGCATCACATGCACTGGATTTCAATTTCATCGAAAATTAGATTATAAAATCTAACTTAAACTTGTTACACAAGTCTAAAAATTATAAAATTTACATATCCAAGTTCAATCATGAATTGATAATACTTTATCATAAACAAAAATATATCAAGAACATCAATTAAATATCAATCAAAAAATTTAATTTTGACAAAGTTTGAACTAGATCTAATCCATATCACAAAAATAACAAGAAATTTGATTGAATCAAATAAGGGTGGCTCTGATACCACTGTTGGGCTCTGATGATGCAGTGAAATATGAATTTTAAAAATTTTAACATGTATTCAATAATTAAAAATAATGTTTAACAATTAAACAAAAACATCGGAACACAAAACCCTAGGAACTCCTTGATGATTGCAATCAAACGATCAAAAATATACATATCAGGAGGAGACCAGAAGTTATATACCAATGAGAAGACCATGATCTGGTAAGTTTGATATCTCCATGAGACTCCAAAGTAGAAGCCCTCCAATGGTGATCCACACAGGACTGATCAGAGCCCTTCCTAATTCATCATGACGCTGCAGCCTTCTTCGCAAGCTCGCTGCCGACCGTCTTTCGCAAGAACTGATTGCACCATTGCTTGTATACTTTCATAACCTCCACTAGGATCTCTTTAGAAATCTTTTTCCAAAAGATCACACCACACAAAAATTAAATCAGATATTCAACACTTGAACAAACTGATTTTAGGACAAGCATCTCATGCTTTCCTTTTTCTCTCATCCCTTCCTTTCCATTTTTTCTATCCCTTTTCTTCTTATCTTTTTCCAAATTTTTTCTATCAATTTTCTCTCATTTTCACGCCCAACCATAACCCAAAATGGCACATAGAAACTAGGTGTAGCACCCCCTTTAGATAGAAAAGGATGGGCGACACCATGGGATGCCAACTCTTGGCGTCCCTTAATTCCTACATGCACCATTTTTTTTTCAGGGAATTCAAAGGGATGGTGTAAAAACTAAAGAGATTATCTAGCAGAAGGACTCTTCCTCTACTTAGGAACAATATAATGCCATCATATGGTGCGTTGGATAAGAGGAGGGCGTGAAAAACCAAGAGTCCATGATATTATGGACTCTTCCATATCAACGCAAATATAAAAGCCTATCCAATTTATTTGGCATTCAAATTCCTTCCAAGAGAAGGACTCTTTCTTCTCTTCCATGCCCCATATCCCAAGCACCATCATATGTCACGAGGAATTAAGAAAATGCTTAGAAATAATGGAAGGAATCAAGAGTTCAGTATGAAATGGACTCTTCCATTTCAACGCACAAAAAGTGGGTGTCCCATATTAATTTTGGCATGGAGTTCCTTCCTAGAGAAGGGAT
Organism: Elaeis guineensis; assembly: GCF_000442705.2. Lineage (NCBI taxonomy): Eukaryota > Viridiplantae > Streptophyta > Magnoliopsida > Arecales > Arecaceae > Elaeis > Elaeis guineensis. Next base: position 46,628,428 of record NC_026001.2, on the reverse strand, counting down.
CCTTCTCCTCTTCCATGCCCACAATTCTCAAGGTGCCATCTGATGGCACACAAAATTAAGGGACATGTGGAAGATGTAAGAGAATTAAGATAAGTAAAGGAGAAGGACTCCTCTCGTTAACTTTCAAAAATAAATGTGATGCCACAAATAAATTATTGTGTGGATTATGGTGTGAAGATGGTGGATTCACATGAAACTCTTTCACAAAATCCAGATAAACCAACTAATAATTAGGTGGTTCAAACCCAATCATATTAGGTCAAGGCAACAAGCAAAGGGTTAGCACAAACACATTTGCACTAAACCCAATTGAAAACTTGGATTAATTTATGCGCTAGTAATTTAATTAACCCATTGAATTTATAATAAATTTAAATAGATTAGACTAAGATCAAATCTCTATTGTATGTGATCCATTAGATTCCAAATCTAGCTAGCAGTGGACTAAGACTCTCGATGTAACCCTAATCCGATTGGATTAGGTCAACTCAAGAGTCCCAATCAACTAGGATTCTTTCTAATTGATTTTTGAATTAAACTCTTTTAATTTTGATGAGTCCACAAGTCAAGATTGATGTCTAGTAATGTGTCATGACTATCCAAAAGATTTAAAATTTGATAGAAATATCAAAATTATCCTTTCGTGGTGAGTTACTGTGCAATTCAATCCTTCGATCACACAACATCTCGAAAAGTCATGGGTATAGAAGTATGTCAAATCTAAATACCTATCCATATGTATCTTAATCTGATAATGATGACTCAATTGATGAACTAGTAAAAATTATTTTTACTGTTCATCCCTGCTCTGACCAGAGACACTCAGAGACATCATCCTATGAGATCACATAGAATGTTCTCTCCTCCTAAAGGAGTGATCGATTCCTTATTGACCACTCACAACCTCCATACACACTTCACCATACCTAGAATATCCCACACACATCTCAAAATGGTGTGCTAGAGAATAAACTAAAATAAGGATCCATGTACACAAGGTACCATGGTGATCTCAGGTCAAAGGATCACATGCACCACTCCAAGAACCATCTGTTGACATGTTGTAAGGCTCTATCAGATGTTCTTTTGATGGGTCAGTTCAGTGAACTTATTCTCTAATGAGCACCTACATCCTTGTATTAGTATCACAACATAAGTGATTGTGAGATCAACCATCCTCTCCATTGAGCATACATAAGATGTACCTATCTTACCGGTATCATCGATCTCCGACTCGATAATTCAACGACTGAAAATATTTTAGATTGGGGCTATCAAGATTTTAAATCTCACTGGCATGATCTCATCATGGTCTTAAAATCATTATCCTAATCTATGGAATTTATCATAATCATAAAAAAAATATGATGCAGCAAATAATAAGACACAATACCTCATAAATAAAAATAACTAATGTCATGTAAATGAGTAAGAAGATAATAAGGAAAAGTCCCATCGCATCCTCATGCGATTGGCTTATAGGGCACTATTCTTTCACTACCATGAGAAGAAGGATTTAAAGTTGATCTCGATGGATACGTGCAGAGGTCGGACACGTGTACGGCTCGAAGACCTTCGAATCTAAGATCATTAGTAGCGATGAATTTCAACCTATGCAAAAGTATTGAGATTTGATTTCATCTTTATTTTATTTTCATATTATATGCATGTCTTTATCCCTGGGCTTGGGTAGGATTAAATGAGATCTAATGCATGTGATGGTTAAAGGATTTAATCTGATTCATTTCTGCGGCTATATAAAAGATTTTTAAAATCTATGCACGTATCCTATCTGATTTTTTAACAAATAGATCTCTACCTTATCATCTGCACTTATTTTTTTTTGTATATCTATTTACACCCAATGGGTACTATCTCTTATGGATCCACTAAGGTTCATATTTGGTTCGAATGTATTGAGTTAATTTCTAACTTCATAGCACTCAACCATTTCTCGGAGTTGATTTCAGACATCACCTCATCATAAATTTTGAGATCATCTCCATGACCCTTATCTCCAATGATCATATTTTCTCTACATCCTCTGTAAGCATACCTAAGTATCTTTCAGGAGGATGGAGGTCCTACTTGATCTACGAGGTAGAGGTGGAACTACTGGCTCATTGTTAGTGGGTTCGATGGATTCTACAGCTCTTTGCTCTTCAAAGATTTTTTCTTCGAGCTCAATTAACCTCCCATTGCACCATCCTGAATAAACTATTTTCTTACAATGTGGCATGTCGACTCACAATCATATTACAATCTTTTGAAAAATAAAAGTAGTATCTATTAACTCCTTAGGATACTTTATAAAGTGAGCTTTCATAGACCTAGCCTCTAACTTGTATGCCATTTATCTTTTGACATAAGCTGGACATCCTCAAATCTTGAGGTGACTAAGACTCAATTTTTTATCATGCTATATCTCATACAGCATGGTAGAAATAGATTTAGAAGAAATCTTATTTAGTAGGTAAATCATGGTTAGTAGGACATATCCCCAAAGATTTAAGGATAAGTCAGTGAAGCACATTATGGACTGAGCCATATCTAATAGGGTTCTGTTCCTCCTCTCAGATACTCCATCAAGCTGAGACATATCAGGAGGAGTTCATTGTGAGACTATGCCATTTTTCTTGAGATAACTCAAAATTTTTCACTAAGATATTTCTCTCCTCGATCTGATCGAAGAACCTTAAGGAGTTTTTCTGTTTGCTTTTCTATTTCATTTCTAAATTCTTTAAACTTTTCAAAGGCCTCAGACTTGTGTCTCATAAGAAACACATATCATACTGTGAGAGGTCATTAGTAAAGAAAATGAAGTATTGTAACTACCCCTAACCTGCAGATCAAATGGACCAAATACATCAGTGTGTACCAGGGCAAGTATCTTAGTCGCTCTTTCTTCATATCTTACAAAGGATAACTTGACCATCTTTCTTTGAAGGTAGGATTCACAAATTGAATATGACTCAAAGTTAAATAAGCCTAAGAGACCATCTCTTTCCAGTTTGTTTATCCTGTCTTCTCCAATATGGCCAAGCTTAAGGTGCCACATATATTTATGGTTAATGTCATCTCTAGATCATTTACGACCTACAACACTATCGACTATTTGCTCGTTTATATTACACATGTATCAACATACAGATGATAAAACTGTCAATTAAAAGACAACATGCAATCAATTTATTTCTTAAATAAATCAAATAGAGTCATTATTGAAATTAAAAATACAATCTTTTCATGCTAGTATAGAAATAAAAATCAAATTTCGACTAGCTGCAGGCATAAAATAATAGTCTTTCAAAACTAATATAAAATTAGATGATAATTGAAAAGGATAGATGCCAACAGCTTTTGTAGCAACTCTTACTCCATTATCGATCCGAAGAATCATCTCACTATGCCTCAACCCTCTGCTTTCTACGAAACCCTGCATAGAAGCATATACATGAGCACTTGAATCATAGTCTAATATCCAACAAGAAATAGCAAAAATTGTAAGGTTAGATTCAACAACGAGCATTCTAGATATATCTTCTGAAGATTTATCTCCCTTCTTAGTCTTTAGGCTTTTCAAGTACAGCAGACAATTCTCTTCCAATGGCCATCAGCGTTGCAATGGAAACACATTTATTTATCTGCAGCCTTCTTCAGAGTGTCCTTCTTTGATTGTTTCTCTTTCTTCTACTTCTTCGTAGGCTTATTCTTCTTCTTCTCTGAAGATTTTCTTTTGGAAGAAGATGCCTGCTCCACAGTAAGAACAGAGCCCCTTGAACTCTTCAAGATCTTCTCTGTAGTAACCAACATATTGATAAGTTCAGATAGGATGTAGTCTAACTTGTTCATATGATAATTTACTATAAATTGCCCATATGAACTAGTCAAAGATTGCAAGATCAGATCTACTTGCAATTTCTTCTACATCGTAAGGTTGAGCTTCTCAAGCTCCTCCAGATCCTTGATCATTGTCAGATAATGATCGTGGACCGAGTGCCCCTCATGCATCTTGAAGTTAAAGAGCCTCTTCAAAATTTTAAAATACACCATTCGGCTCTACTCACCACACAACTCTTATAGGTGAGTTATCATAGCCCTGATAGTTGGCATATACTTATGCTGGCTTTGTAATTTGTTTGATATAAAAGTTAGTACATAGCGCTTGATCCGATTGTCATCATCTATTTATTTATCTAGTGTAGCTCTCTATTTACCACTAGGATGGCTTGGCAAAGGAGGGGGATCCTAGTCAAAAACATATCCTAACATTTTTATATCAAGACTATCTTGAGATTTTTGAGCCAGTCGTTGAAATTGGTTACGATCAACTGGTTGGACTCTAGAATACGGGCTAAAAGATTTGAAACTAACATGATTAAACTGTGAAGAGTAAAGATTCTAGTTAATATTTGTATTTAATTTTATATTTATTTTAGTAACTTTAAGAAATAAATAGGCTTCCACTATTTTTTTGGATCTCTCACACTCCTTAAGTGGAGAAATGAAAGCCCTAACATAATAAGAATTTTTAGTGGATACTGTAGTCCCACCAATATACATGCATCTCATCTGACAGATATTGGTAACATGCATACCGATGAGTTGACAACTCTTGTCCAATACTTCTTAAGCAAGTTGCAGTGATTTGGTCTAAGTCATGTAGGCTCACTGATAGATATTGGCTACACTCTTTAGTCAAGTCAGATCCACTGTTCGATGCAAGAGTAAAGCCATCATTGGATCTCTCATCTGACAAATATTGGGTCTAACCCCATGAACACCCTATAGCAAGTCTTTGGTATAGAGTGGTTGCATATTTTCGATGCAACTGAACCACTATAACCAGTCAAGAACAATCAACATCAATTACACGTCCACACATCTACAACGATGTAAGACCACTAGACTTAATATGTGTGTGAGGAGACTTTGATTTAGGTCTTATCTAATTAGTCATCACCATGACTAGTCCTATTGGCATGGGTTAAATTGAAAACCACCAAGCAACCTAATTCAAGACATAATCTATCAAATTGATCAGATAAGTGGAGATGAGTGGGAGGCTCCCCCTTGAACATTCAAGGGTCCTAATTAAGTAACCACCATCTAACACTTGTCTTAAATACTAATTGGTTAATTAGTTTCAAATAGGTTAGCTTAAGTAATTGAGGCTCGAGACACTGAGCCAAATTAGATCCTTGGATCAATCGATTTAACATATGGATTTCAATTGACTCGACCAACTGCAACTATTGATTTGATCGTGAGCACTCTTGACATAATCCTAATCAACTCTTGAATAGATTTAATCAACTACTAAAATCGATTAGGTTGCATTAAGCTCAAATCAATTACCCTAAATGTAATCAAATTACTAGACCTAATTTGATTTAGCCATGACCAATTGTTAATCTTATTTAACATTAAATTTAGTTCTAAAATCTAAATTTTATATTTGAATTACATAAATAATTTAACATGTTAAGATCTAAATATATTATGATTTTGAAACTAGTTTTCAAATTTCAACAATCATTCATGCATAAAAAATTAGATCTAAAACTACTTTTCAGATCTAAACCACTACTTATATATCTCATACATGATTAAAAATTGATCTAAAAATAACTTTTTAAATTAATAAAAATCAGATCTAAACATTGAAAATACTTTTTAAAAGTATCTAACATCGATATAGGATAACCTTTGCAACGTAAGGGGTAAACCTTATGCCAGGACAATCTTATGGCATATCAATATCAGATCATTAATCAAATTAATTTAAGATTTGATTAAAAATCAGATTTTATCTTATTTTCATACATATGAATCCATGACTTTGATACCATTATTGGATTTTAGGTATTTTACATGCAAATTTCAAAATAATTTTAAAAAACAAGCAGCGAAAGATTAGATTAAATCATATTTAATCCTATGCATGCATAGATTCAAATCTTATACCTATTGATCTAGTTCATATAATGATAAATAAGATATAAAGTATATGATTTTAAAAAATAAAATTAAACATGTGATCAAATCACATACCTGAATCACTGAACTCCTTCAAATCTAGATGTGAAGATGTCTTCAGGTTTTGGTGTAGTCGCATACATATCCGACTTCTACAGATATTCACATGAGGTTTGATCTGATTGGAGACTCTTTGATCTCTCTTAGATCCTAGCTTCCTTGCAGAGATTGCTTCCTTGATGGTTGAATCTGATCTCCTTCAATCTCTAAGACCCTCTCAAGAAAGAAGAAGAAATCGGAGGAAGAAGAAGACTTTGGAGAGGTGAGAACTCTTATCTCTTTCTCCCTAGAATTTTCCCATGCCCAAGCTTTCACACCCAAAGAGGAGTTATCCTCCTATTCTCCATGTCCTCTAGGTCTCTTTTATAGATGGCGTCCATAGTTTGATTAAGACTAGGTTTGACATAATCAAACCTAGTCAAAGTAGGACTCCAACTTCGATCCAATCAAAATCAGATCAAATCTGATTAGATCCTTATCCAAAAAGGGGATAAGAGAGGAGGCATGGAAGGGCTTGAGTTGATCCATTCACATGCCAAATCTAATTTGGCGTGGAGCTTAGGTTGTGCAACGAGATGGGGGTGGCACAGTGGAGAGAGAATCCCTATCCAACTGAGATTCATTATTTGCTGATTTAAATCTGATTTAATTCTAATCAAATTAGGATTAGGTTACACCCAAATTAAGTTAATTTCTAATCCAATTAGGAACTCAATTAAATCTTGATTAGATCCTAATCTAATTAAGAAATTGATTGAATCAAGTTCTAGTCAAATTAGGAATTGATCTCCTTATGTAATTGGGTTATCTCATAATTCAATAAGACTTGATCAAATCAAATCCAAATTAAATCAAATTAAATTTAATTTAATTTGATTTGAATCCCATAGCTCAATCAAATTGAGCTAGACAGCAATTCAATTGCTAATTAATCCTCCTACAATTACTAACACTTAATGAATTAGTAATTACAACTTTTATATTATCAATTATATTGATAATTAATTTTTATTACAATTCATAATCATAACTCAACCATCTGATCAGTTAAGAACCACTTTTGTGCGTGATACTATAGTTCTGTTCCATCTAGTAGTAAGACATACCATGATCTCTATCATAGTATCATCAAAATACTTTTTGATGGATTAGAATAATTCTAACTCGTACCCAACAAAGATTATTGATCCAGAATGATCTCTCACAATGCACTAGTGACACTTAGTAGTATGTAGTGACAATCCAGTAGAATAGAAAATAGAATTTCTAGATGTAGTTACCGTGTGATTCAGTTTCTCTATCGTGAGTTCTGACAAGACGGAGATCATGAAAACTCATCAAACCCCAACATCCATCATATAACAAATTCAATTAGCTCAAGTCCAAATGTAATACTCATGAAAATTTTTTCCATCAATCACCTTTCTATGGCCATAGACTAATAGACTTGACTTTTCAAATCTCATAAGACTACTCCTTATCTACTAAGATCGATAGATCTCTTATAAATATACACCCTACTCCTATAATGAATCTACTATAGCCAACATATACTATAAGAATTCAAATGGCTAAAAGATCATGTTTATATATAGTTAAACTACAGCAACCACACTGTGGGCAGCGGAGGTACTGCAAGTCAAGAAACCATTTGCACCACTATAGCCTCAAAAAGATCACTAATGAGTGAGTAGACATCCATATGATCTTTCATTTAATCTCATTGATAGGATCTACTAAATACCAATGTTTAACCTTCATTGGTGGGGTTCATTGAATACCAACATTTAACCCCATTAGCGGGATCCACTGAGTAAAATGTTTAACCCTTATTAGCAAGATCCACTAAACATAGTAGACTGAGATTTCAAATCTGATGCATATCAAAGTACTTTTATAAATTAACATATATATCATAATTTCATTCTATAAATGTATATTCCATAAAAATCAATAATCCCTAATATTTTAAAAATCTCAAATTTTCAAATCATTTTCCATTCAAATACAGTTTTATAAATCATACATAATTTCAAAGATAATTATTTTCTTAAAATAAATTATGAAATATCTTGAGAAGATGGTTTATTACTTATTATTCTACAGAATACTAAATAGACAGATTCCATCAATCTTGAGAGCATCCTTTAAAATCTATTATTCAAAACATATTCTTCTATCAAAATTTAATCATAAATATTTAATAATAAAAATCTTAAGTTTTGACATTCTCATAAGACGGACAAAAGCGGTATTATCCAATGGCCTAGTGGATCTAACCAACATAATTTTATCAGATCATGATTAGAATAGGAAACAGATGGTTCAGTAGAGATTAATAAGCATCAAATTTTATGATGCTTTTAAAGGCTCTGATGGTGAGGGCATATTGTTCGACTGACAATGTGGTTTGAAATTCTCTCCTGGAATCAACTAAGATTCAAAGCAGTGAGTCAGATCACTAGGTTCATAAATCATATAGAGAAAGAATATCAAGAGAAGAGAAATTAACAAGATGGAAAAGAGCTAATCAGGAGACACTACCCCACAATCCGATCGATCTAATTAAGATGATTTAATTAAATCATAGTTGAATTAGTGTATAGATGGTTCAAAAAAAATCATAGATAATCGAATCTAATAGTATCCAAATCAGACTAAAATGGATGCTGGCATATTGTCCGACGACTGTAGATCATGACTCTTTTTACTATTGTTAGATCAGAATCATTGAAAAAAAGATTTTACTGGATCAATCATAAAGAGACAAATTCAAGAACAGAGAAAATGATCTAGAGGAAGAAAATTCTTGAGTGGGAAAATAGAGGGAGAAAGTATGGGAGGCAAGTGAAAGGAGAAGTGAGAGAAACTTTCTCTCTCTTTTTTTCTTTTTTCTCTTTTTTATTTTTTTTTTTTTTTTCTTTTTCTTTTTTTCCTTCTTCCTCTCTTTTCTAACAAAAATAGAGGAACTCTTTTTGCCCCTTATTCTAGAAGCAAGGAGAATCTCCCCTGGCTAGCAACACCCGTGGCCAGAAAAGCAAACCACAACAGTAGCAACCAGCTTTGGTCTGGTGACCGACGGTGGGAAACGGTGTCGAAATCAAGAATAATTTATAGAAGAAAATAAGATATTTATAATTAGATTTTTTTGAAAATTTTCGGCAATAATTTGGCAAAAATTTGAACTTTAGGAACTAAAAGAACACGTGCTATCCTTAAAGTGCAGAATACAGATCCCCTACCCCAGATCTCAGTGTCGGTGATGGTGTCAACACCGTAACAGAAAGAAAGAAGAGATAAAATAAGGACATAATCAAATATGTGGATCAGTCTAAGACTTACCTCCATGGGGCATGCAAGCTATATTGTGAAAGAAGAAAATATGTACAAGAGGAGATCACATCCTCTCAACTCTCATATACAAACTTCTCTCTCAATAACAAACACAACCCTCATAAAAGCTCTCATAACTCCTCCAAGGAGACTCTCTCACAAGCCTACCATGTCAGGGCCCTCGATGTCCCTGAATGCTTCCTATGATGCTCTCGACCGCTACATCATACCTCAGCCTTTGTCCCTATGCTCATGGCTACTCCTACGCTCTCTCAGAGCTCTCGACCATTCTCAAGACACTCTCAGCTAGCTTTTGCCTGCTCCTTCCTGCTTTCAGGCCGTCAGACGACTCTTATAAGCCCAAAATTGACTCTAGATAGAAATCAGACTCTCAACGAGATACAGCAACCCTTGCATGCTCACATGGCCATTAGATTGCGACCATATCAAGATCTGGCCATTGGATCATGCAAGAAACCCCTAGACCGTGTGTGGACCGCACAATGTGAATCAGCATCTCTCTGCGAGTGTCACGTGTCACGCACTAGTCCACACGCATGTGAGCTACAATAAATGGCATTTGGACCGTGGCGGTCTACGGAGGATGCATGGACCCATTTCCTCCTACATCCACGATGGACCATGTCACATCACACGCATCCCGTGGACTGCGCACACCCGCCTACATTTTGGGCTGCATGCATCCACGCACCCATGTTGGCCCAGCGTGAGTAGGCCCCACTGGGCCGCACGTGCTACAGGCCAGTGCCTGGGCTGCATGCTGTAGGCCCTGCTGGGCCATGCACTACAGGCCTGGGCATCCATAGGCCGGGCCTGTGGGTTGTGCCTCCAGGCCACCTTCACATGCTTGCGTCTGTTGGGCTTCTCCATATTAAACTTTTCTCCTTCTGAGGGTCAAATTCAAGGAGCCAAAACTCAACAATCTCCATCTCGACTCGACATCCAACCTCCACCTAACTTTGAATGTTTTTGGATGATCTCACTCCTATGCCCTGGGACAAATATCTAGCTGCTCATGGATAGGCAAATATGGGAGTCGAGCCAGACTGCTCGAACCCATCTCTATCATATGCTGTGACCTGCATGACCTGAGACTTGCTCGGAGTAGCCTCCTGACGACGTCACCTATTATCCTCCTGTGTCTTCTATCTCGTGCCCAATCCACCTTCTTTTAGAGCTCACCTTGCACTGAGCTCTCACTAGCATCTTTCATAGTAGACGACTTCTCCTCGCACAAGCAAGCATTGATCAACCTCTATTGAATGAGCACATCCTTCACCCTTGCTTGTCATAGGGAGAAATTACTATTCCCATTATATCGATTGATCTCCATCTTAATTGAGCCTGACTTCTCCATCTTCTTCAATCTCGATCAATACTGCCGCAATCCGAACAACCTGGCACTCTGATACCATTTATTTGGAAAGATCCCTGATGAGTGTGGAATACGGATCCCCTGTCCAAGATCTCAACACCGGTGCGGTGTCGATACTACAATAAAAAGAAAGAAGAGAAAATAAAAGACACAATCAAATATGTGAATCAGCTCAAGACTTATCTCCACGGGACATAGAAGCTTCACTATGAAAGAAGAAAACAAGTACAAGAAGAGATCACATCCTCTTAATTCTCATATACAAACCTCGCTCTCAATAAGAAGCACAACTCTCACAAAAGCTCTCACAACTCCTCTAATGAAACTCTCTCACAGGCCTGTCATGCCAAGATCCTCGATGCCCCTAAATGCTTTCTATGATGCTCTCGGCCACTACATCATGCCCCAACCTCTGTCTTTATGCTCACGGTCACGCCCACGCTCTCTCAGAGCTCTCAACCATTTCCAGGATACTCTCGGCTGGCTACTACCTGCTCCTCTCTTCTCTCAGACCGCCAAGCCTCTTTTATAGGCTCAAAACCGAGTCTAGATCAAAATCAAACTCTCAACCGGACTTAGCAACCCCTGCATGCTCACGTGGCCATCCGATCGTACCACATCAAGGTCTAACCATTGGATCGCACAAAAAACACCCTAGACCGTGCATGGATTGCACATAGCATGAACCGGCCCCTTTTTGCATACGCCGCATGTCGCATGCTCGTCCACGCATGCATGAGCTGCGATAAACGGTGTTTGGACCATGACGGTCCATGGAGGATTCATGGACCACGTAACTCCTGCGATCTATGGTGGACCGTGTCACACCGCATGCATCGCATGGGCCGCATCACACCTGCATGCATTCTGGACTGCGCACCCCATTGGACCATGCCCGTCCGCATGCCCACACTGGCCCAGCACACAATAAGCCCCACTAGGCCGTGCGCGCTGCAGGCCTAGAAGCCCGTAGGCTGGACATGCAAGCTGGGCCTCCGAACTACCTTCACATGCCTGCATCTACTGAGCTTCCCCATCTTAGGCTTTTCTCTTGTTATGAGCCGAATTCGAGGCATCAAAACGCAATACTACTGAATGAGACCTGCCTTTCAATGGAAACTATCAAGAACCTGACCGGCTGGACTAAATTGTGCTATTTCTTTCTAACCACCAGGACCAACAATCCGCGGCGGTGAAAAGAATCCATACTTCCATCCTTTTTGGTTGCAATTATTCTCTATTCAGCCCAATATAGTGTTGAGCTTCTCTAAAATCAAAAAATACATTCTCACGGAAAATTGCATCAAAGAAACAAATGATCAGTGCTTTCCACTACAGGGTTTTCCTAATTACCTCAGCAAACACCCAACGGCTTTGCCATGTTTTTGGAATTTATTCCATTTATCCAACTGAAGATCCCCTGTTTTAATCTGCTTGCACATTAATTTGTCTCTAGTTGAAGTCAATACAAAAATTTGTAGCTTAGAAATCACGTCCATCAACTCTACTCCATTTAAATCTGTACTCTGCCCACCAAATTCTAAACTCTCAGGTTTCCTCATTAATATTTACTAGCACCACCACCTTACCCTCTTCTTCAAAGCTACATTGAAAAGATTCTGATAAAAATAAAATCTCTAAAGGTGAATTCTTTAATCAGTTGTGAGACATTTCCGTTTGCAACATTCAAACATAAAAGCTTTATAGAGCAACCATCACGGCATCATGATAAAAGAATGCTACAGTAAATAACATAGATAATAAGTTTTGCTTATTCTCAAACTTGACGAGTCATCCCACACTTGATAAGAGTTCTCAAAGAATGCTATAAGTCTTGCATCCTTAGCTTTTCCAGAAAAACGTTAACAGTTTACAAGCTTGGGTGATCACACATGACGACCCACAATTACCACCACATAGAGAGAGTGAGGTTGGGAGAGTAGGTGATGCCCATGGCAAGATGCTATGTTGGTTTTAATTGAATTCATTTCATTGAGCTGTTTTCAACTACTACCAAGAAAGGGATAGCATTGATGAATTTACCACTGTGCAAAACTTAGTAATGGAAGAAGCCTACAAACCAAAATGCAAGATATAAACAAGAAGATGCCATTTCGGAATTCAAATCCACTTGAGAAGGAATACACTGTGACTGCACTGTGCTGACAAGGCTCCAACTTGGTGTCAGAGACCTTTAAGCTGACCAACTAAGCCAGTCAAGCCTATCCACTTCTCCAATGCAGTAGCTGATGATACAAAAGCCAATTTCGATGATTCAATGTCACGCTTGCCAACTGCAAGAAGAGGGCATGTTAGCTTAACTTTACAGACAAAAAACAGAATGACTGGATGAAAGGAGGCATCAGTTTGTAACATGAATGACACCTGATGAAAATAAAGATGCCAATGAGGAATTGAATAAGTCCACCTCAGTTTTCTCTTCAGGACTAGAGCTCAGCTGGCAAATGAATTACAAGGGCAGGATTACGATCATTATTTACAATAATTCTGAACAGTGACTTCAGAACCAAATGTAACTGGTAGAAGATGTCTGACAACCTTTGTGAAAGCTGTATTGACATTTTGGACCCAATCAGCATTGGCGCTTGGGCCTAAAACAGAACTTGCTGCAGAGAGATTATTATTCTCAATAGCTTGGCCCACTTTGCTGAGCTTGTAGACAAGCTCTTGCAGATATCCTGTGATGATGCAACTAATTATTCAGCAAGTAGACTGAAAAGTCATGGAAGTAAAGTTGGCAATATGAGATGGAATTTTAATAATTGTCATGGGCAAGTGTTTGAGCATGAGGAAGAAGTGAAGAAAACCAGAATGATTACTAGATAATTTATAAATCTTAATCATTCTAGCTGTCATATCAAGAAAAGAAGGAACGTTAAAACTGTGTAATATTCTAATATTTTAATACTGTAAACTTCAAGGATGAAGAGTGCTATTATTTTTCCCTTAATTTGGCTGAAAGATGTTAGAAGGAAGGACAATAAAACAAATACAACACCACCTATCACTAGGATAAAACCAATTGTATGAAAGAGTAAGGCAAAATACCAACAAAGTTGGACCCAAACATTGCCCTCCAATAATAAAATCCCAGGTTCTGGAGTAAAGTTTCCACCTCAAGCTTCTCATTTAAACTTTACTTGACTCAAAGAGTATAGTTCCAAAAATTTGCCCAATCCTTAACATGATAATTCATGATATGAGAAAAATCTGTTTATTAGAAAGTAGGATTCCAAATGCTCAATATGAAAACACAATGCAGAAGAAAATGAAAATTGACTCTTCCACATTGTATTTTCTGTATTTACCATCTATAATACATAGTCACATTTTAACACACTTTCTAAGCAGCCCAAGTGACCAGGATGTAAAAAATGGAAAAAAAAACAGAAAGACCACACTACTCTTCTACTTATAAATTACCTAATTCTCAATCAAGTCACTTTTGTGTCATTTAGGGCAGCAAAATGCTAAAAGGCTACAGGTATATTTTGATCCTCAGGCCTCCATAAATTTAATCACACATAAGAGAGAATCAATTGATATTGAGAGCATGGCATTCTACTGTTTGAAGATTGGCAATACATTGTTACATCTTAATAACTCTTGCTATGTTCTTTTACCAGATTGACATGCTAATATCAATCTATAAATTGACAAGGATACTTATAGAATCTTCTTGGATTCCTTTAGAGAATGATGATATAGATATACTCCAAAAGCTACAAACTGAACCTGAAAGAACACAAACCTTCATTCTTTTGCTACTTATACCATTGGATGACCAATAAATATTTAAAATAACATTTAATAACTTAAAAACACTGTGAACATAGTTACAAACCAAACATACCCTTTATTTTAAGGTTCATATTTATGCATAGACTAAATGATCAATTGCATTTGTAAGATAGGAATCTTTCTTCAGGTAACAATGCTACTTTTTGGCTTGATCATCCATCGATTATAACTGGATGACAAACGGTTCCAACTAGCCAAGTTGGATAAGTGATTGGGCTGTGGTACCCACTGATTTTGTTCAAATCCCACCTACAATGGGTGGCTGGGTAGGGGGGGGTGATACCCTCCAGTTAAATGAAAAATATTATTACTGTATGATAAGTACATCATATATGATTCTTATCTTGGACTGTTGAACTAGATTTCTGTAAGAAACATATTAATACTGATTTTTGGATACTAGAATGCAAATCCATGCATTAATATGCATTATAATATATACAATCATGCTGTTGAATCCTAAGTTTTTAAGATTGGAGAATCCAATAGTCATACCAATGCGCAGCATTACACATATAATACCATCCAAACAACATGCCTTCAGTAGAAGCCTCAAATTCACATATAATACCACCCAAGCAACATGCCTTCAGCAAAAGCCTCAAATTCACATATTGTTGCCACTGAACCCCAATGGCACCGCATCGGGAAGTCGGTTAGGTGCGCCGGCAGACACGAGCTGCCCTCTATGGCCAAGGGATTGCAAAGAAAGTCCACTCGCCAGAGTGTGTCTGGTGGGGGACCCTTCGATACTTAAGTTGGCCAGAGTTTAGGGAATAGTCAAAGGAGGAAGAGAGGTAGGTAAGAGCAGAATGCTTGCTTTTTGGTCCGAAATCCAGCCTTATCTGAAGATCCCCTTCTTACCTCTTTTATATAGAGAAGGTATTGTAGGTTGTTATGCCGGAATCTGGTAGACTGTTAGGGCCTACAAGGCCATGACAGGCCGTTGGAATTTGTCTATTATCCTATAAGCAAGGTTGTTAGTCGTGCCTGCAAATTGGGTCAATTAGTTGTGGGTGTAAGTTGTGCCCACGTTTTGGAGGTTGTTGGAGTCTTAAACATCATCTACAAGGCTGAGTAGGCCAAGAAGCTAAGGTGAGGTTTGACCCTGGGTGCATGGGTATACATGTAAGTCACCAGATGTTGTTGATCGGATCCCAACCTTGGGTCGGTAGCGGATCGAGATGGAGGTCAGATGAAGATCGGTGTCTTAACATCACCTGGTTTCAGGTGCTCATGCCTCCTTTTGATGTCCCAAGTTGTCTCGCTCGATCAAGGTATTTATATATGCTTGATTATGATCTAGGAAGAAGAGGTTGGATTTGATAGCAGGTAATCCCCGTAACAGTTGCCCTCCACTCCCGAGTTTGGAGTGGCTTTACTGTTTCGGATGGAGTAGTTAATTGCCGGTTGCCAGCCTAAACTCTCTCCTTGGAGTATTTATTTGGCTGCATTCAATGAGTGGAGTCTTGGAGATCCCAAGTTCGTTTGCGTCCGCCATGTGTTGGGCACTGGTTGGCCCCGTGTCGTGCTTCATTGGTTGTTGGAGGTGGCTAATTTCGAGAACTGTGTGATGAAGAGTTGTATAGCCTGGGAGCTTAGAAGCGTGCGGCCTTTAATGCCGGTGTTTCCCAAAAATGACATTCTGCCAAAAGAGAAGGGTGGGGTACCTTTCCTTAAAAGACGTGGTCTCCAAGGACTCTTGGGTGGTGACACTTGGTGTTCGATTAGGGCAGTGGTAGGATATGCCCCTGTCCACTTCTTCTATAAATAAGGGGACTTGCTGCTTGAGGTTGATCTCGTCCTGTCCATCTTCCATGATGTTACTGTTAGCTGTATATCCTAGAAGCCAATATGGCAAACACATTGTAATATTTTAGGATACAAATTTGTACTTAAAACATTGATTTGAACAATAAATGGATAGTTTTATTTTTCATTCAAGAGTGATGTGTCCTTCAATCGTCCAAAAAATTAATGCTTAAAATACTATTCTCGAAGAGTTGAAAATTAGAGGCATGTATAATTAATTCTTAAATTACTCTCGATCATAGAATCATCAGAGGGATGGTGATCGATCCGGATAGACTAACGTACTGATTACTTCCTTTAGAGTAGATAAGTTTCTAGTATACAGTGTAGAGACACTGAGCGGAAAGTGCGGATGGTTGTTAAAGAACAACTAACACTAAGCGTGACCATACGAGAGATCATATGGATTTCTACTCAATCGTCAGTAATCTTCTCGATGCTTAGTTGTGTGAGTGGTCCTTTGATCTGTGATGCCACGACTGCTCAAAGTGAGACTACTAGAATTTGACTGCACAAGAAACATTGTCTCTAGCCATATGAGTCTTTGTAGTGTATGTTGACTACAATTGGTCCACTGAAGAAGCAGAATGCGTATCTAGATGAGATCTATCGATCTTGATAGAAAATAGTCCTATGAGATTTGAGAGGCTGAGTCCTTAAATCTGTGACCACAGTAGTGTAATTGATGGAAAAAAATTTCATAAAAATCACAATTGGACTTGAGCTAATTGAATCTATCATATAACTAATGTTGAAGTTTGACGATTTATTCATGACTTAGCATTGCTCGAGACTCACGATAGAAGGACTGAATCACATGCTAACTACACCTAAAGATTTATATTTAGTTCTGGTGGTTGCCACTACATACTGCTAGGTATCACTGATAGATTATGAGAGCTCACTAGGATCATACTGGATCGATGATCCTTATTGGATGAGAGTGAAATTATTCTGATCTATTGAAAAGAGTTTCAATGATACTATAATAGAGATCATGATATATCTCACTACCAGACAGATTGAATCTATGGGGTCACACAAACAAGGAAACCAATTTGGATTGACCAATTCGACTTGTGAAGTCCTGATTGGATTAGGATTTAGAGAGATCCTATTGGGTTTAGGAAAGTCTGCTGGCACATGGTTAAACACAATTTCTTTTTGGATTTGGATTCCTTATTTGATAAGGATTAAACCAAATTAGTTACATGCATTAGACCTAATCCAAATTAGATTTGGACATGGGTTCAAGGGGCTCAACTGTTGGATGCCTATATGCTTTGGATCAAGCCATGATTGCGCCAATTGATATGATCAATTTGGGCGCACCATATGTGAATGAATTAGAGGGTCCACACCTTCCTCAAATCTAAATATTGGCATGGATTAAGGAGAGATGGAGAGGGCGCACGCCCATCTCCTTGTGGCATGAGAACTTCTAGAGGGAGCCAACTAGGACTTCTAGAGGGTGCCAACCCTCCCCTTTCCTTGTATGATAAGGAGTTTGGATAAGCCTAAGGTTTGAAAGGATGAATCCTAACAAGATTAGGACTTTCCTTTAGATCTAACTTGGAGTTTGGTTTGGACTCCAATTAAACCCCTATCCAAGAGGACCCCCTCTTGGCCTTTATGCATAACAACCAAGCCATCAAAGAGAAGCCTCCACGCCTCCCCTCTTTCTCCCTCTCTTTCTCCCACGCCCAAGAGCTAGGGCATCCTTGCATCCACATGCCCAAAAGAGTTGGGCATCCCATCTTTCTTCCATATCTTGGTTGGTGGTTCTTCCACATCAAGGAAGATTCAAGGAAGAAGAAAAGATTAATCAAAGAGTTGATCAAGAGGATCTAAAGACTGATCAAAGGTTGATCAATTGCATGTAAAATAGAAAAGAGATGCAATTCAAATTGTTCCTACGCAGATACCTGTAGAGGCCAAATGCTTGTGTGGCTACATCTGAACCTCATCATCTTCTAGATCCAGATTTGAAGAAGAAAAAAGCAAAACAGATATGTGATCTGATCACATATTTATTTTTCAGATTAAAAATCAGATTATGTTATTTTCTGCATATGAACTAGATCCTTAGGTGCTTTGATTTGATCTATGCATGTTCTTGATTAAAAATATTTTAATCTATTATTCCGCTACGTGTTTCAAAAAAATTTTGAAATCTACATGCACCAGCACCTTAAGAAACCTAACAATGGTATTAAAGCCACGGGTTCATATGTATGAAAATAATTTACATGATTTGAAAAGGATTTTCAAAATCTGATTTTTATTCATACATGAGATATATGGCTGTTTAATTTAGATCTGAAAAGAATTTTGAGATCTGATTTTGATTTGTGTAAAATATATGAATGCATGCCTAGACTTGAAAATTGATTTTTAGATCAGATTTTTGTTCGTATATGAGATATATAATGGTATGTTTATATCTGAAAATTAGTTTCGAGATCAAAACTTACTTTTTCATACAAAAAATTTAGATCTGAAATTTAGTTTTAAGATCTGAAATTTGTATTTGTGCATGAGAGATTGGTCATGGGTAGATTAAATTAGGTCTTGTAACTGGATTACATCTAGGATTTTTAATTTGAACATAATGGATCTAAATCAATTTAACAATTAATCAAACCGAGACAAATGTTGATTAGGATTAAATCAATAGAGCTTAAGATTATACAATTGCTGTTGATTGAGTCGATTGACACCCATATATAGAATCTATTAACCTAAGGACCTAATTCGACTCTGTGACTCGAGCCTGATTCGTCTAAGTTAACCTATTTGAAATCAATTGACCAATTGGTATTTAAGACAAATAATTGAGAGGTGGTTACTTAATTAGAATCTTTGATCCATCAAGAGGGAGCCTCCCATCGATCCCTACTTACCTAATCAATTTAGAAGATTGAGTCTTAAATATGACTGCTTAGTGGTTTGATTTAGCCCAGGCCAATTAGATCAGTCATTTGATTACTGATTAGATGAACCTGAATCAAATCTCCTCGCAAATATTAAGTCTAACGGTCTTCCACCATTGTAGATGTGCGGGCGTGCTATTGATGTTGATTGTTCTAAGGTGGTTACAGTGGTTCAGTTACACCGAGAACACGCAACCACTCTATTAACAGAGTTGCTCCCAGGTAAGAATGGAGTTGGACTCAATATCTGTCAGGTGAGGGACCCAATAACGGCTTTGCGCCTACTTGTAAATGATGGATCTGACTTAACTAAGGAGTGTAGTTAATATCTGTTAGGTGAGCCCACATGACATAGAGATCGAGTCGCTACAACATACTTAGAGAAGCATCTAGACAAGTTGTCCATACATCGATGTGCGTGTCACTAATATCTGTCAGGTGAGGTGCACGGCATCGATGGGACTGCAGCACCCATTAAAAATCTTTTTGTCGCGTTAGGATTTTCATTTCTCCATCCGGAGAGTGAGGAATCCAAAAAAATAGTGGAAGCCTATTTGCATCTTAAAGTCCCTAAAACAAATATAAAATTTAAGTATAAATGTCTAACTTGAATCTCTACTCTCGTAATTAAACCATGTTAGCTTCGAACCTTTTAACCCGCATCCTTGAGTTCAATTATTTGATCGAAACCAATTTTAAGGACTAGCTCAGAAACTCCAACATTGTCTTGATATCAGAGAAAATAGGATATATACTTGACCAGGACCCCTCAGCTTTACCAAGCCATCCTAGTGCAGAGCAAAGAGAGGCACTTGATAAATGAACAGATGATGACAGTCAGATTAAGTGCTACATACTGACTTCTCTATTAAACGAGTTACAGAGCCAGCATGAGCACATACCTACTGCCAGGGCTAAGATTACTCATCTACAAGAATTGTATAGTGAACAGACCACACTGCACATTTTGAAGTATCTAAGAGACTTTTCAACATGAAGATACGTAAAGGACAGTCGGTCCATGACCATTGTTTGACAATGATCAAGACCTTGAGCTTGAGAAGCTCGATCTGACTATGCAGAAGGAATTGCAAGTGGATCTGATTCTTCAATTTCTCACGATTTATATAGTTAATTTATTGTAAATTACCATATGAACAAGTTGGACTGCACCCTATCCGAGTTGGTCAACATGTTAGTTACTGCTGAGAAAACTTTAAAAAGTTCAAGAGGTACTATTCTTACTGTGGAGCAGGCTTCTTCATCCAAGAAAAAGTTTGATTGGAAGAAAAAGAATAAGCCTACGAAGAAACAAAAAAATAAATAAATAAACCGAAGAAGGATACTCTGAAAAAGGCTGTAGAAAAAGAAAAATATTTCCACTGCAACACTGACGGCCATTGGAGAAAGAATTGTTCGCTCTACCTGAAAAGCCTGAGGACTAATAAGGATAATACACTATGGAAGGTATATTCCTAATTGAATCTAACCTAACGGTCTCCTCTACTTCTAGTTGGGTATTGGACTCTTGTTCAAGTACTCATATATGTACTTCAATGTAGGCTCTAATAGATAGTAGAGGGTTGAGGCAAGAAGAGATGATCCTTTGAGGTGGCAATAGAGTAAAGATTACTGCAGAAGCCATTGGCACCTACCTTTTTGATTACCGTCAGACTTTAGATTAGATTTAAGAGACCATTATTTTGTACCCGTAGCTAGTCAAAATTTAATTTCTGTATTTGTACTAGCACAAAATGGATTTGATTTTCATTTTAATAAAGGCTATTATTCCATTTATTTGTGAAATAAATTGATTGCGCATGATCTTTTAATTGACAGCCTTCATCACTTGTATGTTGATGTGAATGTGAATATAAACGAACAAATAATGAGTGCCGTAGGTCATAAGAGATCCAGAAATGACGTTAACCACAAGTATATGTGGCATCTTAAACTTGAACATATTGGAGATGACAGAATAAACAAACTAGAGAAGGACGGAATCCTCGACTCTTTTGATTCTAAGTCATACTCAGTTTGTGAATCTTACTTTCGAGAAAAAATGATCAAATTATTCTGTGGGATATGGGGAAAGGACCACTGAGATACTTATTCTAATACACACTGATCTATGTGGCCCATTAAATGTGCAAACCAAGGATGGTTATCACTACTTCATTACCTTTACCGATGATTTTTCACAGTATGGATATATATTTCTAATGAGGTACAAGTTTAAAGCCTTTGAAAAGTTCAAAGAATTCAGAAATGAAGTAGAAAACAAACAGAAAAATCCCTTAAGGTTCTTTGATCTGATCGAGAAAAATATTTTAGTGGAGAATTTCTGGATTATCTTAAGGACAATGGCATAGTTTCACAATGGACTCCTCTTGGTACACCTTAACAGGATATCTGAAATGAGGAATAGGACCCTATTAGATATGCTCCAATCCATGATGAGCTTTAATAATTTACCATTATATCTTTGGGACATGCCTTATTGACTGTAATTTATTTGTTAAACAAAGTTCCTTCCAAATCCGTTCCTACCACACCATATGAGATATGGCATGATAAGAAGTCGAGTCTGGATCATCTCAAGACTTGGGGATGTCCAACCTATGTGAAAAAATAGATGACTGACAAATTAGAGGATAGATCTGTGATAACTCGATTCATAGGGTATCCTAAAGAATCCATAGAATACCACTTTTACATACCAGATGATCACAATATGATTGTGAGTCATCACGCCATATTTCTAAAAAAATAATTTATCCAAGATGATGGCAATGAGAGATTAATTGAGCTTGAAGAAAAAATTTCTGAAAAGCAACGAGCTATAAATCCTCAAGAATTCGTTAATCATGAGCTAGTAGTTGTTGTTCGTCCACCACCTCGTAGATCTAATAGGATCTCCCGTCCTCTTGAAAAGTATATGGATATGCTTACATAGGATGTAAAGAAAATATTTTTTATGGGAGATAATGATCATAAGATGATCTTAATACCTTTGACGAGGCAATGTCTGACATCGACTTCGAAAAATGGTTAGACACTATGAAGTCAGAAAATGACTCAATGCATTCATACCAAGTTTGGATCTTAGTAGATCGACCAGAAGGTATAGTACCATTGGGTGTAAATGGATCTACAAAAGAAAAATAGGTAAAGATGGTAAGATAGAGATCTATAAAGCTAGATTTGTGGCAAAAGATTATAGTCAACAAAGGTATTGACTATCAGGATACCTTCTTGCCTATAGCCATGCTTAAATCCATCCGCATACTATTTGCTGTTGCAACTTTCTATGATTATGAGATATGACAGATGGATGTGAAACTACTTTCCTGAATGGATATCTTGAGAAAAATATCTATATGGAGCAGCCTTTGCATTTCAATTCCAGTGATGGAGATCAGAAAGTCTACAAGCTATAAAGGTCTATATACGGATTAAAGCAAGCTTCTCGCAGTTGAAATGCTCGTTTCAATAATGCGATCAAAATATTTGATTTTATAAAAAACGAAGAGGAATCATATGTGTATAAAAAAGCCAATGAGAACACAATTACATTTCTCGTACTGTACGTGGATGATATCCTCATTATTGAGAATGACATTTCCATGCTAACCTCAATCAAAAAATGATTGTCCAACGAATTCTCTATGAAAGACCTAGGAAAAGCATCCTATATTCTCGAAATAAAAGTCTATAAGGATAGATCTAAGAGGATGCTAGGCCTATTGTAAAAACTGTACATAGAGAAGTACTCGAGAGGTTCAGCATGAAAAACTCTAAAAGAAAACTCTTACTCCTTAGACATGATATTCATCTTTCCAAGATGTGTCCAACTACATCTGAGAAAATTCAATACATGAGTAGAATTCCTTATGCTTCGGCTATAAAGAGTCTCATATATGTCATGCTATATACTCGA
Organism: Elaeis guineensis; assembly: GCF_000442705.2. NCBI lineage: Eukaryota > Viridiplantae > Streptophyta > Magnoliopsida > Arecales > Arecaceae > Elaeis > Elaeis guineensis. The sequence goes on along the minus strand of NC_026001.2, from coordinate 46,605,153 downwards.
CCTAATATTATCCTTGCTGTGAGTATCACAAGCAGATATCAGTCGAATCTAGACGAGAAACACTAGATAGCTGTGAACATCTTTAAGTACTTAAGAAGAACTAAAGATTTGTTCTTGATCTTTGAAGAGCCTAACTTGCGGGTTGAGGGATATACTGATTCAGACTTCATATCTAATCCTGATGATAAAAAGTCTACAACAGGATGTGTTCGTGTGCAATGGTCGTGCAGTCAGCTAGAAGAGTTCCAAGCAACCCATCATTGTGGATTCAACCATGAAAACTAAATACATCGCCGCCTCGGATGCTGCAAAGGAAGCCTTTTGGTTCAAAAAATTCATCGTAGAACTGGAAGTAATGACATCGGATGCCATATCGCTGTACTACGACAACAACGACACCATAACACTTGCTAAGAAGTCCAGGTCTCATCAAAAATCCAAGCACATCGAGCGGCAATTCCACATCATATGCGACTACCTCAAGAAAAAATATCTCGAGATGCAAAAAATAGACTCCGCGGACAATGTGGCAAACCCACTGACAAAATAGTTGAGCTAGCAGAAAATTGAGTAAGAGATTGTTAGATGTGTCCTAAAATCAATATGGCAGAATATTGTAATATTCTAGGACACAAATTTGCACTTAAAATATTGATTTGATCAATAAATGGGTAGTTTTATTTTTCATGCAAGAGTAATGTATCCTTGAATCATCCAAGGAATTAATGCTTAAGATATATATTCTCGAAAACTTGAGAATTAGATGCATGTATAATTAATTCCTAAATTGCTTCCGATCATAAGATTATCAAGAGGATGGTGATCAATCCGAATAGACTAACGCACTGATCGCTTCCTTCGGGGTAAATGAGTCTCTAGCCTATAGTGTAGAAAAACTAAACGACAAATGCGGATGGTTGTTACAGAACAACTAGCACTAAGCGTGACCACACGAGAGATCATATAAATTTCTACTCAATCGTCAGTGATCTTCTTGATGCTGTAGTTGTGTGAGTGATCTTTTGACCTGCGGTGCAACGACTACTCACAATGAGACTATTAAAGTTTGACTGCACAAGAAACATTGCCTCTAGCCATATGAATTTTCATAGTGTATGTTGACGACAGTTGGTTCACTGTAGGAGCAGGATGCGCATCTAAATGAGATCTATCGATCTTGATAGAAAGAAATACTCCTATGAATTTGAGAGGCTGAGTCTTTAAGTCTGTGGCCATAATAGTGTGATTTATGAAAAAAACTTTCATGAGAAACATAATTTGACTTGAACTAAGTAAATCTATCATATGATCGATGTTGAGGTTTAATGATTTATCCATGACCTGCCATCTGATCGGAACTCACGATAGAGAGATTGAATCACATGCTAACTACACCTAGAAATTCATATTTAGTTCTGCTGGGTTGCCACTACATACTACTAGATGTCACTAGTAGATTGTGAGAGTTCACTAGGATCATACAGGATCGATGATCCTTGTTAGATGAGAGTGAAATTATTCCGATCCATTGAAAAAAGTTTCAATGATACTATGATAGAGATCATGGTATATCTCACTACCAGACAGAATTGAACCTATGGGGTCACAAATAAGGAAACCAATTTGGATTGACTAATTGGACTTGTGAAGTCCTGATTGGATTAGGATTTAGAGAAATCCTATTGAATTTAGAAAAGCCTTACTAGCACATGGTTAAACCCAATTCTTCTTTGAACTTAGATTCCTTATTTAATAAGGATTAGACTAAGTTAGTTATATGCATTAGACCTAATCCAAATTGGATTTGAACTTGGGTTCAAGGGGCTCAATTGTAAGGTGCCTACATGCTTTGGATCAAGCCATGATTGCGCCAATTGATATTATCAATTTGGGCACACCATATGTGGATGAATTAGAGGGTCCACGCCTCCCTCAAATCTGAATATTAGCATGGATTAGGGAAAGTTGGAGAGAATGCACGCCCCATCTCCTTGTGGCGTAAGGACTTCTAGAGGTGTGGCGTGAGGACTTCTAGAAGGCACCAATCCCTCCCTTTTCCTTGTATGATAAAGAGTTTGGATAAGGCCTAGGATTTGAAAGGATGAATCCTAACAAGATTAGGACTTTCCTTTAGATCTAACTTGAAGTTTGGTTTGGACTCCAATTAAACCCCTATATAAGAGGTCCCCCTCTTCGCCTTTACGCATAACCAAGCCATCAAAAAGAAGCCTCCACGCCTCCCCTCTTTCTCCCTCTCTTTCTTCCATGCCCAAGAGCTAGGGCATCCTGGCATCCACATGCCCAAAAGAGTTGGGCGTCCCATCTTTCTTCGATATCTTTGTTGGTGGTTCTTCTATATTAAGGAAGATTCAAGGAAGAAAAAAAGACCGATCAAAGATTTGATCAAAAGGATCCAAAGACTAATCAAAAGTTGATCAATTACAAGTAAAGAAGAGAAGAGATGCAATTCAAATGGTTCCTGCATGGATACCTGCAGAGGCCAGATGCTTGTGCGGCTACGTCTGAACCTCATCATCTTCTAGATCCAGATTTGAAGAAGAAAAAAGCGAAACAGATATGTGATCTGATCATATATTTATTTTTCAGATTAAAAATCAAATTATGTTAATTTCTGCATATAAACAAGATCCTTAGGTGCTTTGATTTGATCTATGCATGTTCTTGATTAAAAATATTTTAATCTATTATTCCACTGCGTGTTTCAAAACAGTTTTAAAATCTACATGCACCAGCACCTTAAAAAACCCAACAATTACTGTGATGCCATTCCACCAGATGTGCGAGAGTCGCCAACATTCATATCTCCTTGGAAGGGTTTTCCCCTTAACCCCCATCAGCCGTAGGGTGCACCAAAGGGGGTGTGCATGCATGCATATTGGTTTGGCATGGAAGGTATTAGAAAATCTCACCGTTCCAACCATGAAGCAACAATGGCGATCACTCGGGGGTTTCTTCAGCATTGTGCTCCACATAAAGAACTTGGACTTTTCTAGAGAGCAATCTTTTGCCTCCCCCAAATTGGCTTTCTGGCCCTCCTAAAAGGAATATCCAGGAGATGGATGGATTCCCGAGGAGGGAACGAATTATAGCCCCTTCGATATCCTTCGATAGGGACCAGCAGCTTTTAAGGGGATCTCTTCACATGGACATCCCTGAGGGCTCCATCGAGCGAAGTCCGACTTTGCACCCGAGGACGTCAACAAGGGCCCACCAAGTGAAGTCAAACTTTGCGCCCGAGGATGTCAACTAAGCTTGTGTCTTGTATTTTTCTTTTTTGTTGTAACAGGCTTGGTTTAAATGAACTCGATCTATAATGAAAATTTTTCTAAATAAAATGAACAGACTTTTTTTGTACGAGACGATCTTCATTAATGTCTCTTATGATGACCAACCCTTGATCTTTGGGATTGGACTTTTGTGTTTTGTAGCCGTTAGTTTGACGAGTCCAACTTTCAGTAGAGTCAGGATTTCCAATCCTGGCCTGGGTCCAAAGCCTTTTCATATGTAGTTGTGGTGCTCTAGGTCGGTTTTTAGCCGATCTTTAGTGATGGATTTCACCTTCATTGAGCTGATGATATCATTTGTTCAGTTGATTGTGTATGTATTCGAAAATGAGCCGATTAAGCCTTAGTGGCTCGAGACATCACTATCACCAATCATCGTTGTTCTCAATCTTTGCCTCACTAGAACGAGGGCGAGCGATGCCAGTTGGTCAGATTCCGAGGACTTCCTTGGCATTTCATTGAGGTGGATGGTCTGGGCGGTCCTTCTCGGTATACATCCAAGGTTAACGTTTCGGAATGTTCCCTTGCCAACTGGCTGCCCCCCATTCCTGATCCCAAGACAATCTTATTTGATTTTGGATGGAAAGGATAGTCTCATTGTCATTTTGACTATGGTCCCCAGCTTTTCTCCAAAGAATCATACTTTTAGCCGCCCAACATTTATTATTATCTTAAAAAGGGGCATCCGGGCATTCTGTCATTTCATGAGTCACGCAATCGCAATGATGGTGGAGCAGAACGAAGCATGGTGCTGTCCTTGTTTCAACTGATTGGATAACCTACGAATCATCCTTAAATTAGCCCAGCCTCCACATGTCGAAATGTAGTTGGCAGTGGATCGCTCCCGCGGATCCTACCCTACGTGGCACAATCACAGGCTAGGTGCGACGAAAGGTCAGAAGACACATGGTGTGGATCGTACGATGTGTCGGCATCCATAGTGGAGGGCTGAGATTTCAATCGTGGATGTCCTAGGATTTATAGCCTTTTTTGCTTCCCTTGTCACTCTCTTCCTTCTCCGCGGAGGCTTGCTTGTCGCAGTCAAAAGAGAGTCTCTTGCTTCTTCTCCGATCTCACACCGTTCGGTCAAGTTGTTATCCTAATCACCTTTTCGATCATCCCCATCATTCTCAAAGGTTATTTTCTCCTTCCCTTTCTTCTCTTTGCTCTTGCACCTCTCATTTGTGATGTCTCTTTCTTCCGTTGCTTTGCCTTTCTCCTTGCTTTTTGGTTTCTTCCTCTTTCTTTCTAATGTTAAGGTCCAAAGGCAGATTTGGAGGTGGAAGTTGCCTGAGGGATTAGCACTCTCAGTCTTCCCACTGCTAGGAGATGTTCGACAATTTTCCTCGATCATCCATTGATGCAAGTTCCTCAAACCATCCCAATGACTCAGCCCAAAGATCGGAAGTCCAGTCTTCGAGCACTTCTTGGATCCAGAAAGCGGGAGTCGATTGATCCGACTTGGCACAGCTCCGAGATCAGTATTGTATCCTGAGTCGGTATCGCTTATTATTCTTGGATCCAAAGGTCGAATGATCCTTGGCCGGGATGGTAGATCGCTATCTACGAAGAATTGCTTCAGTCTGGGCTCCATTTCTCCCTTCATCCATTTCTCTATAATATTTTTGATCTTTACCAAACTGTCCCTGTACATCTTGTCCCGAACTTTATTCGGATCCTTTGCTCTTTTGTTGTCATCTATGATGTCCTCCATATCTCTCCAAGGCCATCTCTCTTCCAATCTATTTTTATCTTTAAGAAACATCCTCAAGAAAGAGGCTGGTGGTACTTCGACCCCCGACCCTACTGCCATTTCATCATTGGGCTTCCTTCTTCCATCCACAGAAGGAAGAATACATTTTTCTTTATCTCAGTCAACCATCCATGGGGTTTCAGCCTGATTTGGTGTTAAGTCTAGTCAATTGCTGAATAGAAATGATATTGTTCTCGATGGGGATTGAGAAGATTTTCGCCTCCTACTCAATGTCAAGATGCCACCTTAGCACCAGTCATTGACCGAGCAGAACTTGTATGACATAAGATTGAGCTTGATTAATTCTTTATATATAGCCTTAGCCTTTTCCCTCGTCTTTCTCATGACATTTGCTTTTTATGTCATTGGACTAACTCTCTTATTTGGTGTCACAATTATGAGGCCTTCCACTGAGGCAATACAGAATGCTGCCGAGAAGAGGTCAGCATCCTCTCGAGGGGAGCCTTCCCGGATGTCCTCCAGCTAGAAGAAATAGCAGAATAAGGTTGGGAGTTCTGCAGCATGGAGAGCAACCCCTACACCAGCCAAAGTCACCTCGGCCCCATCGATGCCAAGGTCTCAGGCATCGAGTTCAGCCCTGGCTGATACTGAAGATGATGTGATCATTGTCACACCGATACCCGTCGGTGTGGCCCCATTAGCATCCGCCATGCTAGGGCCATAGGAGCTGGGTCCTTTCTGGGTTCTCACCTCTCCAGTGCAGTGCTCGTTTATGCCAGAGTCCTCCACTGCTCCCACAAGTGCATCATCGGATGTGGTCCGGGGGAAGGCACCGTAGCTTCCTTCGGGGGTTGTCGGACACCCTCTCCTAGATACAACTGAAGAAGGTTTCATTGCCTTGGGGATGAGGGTCCAAGCGAGTGATCCACTTTTCGGAATCCCTAACTCGCCTAGGACCTCATGAAGTTGACTGTACTGCCTGCCGATTAGGAGGCGAGGAAGGCTTGTCCCGCGGATGAGATCATATCGTCTTACTATACGGCACTTCTCGAGATAAGTCTGCTTTACCTTTTCCCCTCCCATTCTCATTGATGGCCCAATCTCTAGACTTAGTCACTTTTTCTGTGTTTCTTGTAGCTGATGCATGATATACCTATCATGCACGAAGGGCTGTTCGGCTTCAACCGGCTCAGCCACTCTTTTGAGGAAAGGGCCCAGCCCGTTGGAGCTTGGGCCGAAGTCGCTTAGGAGCTCCTCAGAGCAATCGAGGAGTGATAGATGAAAAGACTAAAGAGAGGGTTCGGCTTTATGCCAAACTTGCTGCTACTCTGCGAAAGGTGGCCAAGCTTGAGGCCTAGCTAGCAAGGGAGAAGAAGGTCATTGCAGAGCTGGACCTTTGTGAGCCAGCCCTCACAACCCTAGAGGAGAAGAGAACAGCCACTGAGGAGGCCGCCCTAATTACCGAGAAGGTTGTAGCTATCGAGGTCGCCGCCAAAGACGCCGCTACCCACGTGATCTTCGAGTATAAAGAATCCCAAGATTTCGAAGAGATCACTGAAGGTGCGGTAAAGACGTACTAGGTCAGCTTTAATGATTGCAATGCCCAAGTTGCCTTACTGTTCTCTGATCTGGATCTAAGTAAGCTTGGGGTTTAAATTGAGGAAGGTTTCGAAGTCACCTTGGAGCAGCCAAAGACCAAGTCTGCCATGAGGATCGAGCCTGAGCCCGTCGTTGAGATCGAGCGTGTCACCGAGGCCAAGCCCTCCACCAAGGCCGAGCCCACCATAGACGTCGAGCTTGTCGAGCTCCTGAGTACACCACACACCAAGGTTGCTAGTGCCTCTCCAAAGGCTTAGCCTTTTCTCTTGCACTTTTTTTCATTTTCCTTTGAACCTTTTTGTAATGAAGAAAAGACTTGTAGTGACACTTTTGATTTGATGAAAAGTCTACCTTTTGGCCAAAGTGCTCTTCTTTCTTTTCTTTTGTCAAAATTTTTCTCGTCTTCTTTGCCATTCATGGCTTGCTTGGGAACTTTCTGTTTAAGTCATTGTTTCTAAGTTATGTAGTCAGCATTTCATTGGATAGCCTTTATAATAACGAGAACTTGCAGTCGAGCAGATATTGAAGTCGATTCATAAAGAAACCAAGCATCGAGGTCAGATTATCAACCTTTTGAGGTTAGAAATTAACTAATGCCTTTGCGTCATCCATCCGTTATACTGAGATCAAATGCTAGCCAATCACCATTCATCATTGTGGTCGGGTATCAGCCGACCTCTATTGCTATTATTGTGGTCACGTATCAACCAACCACAATCGCTGATATTCTGATCGGATGTCAACCAACCATTATATCATGCATCTACGTCGGGTGTCATCCGACAAACATGTTTAATGCTACGGTCAAATACTAGCCAACCGATTAATCGATTCTTTACCAAACACTTTGCAGTGGCTTGTCAGCTCAAACCATTATCGTGGATAATCTTTCCTATAGTCTCCTTACAAAAAACTATATGCAAATGGAATGCTTTATTATTATGTAATCATCCAAAACAAAACTTAATGGTAATACATCCAGAGGTTTTCGGCATTCCACAAGTGGACTTAGGAGCCATCAAGATTTTCGAGCTTGTATGCTCCTAGTCTAAGCACTTCCTTGACCCAATAAGGATCTTCCCAATTCAGGGACAATTTTGCTTGTTTTGTCAGTTTGGAGACTTCAGCTCCTCCTAGGATGAGATCTCCTTGTCAAAAAGCCTTAGACTTAATCCGGGTGTTGTAATATTGAGCTATATGCTGCTGGTATGTCACCATTTTTAGTCAAGCTCGTTCTCAGATTTCTTAATTAGGTCGAGATCAGCGCGTCGCCTATCTGAGTTGCTTGGCTCGTCGTAGTATTCTACTCTAGTCGATGAGAGACCAATCTCTATGGGATCACCGCTTCAGTTCCAAATGCTAAGTTGAATGGGATCTCCCCAGTCAGGATCAAGGCAGTCCCGTAAGCCCATAGGACACTATAGAATTCCTCCACCCAAAGTCCTTTGGCTTGAATCAATCTTGCCTTTAAACCTTGTAAAATGGTCCTGTTTGTTACCTCGCTTTCCCATTTGACTGTGGATGTTCTACCAACGTTAACTTGTGCGCAATGTGGAGCTCTTAACAAAAATTCCTTGAACTTGGAGTTGTTAAATTGCCGCCGTCTGTGATAATTGCTCACGATAATCCGAATTGGCAAATGACCGATTTCTAGATGAAATCTCTGACCTTCTTGGGATCTAAGCCAATAACTCTACCCCTATCTATTTAGTGAAGTAGTCAATTGCCACGATGAGGAACTTTTGATGTCCGATCGCTTGTGGAAACAGACCAAGTATATCAACTCCCTACTGGGTGAAAGGTCATGGTGCCGTGATCAGAGTCAGTTGGCTTGCAGGCTACCTTTAAATGTAGGCATACTTTTGACATCAGTCGTACTTTCGAATTGAGACCATCGCATCCTGCTCCATCATTGGCCAATAATATCCTTGTCGCAGCTCCTTGTAGGCTAGTAGTGATCTGCCCCTCAGGCGATTTGCGTAGATGCCCTTATGCACCTTTCGGAGGGCATAGTCAGTTTTAGAGAGACGAAGACATTTGAGTAGAGGTAAAGAAAATAATTTTTTGTATGGTTTTCCTTCCAAAAGCATGTACTGAGATGCCGCCCATCTCAGCCGTCGTGCTTCCGAGGGATTACCGGAGAGAACTTCATCCGTTAAGTAGCTAACAATGAGATCTATCCAGCTCGATTCCTGCTCTATTGGTAGAACTTCCTCCATATTGTCGATACTTAGTTTCTTAAGATGTTCTATGTACACATTTTCGAGCCCATCATATCCCGAGATAGCAAGATGGGATGGTGTCTGCCTGGGCATTCTTCAACCTCGGAATATCGGCAATTTTAAAGTAGTCCAATGCCGATTTTAAAACTTGCAATTTTTGGATGTACCTCATTAGTAGGATCTTGGACGATATACTCCTAAACTTGTCTAGTCACCAGTTGCGAGTCTGTAAAGGCTTTCAATCTCTTACCTTGAGTTCTTTGGCGATTCTCAAACCTGATAATAGGGCTTTATACTCGGCCTGGTTATTGAAAGCATCGAAGGTGAATCCAAGGGCGGATTCAGTCACCACTCCTGAATTGGTCAAGAAGAGCCTAGTTCCACTCCCTTAGGAGTTCGACGTGTTGTCAACGTGTAGAATCCAAATGGGCTCGAGGACTTGTTAAGTTCATCTGCAACCATCTTGTCCTCGGAAATAATGCATTCGATGATAAAATCGGCCAAGATCTGAGCTTTCATCGACGATCGAGAGTGATCATAGATGTCGAACTCACAAAGTTCGATCTCCCACTTGGCCATTCTTCTCGAGGTACAGGCCATTGCTACAAAGCTCTTCGTGGTTGGTTAGTCAAGACCACAACTGAGTGCGCTTGGAAAGGAGTCTTAGTCGCTGCAGCGAGTTAACAAAAGCATAGACCATCTTTTTCGCCCAAGAGTACCTCATCTCAGTGTCGTGCAGAACTCAGCTTACATAGTATATCGACTTTTGCACTCCCTTTTCATCTTCTCGGACCAAGACCGAACTGATCTGCCAAAGTCGCAACATACATATAGAGGGTCTCCCGCTTGTGGGGCTTCGTCAGCAGCAGAGATGCAACCAGGTACTTCTTTAGTTCTTCAAAGACTTCTCGACATTCATCTGACTAGATGAAATCTTTCATCTATCGAAGGACTTTGAAGAAAAGGAGGCATTTTTCCACCGATTTTGAGATGAATCGGCTAACGGCCGCAATGCGCCCAATTAGACACTGAACTTCGCTCGAAGTTGGATGCTTTATGTTGAGAATCACTCGTATCTTCTTCGGACTGGCTTTGATTCCTCACCTCATGATCATAGAACCTTGAGATTTTCCTAAGATGATGCCAAATCTACACTTACTTGGCTTCAGCTTCATCTAATGTCATCTCAATATGGCGAAAGCCTCTTCTAATTTCTTATGTGTTGATCGACCTTGATGTTCTTCACCAACATATCGTCGACATAATTCTCCATGTTCCAACCAATCTGATCTTTGAAAATCTTATTGACGAGTCGCTGATAGATAGCTTCGGCATTCTTAAGCCCAAACGGCATGACCTTGTAGCAATACAGGCCCTTCTTGGTTATGAAGGCTATTTTTTCCTCATCAATGGCCATACAAATCTAGTTGTATCCGAAAAAGATATCCATAATGCTTAGCAATTTGTGGCCCAACATTGCATCTACTAGCTGGTCAATTTGATGCAGAGGGAAATTGTCCTTGGGGCATCCTTGTTCAAGCCAGTATAGTCGATGCAAATTCTCCACTTTCCATTGGCCTTTTCGACTATGAGAACATTGGCTAACCACTCTGGATAGTGCACTTCCCCAATAAAGTCAGCGGCTAATAACTTACTAACTTCTTCATCGATGGCTTGTTGCCTTTTCGGAGCAAAGCTCCTCTTCTTCTGTCGAACAAGTCCATGCATCGGATCAATGTTCAGCTTATGAACAATTACTTCAGAGGAAATTCTTGACAATTCGAGGCCGACCAGATGACGATATCCGCATTCTCGCACAGCAAACCCAAAAGTCGATCATGAAATTCAGAGGTCAGCAACAATCCGATCTGTACGGTCTTTGTAGGATCCTCATCACGGAATAGGATTAAGACCAGTTGCTTGACAAGTTTGCCTCGCTTTTCCACATCTCATAGATTCAATCCTTCGATTAGTAGAGTTTCTCATCGCTCTTTCCCTTTAATCGTTATCATAAAGCATTATTGAGCGAGTTATTAATCTCCTCGCATTTTGCCCACCCTAATCTCATTGGGAATCAAATGAGTAAGTGATAGATTGACATCACTGCTCGTAGTATATTCAATCTGGGTTGGCCCAGTATTATGTTGTAGGCCAAAGGTACACAGACGATGAGGAAGGTCAGCTGCACAATAGTTTGTCGAAGATCTCATCCTACAACAATCGAGAGAACTATATCTGCTTCCACCTTTACTGAGTCACCGAAAAATCCTATCAAGGGGGTGTTTATCCTCTTTAGTCGATCCACAGACAGTTTCATTTGGAAGAATGTATCGTAGAATAACACATCAGTTGAGCTTCTATTATCCATCAGGATCCTTTTTACATCATAGTTTATTATTGTCATCAAAACGACAATAGCATCATCATGGAAAGTTTGAATTTTCTATACATCATTATTAGAAAAAAAATAACATTATCACCCTGTTGCCTCTTCGGCATGCACTCTAGATCACTGCCTCCCCCAAATCCGCACCTCCAAAGATCATGTGGATCACGCTAGCCGTCAGTTGGTTGCTTGTCCCCTCATTGGTCTGTAGTCGAGCTGACAGACCGATCACTGCCCAATCCTCACGATTACAAATGAACTTTTCAAGATAGCCACGTCTTATTAGGGCCTCTATGTCATTTTTCAACTGGATGCAGTCCTCCATGTCATGGCTGTGATCTTGGTGGAACAGGCAGTACCTCTTGCGATCGCACGCTATTGGAGGGGCCTTTATTGATCGAGGCCTCTGAAGATATTTCTACCCCTCAATCTCCATGAGGATTTATGCATAGGGGGCTAAAAGGAGAGTGTACTTATCAAACTTGTAGGCCGAACTCTTCAGCCTAAGGCTTAGTCATCGTCGGAGGGATTCCTTCCTAACATGGGTTCTGCTCGGCTCTTCTTGAGCTCGCTCTTTCTTTGGGGACCTTTTCTCAGCTTCTCGCCAATTAATCACACCATCCTCCACTCTAGCATACTCAGTGCTCAGGGAAGGAGCTCATAGTAGGTCTTCAAAAACTTCTCCAGAGAAATGGTCAGTCTAGACCTTCACAGTCTTCGCTTTATGGCCAACATGGCCATAGTTCCATTCAAGTTGTGAATCTCCAAGGTGGAGGCATTGAAATGCACCATGTAGTCCTTCAACGACTCCCCTTCTCATTGGTGAATCGAGAAGAGGCTATCCGAGTTCTATGGTTGCCTTCTGTTGCTGCTAAAGTGCGCCACAAACTACTTCTCTAGTTGTCAAAAGAGTGAATGGTGCTCAGTTGTAGACCCAAGTACCCGATCCAAGTAGATTCCTTGAGAGTCGTTGGGAAAGCAAGAGAGAGGAGGGCATCAGTCATCGCTTAAATCATCATGAGAGCTTTATAGCTCTCAAGTTGGTCAAGCGGATCCGAAGAGCCGTCGTAGGACTCCAACTATGGCATCTTGAATCAAGATGGGGATCGGTTCTTCAATGATTCTTTTGGAGAATGGAGGATGGGTGTTGAACCCAAGGCTATCTGCCAGACCTTTGTGGTCCTCCTGCAGCTCAACAACTCATCGATCGAGCTCTTGAAGCTTCCGATCATAGTAGTCCAGTTAATAAGTCACTATGGTGTTGAGAGCATCCCGAAGTCGAATCTTCATCAGGCGATCCGGATAGGGATCGATGGCACTTCTCCCGCTTTGAACTTTGGTGTCAAGAGGAAGCTCGTTGAACCAGAGGATCAGGGTGATGAGACTATTAAGTAGGTTAAGATTGTCAGTTATGCCGAGATAGAGTAGCACATGGACCTTGTTCATTGGGCTATTGTGGTTGCGTCACCGTCGCCTATGAAGGCTCTGGACGATGGTTGTTAGGGTTTGCACTTATTGTAGTAGCATGGCGAATTGCTATTGATCTGCCACCATGACCGAATAGAAAGGTCCAAGCGCAACTTACGAAGCTGGCCATTCCTCCCATCGCGAAAAATGTCTACTAGAGTTGGCTGAAGCGTTCTATGCACTCGTTCTCCTCATTTCCTCCTTTGGAGTTGATTTCTCTACTCGAGCTGCCCTTCATGATCGAGGAACCTACCAAGAAAGTCCGCTTGCCAAAGCGTGTCCGACGGGGGACCCTCCAATGCTTAAGTCAACTGGAGTTTAGGGAATGGTCGAAAGAGGAAGAGAGGCAGGTAAGAGCGGAGTGCTCGCTTCTTGGTCCAAAATTTAGCCTTATATTAGGGGCTCCTACTTACCTCTTTTATACAGAGAGAATGTTATAGGTTGTTATGCCGAAATCTAGTAGGCTGTTAGGGCCTACAAGGCCACAATCTAACTGGTTATTGAGATTTGCCATTACCCCATAATCAGGGTTATTACTCGCGCCTATAGACCAAATCAGTTAGTCGTGGGTGTAGGTTGTGCCCATATTCTAGAGGTTGTTGGAGAGTCTTAGAGATCATTTATACGGCTGAGTAGGCCGAGAACCTAAGTTGAGGTTCCACCCCGGGCGCACAGGTGTGCGCACAAGTCGCCAGATGTTGTCGGTTGGATCCCAACCTTGAGTCGGTAGCTGACCAAGGTGGTTGGACAAAGACCAGTGTTGTAACGTCATCTGGTTTCGAGTGCTCTGGCTTCCTTTGGATGTCCCAAGCTATTGGGATTTCATGATTTCATACATGCAAAAATTTTGAAACGAGTATGCAGCAAAAATTTTAAAAATTCAAATTAAATCTAATTTAATCTAAACATGCATAAGATCAAATCTTAAAATCATAAAATAGGATCTACATATGTGTGATAGAATTCAGATACAGAAATCAAATAGAAAAAATAAATAGAGAAGATCTAATCTTCATACCTTGGTACGGATCAATCTATACCGTGAACTGATGATCATAGATATCTTCCGAAGGATCCTTGAAACCGCATAAGTGTCTGACCTCTACGGATATCCACACGAGGCTTCGATCTGATCAGAAGCTTCTTGATCTCATCAGGATGCTAACTCCCTTGCAGAGATCGCATCTTGACGGTTGAAAAATCTTTTTTTCTTTCAAAATACTCTTAAAGAAGAAAAAAATAGAAGGATGATGATCTCCACGCTAGAGATCATGAGAAGAACACTTTCTTCTCTTTTCTTCCTAAAACTCATACACCAAATCTCTATACTAGAGATGTAAGAATATATGTCCAACTCTTGGACAAAAAAGAGAGAAAATTTCATGTCCAAACTTGGACAAAAGAGAGAGTGAAGAGGCCTTAACAACCAACCTTTGATTGTTAGTAAGAAAGAAGAGATATGAACCAAACATACCTTACGCCATGGACCTACATGCCGCACCCTCTCCCCTTGGATTTTTCATGCACGCTCCTCTCCTTTTAGCATCCAAAAACTGATCTCAATCAGCCCTTAGTTGCCGCCCCATATTGATCCCATGTTTAAATAGGAAGAGGATAGGGTTTTAGGTAAGAGATAAGAGTCCAAACATCCTTGGACTCTTGATTTTAATGCCACCCAACACCTATTCTTTTTGCGCCCACATATCATACAAAGAGAAGGGATTTAACGTGAACTTCTTACATGCAACATACCTCACCAAAAGAGGAAAAATAGGCGCAAATTTAAAGGTGGGCGTGGGGCTTCCTTATGGCGCATGGAAAGGGAGAGTCCTAACCATTTAGGACTCCTCTTTAAGTGGCTGATTTAAATCAATTAAAATTTTAATTAATTCTAGTCGTATTAGGAATTGATTAGACCCAAATAGATTAGAATCCTAATCTGATTAGGAGCCCAAACTATTTAGATTAAAACCTAATCCAATTAAGAATTAGAAGTCACCTAATTAGAAGAGGATTCTTGATCCTTTTGGACTCTCTCTTGGTGCTTGAGTCAAACCCAATTTAATCTTAATTTAATTTGGATTTAGTGCATCCATGAAGAGGAGAATTCCTAATCCAAATAGGAACCCAAATGATCTATAATAGATCCTAATCTAATTAGGAATTAAGTCAAACCCAAATCCTAATCAGACAAGAAATTATTCTCTCATGCAATTTGGTTATCTCATAACCCAATTAGGCTTGATCAAATTAAACCAATATCAAGTCAAATTAAATTTAATTTAATTAGACTTGATGCAAGCCTCATTGCTCAATCAAATTGAGCCAATTAGCAATCCAATTGCTAATTAATCTTCCTATAACTCACTAACTCTTTAACTAGTTACTTAATTACAACTTTTGCATTGAATTAATCATCAATCAAATTGATAATTAAATCCTATTACGATTAATAATCGTAATTCAACCATCTGATCAGTCAAAAGTCTCTTTGTGTATGACCCCATAGGTTCTATTCTATCTGATAGTGAGAAATATTGTGATCCCTATCACAATATCATTAAAACTCCTTTCAATGGGTTGGAACCATTCCAACTCTGCCCATCAAAGATCATCAATCATCAAGATGATGCTCATAGATCTCACAATCCATCAGTGATACCTAGCAGTATGTAGTGGCCACCCAGCAGAATAAAAAATGATAAACCTCTAGATGTAGTTAACGTATGATATAGTCCCTCTATCATGAGTCCCGACCAAATGGCAGGTCATGGATGAATCGTCAAACCTCATCATCGTTCATATAATAGATTTAATTAGTTAAAATCGATGTATGATTCTCATGAAAACTCTTTTTCATTATCACAGTGCTATGGTCATAGACTTAAGGACTCAGCTTCTTAAATCCCATAGGACTACTCCCTTCTGCTAGGATCGATAAATTCCAGCTAGGTGTACATCCTATTCCTACAGTGGACCAACGATAGCCAACATCCACTACAAGGACTCATTGAGTCAATGTTTATGTGTAGTCAAACTCCAGCAGCCTCACTGCGAGCAGCTGTAGCACCGTAGGTCAAAGGACCAGTCACACTACTGCAACACCGAGAAAGTCACTAACGAGTGAGCAGACATCCATGTGACTTCTCGTATTGGTCATAGTGCTAGTTGTTCTCTAACAACCACCTGCACTCTCGCTCCAATGTCACTATACCGCAGACTCGAGACTCATTTATCCGAAGGAAGCGATCCGTGTACTGGTCTATCTGGATCAATCACCATCCCCATGATGATCCTATGATCAGGAGCAATTTAGGAATTAACCATCAATGACACATGTCTCAAATTCTCAACTCTTTGAGAATATGTATCATCTTGTTAATCCCTTGAATGATTCATGGACACATAAAATATAAATAATAATATAAATATCTATTAAGTACAAAATCATGTTCTAGTAACATGATATGCGTCAATCAAGATTGGCTTCTAGGGCATACATCTAACACAAGCAATCTCATCCAATCGGGCTATCTATGGGTGCCTGGCTGTGACTTGGGAAGAAGAGGTTGGGTCCAGTAGTGGGTAATGCCCGTAACACATACAATACCATCCAAGCAATGTGCCTTCTGTAGAAGCCTCAAATTCACGTAGGCTAACTGATTTGATTCCTTCAAACTTCCAAGAAATAGATTTTCTTAATCCTGAAGCCTCATTTTCAACTAAATCTAGTTGCAGCCCATTACTGCATAACTTCATTTTTTTCTGAGATAAGCCTAATTTTGGAATTTATCCACCAGTTGCCTGTTATGCAGTCGATTCAGATTCAGAATCATTTGATGCTTGCAATTTCAAAGATCTGTTTCGCTTTTAAATACTTTCAATTTAGGAAAGTTGGATGGCCATGATGAATATTTATAGTAGGTAACCAACTGGTACTATGTACTGCATCATGGCATTACAAACATATCTATGCAACATCATAACCAAAGAGAAATGTGACAGAAATAAAAAAAATGAAAGAGAAGAAACAAAACAAGACATTAAAGGGAGAGGGTAAATCCAAAAGCCACACATATCAACGCGCATATCACTGTTGTTTAGTCAAGGACACAATGAAGAACCAGAAACATATATACGGTCTCCTCCGTGGTTGAAACTCAAGATCTAAAACTACCAAGGACCACTGCAATGTCCTAATTCATATATAAGATTGCATAAAAATTCTCTAAATATAGTTAAGCCAATTTGCCACCTTTCAGACTTAAATTTTATGGATCCTACTTATTCATCCCCATCCAGGATCAAGTATTGTGAAAGGTAAAGTCTCTTCTGACCCCTATCCACAGCTCCATCAGAAGCTTTAGTGGTCTGCCCTTCTTCTACATGATCATTCTGCTCTTTACCATACAGGTGACTTGAGCAGTTCCCCATTTTCATTATTGGGCCATATTGAGAATTCCACTGAAAAATTAATTTGTTGGCAGAGGCTATTGACTCCAAAGTATCAGCCATGCATAATAAAGATCACTGTTCTTAACATCATAATAACAACAATGAAGAATGGTTCATCAGACAAAAGAAAGAAAGAAGAAAAGAAAGAGAAAGAATGAATTAATGAAAGAAACAAAGAAAGAAAGAAAGAAAATAAGAAAGAAAGAAGGAAAGAAAGAAAAGGAACAAAAGAAAGAAAGAAAGAACGAATGAAAGAAAGAAAGGAAGGAAGGAGAAGAAGAAGAGTAGAATTTACAAGTATAATGTCATGACTGGTTAAAGTTCATCTACACTAGACAAAGTTCTTTTATAAATTCAAAAAATAGAATGTGAAGTATCATTCATAATTACATCCTAAAATCCACCTAAATATCCTCATCTCTTATACAATGACTTACCCTATTCATCAACTATTATTTTGATCCACACAATGAATTGGTCTTAGAATTACCAAAAGTTGTCTTAGAAACCATTGCCTGTGAAGTTGCAGCCATGCATCACAAAGATCATTGTTTCTCAATATTATGATGATAACAAAGAAGAATGGTTCATCGAACAAAAAGAAAGGAAGGAAAATGAAGGAGAAGAAGACAAGTGGAATTTAAAATATAATGTCATGACTAGTTATGTTCATTAACACTAGGCAATGATCTTTTATAAATTCAAGAAATAAAATAATTTTTATTCATTCAGAAAGTCATGCTAACCCATCTTCTTCACGATATCATATCCTTAGTCCTAGAGGCAGAGCTAGGATTTGAGGATTGGCGGCACTAACATTACATATATAAAGCCAAAAACTTTGAATAACAAAAATATAATTTTTATTAAAAACTATAAAAAAAATTTTGATCTCCTTTTTACATCAGTAAATTATATAACATTGATATCATCTTTATATTAATTTATGTTTGCACCTATGTTTTTTCATGTATTTTTATTGTGATCATCTACAAGTATTATGTAGGAATACAGATAAGGGTAGATAAATAACAGTTACGAAACTTCCTTGCTTGAATGAGATTTAAATTTTAAAGTGCGTCAGCATTACATGCATAAATAAAGACAAAAATTTTTTGAATATTAAAATATATTTTTATTAAAACTTGTTTTTGTAAAAAATATTTTACTAAAATTTATTAAAATTTTGTTTAATGTCCTTTTGTACATTGCTTAACTGTCTAACATAGATTTAATCTTTGAATTAATTTATACTTCTAGTTCTTTATAATCCTCAAGCATCCCAAAATTCATCAGCAGAAACTTAGCCACAGCTGTTTTCAACCCATTTTAAAAAGGATGTGACTTTCATCATTGCTTGCTAGTTGTCAACATAGAGTCACCTCCACTAACAAATAAGAAAAATTGTTCTATGTACAATGAAAAGCATGATTTTCACAGATTATTACCAATTGAGGATCACAAAGTTGGCTGTTGAAATAAAGTTTTTCTTGCAAGCATTTATAACAGAATAAAAAGGGGCATGACATATTACATGCCAGTAAAATTCGAGCACAAATCAGTTCGTCAATTGAGTCTGTATTAAGGGCAGGTATTTAAGTAAAAAAACAACCACTTTTCTTTGGAAATCCATAGGATGTTATTTCTTTTTATATGAGAATGTTGCATGACCTATATGTGGTGTTTGTTATCTTATGGATGCACTAGTGGAAGAAGATTCTGTATAGCTTAAAATATACAGGATCTGGGTCCTCATAATATATAGAACAACAAAGGCAGGTATAGCAATTATGCATAAATATGCCAAATTCAACAACACATGTTCTCCTCCTGTTGTACTGTTTTCATTGTCTTGACAAAAGTGATTGGTCTCAGCTTAAAATATCCTTAAATGGTGGGGAGAAAGGTGTCGAAGGATGTAAGCTGTATCATTAAAAATTTTATGGTTCAGATCAGCACATTTGGACAATCCATTAAGATTGAACATTTTTCCTCAAACAATACCAAGCAAGAAGTGAACCTTTAGACCCTAAAGAGTCAACAGAGACGAGGCTGTCAAGTGAACAAAACACTTATGAGCAGTTTGTGCACAATCTCAAATTCTACTTGAAAGGACTTGATCAATTAGTAAACTAGTCGAGCTTGAGATTAACCCAGTCCTTCACATCAGGCTCAATTAAGAACAAAATATAAATTAAATAATTAAATAATCATATACTGTATACTATTTTGAGTTACTATTTTTAAATAATAATCATCTTTATATTTTTCTATTAGATACTAACAAATTTAACACCATAAGAATGTAATTTAGCCGTAAAAAATGGAAACCTGATGGCAGAAAATAGATTAAGAAATACATCTGAAAACGCTCACATCTTGACAAATCCCTTGTGTAGTTTGTCAACAACTATATCAGCTTGGATATAAGGGCTAGTTCAAGCTCTACTTGATTATAAAACTAGCTGAGCTAGAGTAAAACTAGAACATGGCCTGCCTTACTTGACGTTGGCTTGTTTAGATACTTAAACAGAGGGCACTGGGATAAAAGTCATGCAATGCACATAGTTAACTAAATCTCATAACTGTTTGGAGCTATCTAATAAGCATAAATCATCTCACTGAATGAAATATATAGGATTGTCGGGTTTCTATGAGTCAAGTAGACAAAATTGTATAATTCTTTTTTTGCAAGTGGTTCAGTTGGTAAAGTCACTAGGGCGTAGTACAAGTGGTTCAGGTTCAAGTCCCATCTGCAATAGGGGTGGTGGGTGTTAGTAACCCATTCCCTTTTTCTCAAGAAAAAGAAACTAAGAAAGCAGAAGCATTGTTCACAAAGCAATTCCTACTGAGAATAAGACACAGGGAAACTACAGAAGAACCTCATATATCAAGCTTCCTGCTCCCTGATGACAGCATTCTTCTTAATGATAGATTCCTACTAAATTGCAATAATGTCTGAAAAAAGAAGTATGAAGAACACCAGAATACATTACCAGCAAGCAATTAATCTAATTTATTCCAGTCATCTAAGTCATTGAACCGCTAACCGAGCGCAACTATGACATGAGTCTAATTAGTTGCATAAAATTTCCAAAAATCTGAGTTATGTGATGATTTATGGCCATCCAGAACGAAGATATACCACTAAAATCAACATTGTGATTTTCTATCCAATAATGTTATCTTTTCTTTATCTTCTGTTGGAATAGAAGAACTAGTGGTCAGTGGACCGTAGTATTAGCATGACCCATGCAATACCATAATGGAAGTTTGAAGAATGAGGTGGCTTAACCAGACATTCTGCAAGCGTAATGCCGCTGTTATTGTAAATATCCTCCTAAAACCCGGCCTACGCCACTCCATTGTTTAGATGGTTTTGAAAGTGTCATAAAACAAGGCCACAAATACAGGGTTGGACTAAAGAAGCAATATGATTTGAATTGCCAGCTCTGCAAAGGGAGGCGTCTAGAAAGAAGAACCAGTTTCCTTGTCTGAAGAGCTGATGACGCCTTGCCTTTGGAGCCTCTTCTTCCGGTCCTTCTTCACCTTCTCCAGGAGCTCCTCATCGTCCTCCGCCTCCAAGATGGCAGCCCTGGAAGGATTCCCAAGTAGGGAGAGAGAAAGAGCGGTGAAACCGACGGAAAGGCCGTGGCGCCTGCTTAGAGGAACGGGCGGAGGTGCCCTTGCCATGGGTTTGGGCTTTGAAGTGACGGTAGTTGGAGTTGGAGCAGAGCATAAGGCAGTGGGAGTCCAAGCCCTCATCATTGTTGTCTCTCTCGTATCTATGGCCGGGATGGGGATGGGGATGAGGATGATGATGCCTGAAAAGCCGAACCATGAGTCCACCAAGGGGTGGCTGCAAGGAAATCGTAGGCACCTTAAGGATAGGATAGGGTTCTGGTTGTGGATATGATCAAGTGAGAATGAAGTAATTTTGGCAGTGACTCATCAATCATCATGTCGCAGGAAAGTTCTGATGGTTGTGATTCCCGCCATTGGGAATTAAGAATTTTAGGTTCCACCTAAACCAATCCCCCACCCCCCACCCCCACCCCCACCATACAATTTCTCACATCATTTTTAACATGATTTGACTGTTAAAATTTATCCGATTAAATCTCATTAGATGCGGTCTATATTAACACACATCAAAATTTATTTTAGATATTCTAATTCGATATAAACTCTAATTAAAAATAAATTTTCAATAAAATGATAAAAATATATTTTATGATGATTGTGATAAAGTTAAACTCTATATAATCATTATTGATAATATCTATTTTGGTCTCCGAAACTAATTTAAATATTGTCTCTTATGAATGAGACATGTTTTGAAAGGACACCCTCTATGGACTTTCTCCAACTCATTCGAAAGAGCTTATGAGGTCCTCTTCATTGAGAATACTCGAAATTGGGATTAGAAAACCAAGATACTGCTTATGAATAGTGAGGAGTATATAATTCACTTTCTTCTTATGGTTGCAAGTAGGTTGATTCCAGAGATCATTAATGGCACTGATTGCTTCCTTTTCATTTAAATTCTATTGCCCCATAAAGTCCAATAGTATAATATCAGAACCATATAATGTTAGGATCTTCCTTGACTTCCTCTTAGAGCGTGGCTCGCTAGAAACCACCAGCAAAAGTTGTGGAGATGTGGAAACACCAAAGACTTGCTCCTGAAAATTCTGGATGGATTTTTGGGTATTAGCTTTTATAGATCTCCTTCTTCTTGTTCTTAATTTATAGGATTGATGTGGGATGCCTCCCAGACCTGTCGGACTCCTTGGAGATCTGAAACAATACCAACAACCAGGTTTTGGGCATCCCCAATGTCCAAGAACAATCAGGAGATCAGGTTTGTGGTTGTAAGGCAGTCTTCTCCTAATCCAAGTAGGAGAAGGTGATTGGCAGCACAAAGGAGTTGTCTTCCTTCACTTGGGCGGGGCCTAGGGTTTGGAGAGAGCCCCTGGGATGTGAAAGAAAGGAGAGAGAGGTTAGGGTTTAAGAGAAAAAAATTTGATCTATCTCATTGAAACTCAAAAAATCAATACAAATACAAATACAAATACAAATACGAAGACTTTCGTGATCTAGTATAGACACATGATTCCAAACCCAAACCAAACAACTCCCATGCTAACTCAATACATGAAAACACACACCTATGCCCCATATACACTCATGGTCTCATGTGTTCTCATATCTTAGACTCAAACCTAGCTCAAAAAATAAGTTAGCCCATCAAAACCTCTGAATCATGGGCTTCGATCCATGAAGGCTGTATACCTTCACCCTAGGGCCTAAACCAGCCCTAGAACCTCCATGATAGCTCCATGAAGTCTAAACCATGGCTCTATCTTTGGCCACCAAAGATTTGAGAGTACCAAATCTGAGTCTACAATCTCTATCTTGGTACCCCATAGCCTCTGCAAAGTCTGATCTATCCATCAGACCCATCAGTACTACATATTTGTGAAAACTGTCCCTGGGAAAAGTCTTCAATAATGCATCAACTTGATTCTTTTTGGTGTGAACTTTCACCAGCTCTACCTCACCCTCTTCTGCAAGCTCTCTGACTTGATGGTATTTGATATCAATATGCTTGGTCCGAACATGATACACAGTATTCTGGACCAAGAAAAGTGCACTCTAGCTATCGTAGTGCACTTGATTTATGTCACAAATTGACATAAAAAGTATCAATTAATATCTAAATTATCTAACTTTATTAAAAAATTGATACTTGTCATTATATTTTGCAGAAGAAGAGATCATCAATAGAAAGAACAAGGAAAGAGGATTCCAACGGCGCAAATTTTATGCAAAATGGAGTTAAATTGACCCAGGAATTGAAGAATGAAGAAAAAAGACTCAATTGGGTCAAACCCGAGTCAAATCAGATCAAAATTGATCAAAAATCAACTGATTTGGTGATCTGATTAGCCGCCTGGTCCACAGCAACAGGCGCGTGGACCATGGACCCATCGGTGCACCATAAACCCCCCTAACAACTCTCTAAAACCTCTTAGTCCCACATCGAAAGTTTTGAAAACCTTATAACCCCCAAATGCCTATAAAAAGCCCCCAAAGGCCCTTGTTTTATGTATTCTTCCTTCCGATCAAGCTTGTAACCCTAGATAGTGGGATTTTTAGCTCTCTTTTCAAGCCTCGAGCTTTGAGGTTTTTGTAATAATTTTTTTTT
The DNA here is from genome assembly GCF_000442705.2 of Elaeis guineensis. Taxonomy (NCBI): domain Eukaryota; kingdom Viridiplantae; phylum Streptophyta; class Magnoliopsida; order Arecales; family Arecaceae; genus Elaeis; species Elaeis guineensis. Next base: position 46,581,794 of record NC_026001.2, on the reverse strand, counting down.
ATATATAAAATCTTATTTTTATGCAATTTCATCTCTTTACATTATGCAATTTATTTTTCTTGCAATTAGGATAGTTTAATTTATGCAATTTAATTTTATGCAATTAGGTTAGTTTAAATTATGCGGTTTAAATTTATGCAATTAGGATAGTTTAATTTATGAAATTAGGATAGTTTATTTTTCTGTATTTAAATTTTGCAAGTAGATTTAGATCATGTCTAGCTAAGCATCCCTTCTAGGGTTTGCGATGAAGCTAGATCATGAGTAGGGATTTTACATAGGGTTCTTTCTTTTTCTTAGGGTTTCTTTTTCTTCTTCTTTTGCCAAGAATTTTTGATGAACTACAGTTGGGTCAGAGTTCCTTCATAGTTCATGCTTGATTCAGTGCATAGGAGGAGAAAATCCTAAGGGATCCTAGTTACTACTCCCCTGTAAAGAATCTTGATGGGTTATCGTTGGGCCTTAGTCCCTTCATAATCTATGCTTGGGAAAGACAAGAGGAGTAGTCGTTAGGATCAATAAGAAAAATTCTAGGTAGAATTCCCTAATCTAGATCTAGTGGATTCAAAAACCTTAGATCCTTAGTCTTATTATCTTTAGCAAACAACTTTCGACTTTCGATTTTTGTTAAAGCTCGCTTGAGCATAGATTTGAAAATTATTTTTAAAACCAAGTCTCTGTGGGATCGACCCGTACTCGCTGGTCGTGCTACTCTGCACACCGTGCGCTTGCGGTTTTATTTACAAATTTTAAGATTTGAACATCAAGTTTTGGCAAAACTTGATGTTCAAATCTTAAAATTTGTAAATAAAACCGCAAGCGCACGGTGTGCAGAGTAGCACGACCAGCGAGTACGGGTCGATCCCACAGAGACTTGGTTTTAAAAATAATTTTCAAATCTATGCTCAAGCGAGCTTTAACAAAAATCGAAAGTCGAAAGTTGTTTGCTAAAGACAATAAGACTAAGGATTTTTGTTAAAGCTCGCTTGAGCATAGATTTGAAAATCATTTTTAAAACCAAGTCTCTGTGGGATCGACCCGTACTCGCTGGTCGTGCTACTCTGCACACCGTACGCTTGCGGTTTTATTTACAAATTTTAAGATTTGAACATCAAGTTTTTGGCGCCGTTGCCGGGGATTTGGCGTTTTAAATTGTTTTCAAATATTTGTTCTTCGTGCGTTATAACTCTCTTTTTTTTTTCTTTAGGTTTCTATATTTAGTTGGTGATTGCTGGAAAACTCAGGTATGCTTCTAATTTCTCTTTTATTATTTTTAGTTAATTACTTTTGCTTTTAGACCTAATCATTTGAATTTACTTAATCACAAAAAAAATATATATATAAAACAAAACAAAAGACATTTCATAATCGTGAAGTAAAATATCAAAATAAAAAAAAATTCTAAATTAAAATCTTTTATATTCTTGGTCATCTTGTTTATTTGTATTTGCATTTTCATAATTAATCTAAGGGCATCAACCCATTAACAAGATAAGGTGGGGATTTCATTACCCTTCCTTAGCCCAAAAACCATCTCCATCATATTGCATTACCTAGACTTTTAATCTTAAAATCAATTAGACGTCAACCTTAAGGAATTCGAGCTCAATAGGACAAGGAACCCTAAGAGTTCTACCAAGTTTGAGTTGTTTGATTAGTTGGTGTCTAGGCAAGTCCCTGAGGGTGGTTTGTTAAATTGGTTCAGTTGCTGGCCTGGCCAACTCGTTTGGTGTCTAGAAAGGCAACGATGAGTGAACCTCCCACCTCTTATACTTACCTGGCTAACTAGTTGATCAATCTCCACTTGGAAGGTTTGAAGGATCATCTTGGAACAGTTAGGAGCTGTCTAGATTTAGGTTAACCCTAGGATAGATTGAGTTTAATTTATTGATTCACTTGTTTGAAAAAAAAAAAAAATTTAAAATTTAAATTAATTTGGTTACTTTTCTTTAGATTTAGGACTCCTTAGGATCTTCTCTTTAGAACTTTTTCTCTTTTCTTTCTTTTCCTTATACATAAAAATTTTATTAAAAAAAAAAAAATTATATAAACATCGAGAACCGTACACCTAGTGTGTGGAGAAGAGTGTCGGGTCGTCTAGTTAGAATTGAGTCAATTCCTGTTGTTCCAATGGCTGAACCAATCCAACCCATGACCCTTAAGGATTTGTGTTATCCAGTTGGCTCCATCTAACCATCTTGTATCAGGTTGCCACAACCCACAGCTAACAATTTTGAAATCAAACCTCAAATCATAAATATGCTTCCAAAATTCACAGGATTAGAGGATGCTTATATATTTATTAGAAAATTTGAGGAGGTATGTGCAACCATGAAACTGCAATTAACAGAGGATGAGGTCAAACTTAGATTAATCAACTTTGCCCTTAAGGACAATGCTAAGAAGTGGCTTTATAGTCTGCCAAACTATTCTGTCACTACCTGGGAGGGCTTTGTGAGAACATTTTTAAAAAAGTATTTTCCCCATCATAAAACAGCTAGGATTAGGAATGAAATAAATCAATTTTACCAACTAGCTGGTGAATCATTTTGGAAGTACTTTGATCGTTTCAAGAATCTTTTGACCCAATGCCCACACCATGGAATAGAAACTTGGAGACTATGCCAGATCATCTATGAGGGGTTAGATTCAAACTCAAGAACCATGCTAGAGTCCATGTGCCAAGGCCAATTTATGGACAAAGAAACTACTGAAGCTTGGCAATTCTTAGAAGACCTAGCCGAGAAAAATTTACAGTGGGAAACAACTAGGGAACCTGATAAAGCTACACCTTCAAGAGGAGGAATGCATCAAATTCAACCAACCCTAGCATCAGAGGCCAAGATTGCAACCTTAACACGTAGATTGGAAGCCTTAGAATTACAGAGACCAGCCAATGTAAATCAAATATCTGCACCCATGTGTAAAGGGTGCAATGCATCAGACCATGTCTTAGAAGAATGTTCCTACTCGAATGAGTGTGCACAGGTGAATGCCACCTATCAAGGACCATTGAACAATCCTTATGCACCCACATATAACCCAGGTTGGAGGAATCACCCGAATTTCTCATGGTCCCAGAATCCTAATGTAGGTAATCCAAATTTCAATCAGCAAAATCTAAGGCCCAACCCAGTAATGAACAACCCGCCAGGCTTCCATGATAATGACAAGAAAATTACCTCTTTAGAGAAAAGCCTAGAAGCCATGATGAAAACACATACTAGCTTTATGCAAACTACGGGTCAACTCATAAATAATAACACCCAAGCTATAGCCCGTCTGGAAATGCAAGTAAGTCAGCTGGCTTCGACCATTAGTGAACGAGAACATGGTAGGTTACCTAGCCAACATGAGCCAAATCCTAGGAACCAAAATGGTCCACGACCCCAACAAGGAAACCAAGTTAATGGTGTAAATGCCATTCATACCTTAAGATCAGGAAAACAAATAGACAATAAGGTAGTTGCACTTGATGATATAGATGACTCATCTACCAAGTCACCTTCTAAAACTACTACCTTTCAACCTCAAGCACCAGAAACTGAAAATTCACCTAGTCCAATACTTAAAAGTCCTAGAGTTCCTTTTCCAAACAGACTGAAATCCAATAAATCTGAACATTTAGACAAAATTTTAGAGGTATTTAAACAAGTCCAAGTTAATATTCCTCTTTTAGATATAATCCATCAGGTTCCAACTTATGCCAAATTTTTAAAAGATCTTTGCACTAGGAAAAGGACCACTAATGTACCAAAGAAAGCATTTTTGGCTGCAAGTGTCAGTTCATACCTATCTAACCATGTGCCAATTAAATATAAGGACCCTGGAGCTCCAACAATTTCTTGTGTTATTGGAGAAACCAATATAAAAAAGGCCTTGCTAGATCTAGGAGCTAGTGTGAATATCCTTCCATATTCGGTGTATGAACAACTAGGATTAGAAAAACTTCAACCTACTGGGATCACATTACAGTTAGCCGATAGATCTCTCAGGATCCCTAAGGGAATGGTCGAGGATGTTCTGATAAAGGTTGAAAATTTTATTTTCCCTGTAGATTTTATTGTTTTAGAGACTGAGCCAGTTGCGAATCCTAAAGGACATATACCTGTCATTTTAGGAAGATCATTCTTAGCTACGGCCAATGCTGAAATCAATTGTCGAAATGGTCTAATGAAGTTATCCTTTGGAAATATGACCATTGAGCTTAATGTTTTTAACTTAGAACAGGAATCCTCTTCTCATGCTGATGTCAATGTAGTCCAAGATGGTATTTATGAATCCATTGACATTAGTGATGATGAAGTCGACCTAGAGTCTAACCCCTGGTTAATCCATGAGTCTGAGGATGTCAATGAAATACTTAAAGAAAATCAGATTAATCAGGAATCGACACTTCCTACTGAACCAATCATTGAGATGGTGAAACCATCACCTAAACCATCGATAGAGGAAGCACCCATTTTAGAACTGAAACCCCTCCCAGAACATCTCAAGTATGCATATCTAGGACCCAAAAAAACTTTGCCTGTAATTATTGCATCAGACCTAGATCCCAAGCAAGAGGAGGAGTTAGTGTCAGTTCTAAAAGCAAATCAGGAAGCAATAGGTTGGACCATAGCAGATATCAAAGGAATAAGCCCTTCTATAGTTCAACATAGAATATACTTAGAGGAAGAGGCTAAACCAACAAGAGAAGCCCAAAGAAGGCTTAATCCAGTTATGAAGGATGTAGTTAAAAAGGAGATTCTGAAACTCCTAGATAGTGGAATAATTTATCCTATTTCTGATAGCTCTTGGGTAAGCCCAGTTCAAGTAGTACCCAAGAAATCTGGGGTAACAGTGGTCCAAAATGATGCAAACGAACTTTCCCAACTAGGACCCAAACGGGATGGAGGGTCTGTATAGACTATAGAAAGTTGAATGCTGCGACAAGAAAAGATCACTTTCCTTTGCCATTTATTGATCAAATGTTGGAAAGACTAGCCGGACAAGAGTTTTACTGTTTTCTTGATGGATACTCCGGTTACAACCAGATCCCCATAGCCGCTGAAGATCAAGAAAAGACTACATTCACCTGTCCATTTGGTACTTTTGCCTATAGACGAATGCCCTTTGGACTATGTAATGCACCGGCAACCTTTCAGAGATGCATGATCAGCATGTTTTCAGATATGATAGAACGATTTCTAGAAATTTTTATGGATGACTTTTCTGTTTTTGGTCTAACCTTCTCCGAGTGTCTGAATCACCTGCAATTAGTTCTAGAACGATGTAAGGAGAAGCACCTAGTTCTCAACTGGGAAAAATGTCAGTTTATGGTCAAACAGGGAATAGTTCTTGGCCATGTCATTTCTAAAAAGGGGATTGAAGTGGACAAGGCCAAAATAGATCTAATTGTAAGTCTTCCACCACCTAAATCTGTGAAAGAAATACGTTCATTTTTAGGTCATGCTGGATTCTATAGAAGGTTTATTGCCAACTTTAGCAAAGTAGCACGTCCACTGACTAATCTTTTGGCAAAGGATACCAAATTTGAATTTACTCATGAGTGCTTGGAATCCTTTGAATTTCTAAAAAAATACACTTGTATCAGCTCCAATCATTCATCCTCCTGTCTGGTCTGAACCATTTGAATTAATGTGTGATGCGTCCGATCATGTTGTGGGCGCAATCTTAGGTCAACAAATAAATAAGCTACCTAGAGTGATATATTATGCAAGTAAAACCTTAAATGATGCGCAGCTTAACTACACCACAACTGAGAAGGAGTTCCTTGCCGTTGTCTTTGCTTTAGAGAAATTTAGATCTTATTTGGTTGGGACCCACACCATTGTTTACACCGATCACTCAGCCATTAGACATCTCCTAGCAAAGAAGGATGCCAAGGCACGTTTAATCAGATGGATTTTGCTCCTTCAAGAATTTGACCTAGAAATTAGGGACAAGAAAGGCACTGAGAACGTTGTAGCAGATCATTTATCCCGAATTCCAATCGCACCATCTAGTGAACCACCCATCAATGAATCTTTCCCAGATGAGCAACTCATGTCTGTGTCTACTGAACCTTGGTTTGCTGATATTGTAAATTATTTAGCCATAGGTAAGATACCTTCTCATTGGACTAAGCAGGATAAATATAAATTCTTTGCCCAAGTGAAGTATTTCATTTGGGATGATCCTTATCTTTTTAAACAATGTCCTGATCAAATTATTAGAAGGTGTATCCCAGATAACGAAGTCATGAATATTTTATCTTTTTGTCATGATCAAGCATGTGGGGGTCACTTCGCGTCTAAGAAAACTGCTGCTAAGGTTCTCCAATGTGGTTTTTATTGGCCCAATTTGTTTAAGGATGCTCATGAATATTGTAAAAGTTGTGCTCAATGTCAGAAAATGGGTCGAATCACCAAGCGACACATGATGCCACTCAACCCAATCTTGGTAGTTGAAGTTTTTGATGTTTGGGGAATCGATTTCATGGGACCATTTCCAAATTTCTTTGGAAATTAAATATATTCTAGTAGCAGTTGATTATGTTTCAAAGTGGGTAGAAGCAATTGCATGTAGAACACCCGATAGCAAAATGGTCATTAAGTTTCTTAAAGAAAATATTCTCTCCCGTTTCGGTATTCCTAAGGCAATCATTAGTGATCGGGAAACCCATTTTTGTAACCGACCTTTTGCAACATTGATGAAAAAGTATAATGTCACCCACAAATTGACCACACCATATCATCCTCAAAACTAGTGGACAAGTTGAAGTGTCAAACCGACAAATCAAACAAATTCTGGAAAAAAACTGTTAGTGCCAATAGAAAAGATTGGTCTTTGAAATTAATTGATGCACTTTGGGCATACCGAACCGCTTTCAAGACCAATCTAGGAATGTCTCCTTATAGGATTGTGTTTGGTAAACCATGTCACTTGCCTATTGAGATAGAACACAAAACCATGTGGGCCATCAAACAACTAAATACAAATTTGAACGACGCTGGAAACCATAGAAAGCTTCAGTTGAATGAATTAGAAGAACTTAGAAATGAAGCCTATGAAAATGCAAGGATATACAAGCTTCGTTGGAAGACTTCTGGCCGTCCATCTGCAGTTGGGCGAGTCGGCGGTCGATTTCCTCGAACCGTCGCTCGTAGTCGTCCGCTCGTCGATGCTGGGAGACCCCAGGAGTGGAGTCTCCAGAAGACTCTGAAAGAGAGGCCGACGGCGTGCGCGGCCGCTTCTCCTTCCTTGCCCGTTCCAACGGGGAGGGAGAGGGCCGTTGGGACCGTCGGTCGTCGCGCCGTGGTCATCCCTCCTCCTCTCCGCGGGAGCGCTGTTGGGAGCGCTCGCATGGAGGCGACAGGATCGGCGCGGCCGTCGGCGGCTGCTCCTGGAAGGCATGGGTCGGGCCGCCGGTTGCTGCTGGAGGCTCTTGACTGCGTCGGTCAGTACGGTCATTTGCTGCACGATGGCCGCAATCTGGGCCTCCGTGGTCATTGCAGGGCGCGGAGAGCTGGGCTCCGCCGCCGGGGGTGGCGGGGAGGCCTCTTCCCGACGGGAAGAGCGCCTGGCCGACCCAGTGACTCTCGATCGTTGAGCTCTTGTCTTTGTCATGCTGTCCCCCTACCTGGTGTGCCAATCTGTTGCGGCCAATCGCCTCGTCGCCCGATCGCCGGGGAGCGTGCATCTGCAAAAGGAAGTCCGCACTGACCGGAGGCGGCTCCGGCGGGGACCCTCCGACGGTCAAGTCAGAGAGGTGACTGGGCAACAGTGAAATGTAGACAGAGAACTCTGAGAGAGAGAGAGAGAGAGGAGCGAGCCTGCGCTTGTGGAGAGATGGGGCGGATCGATCCTTTGCACTATTGCCTTCCCCGGTTTATATAGTGGAGCACGGTATGGCGCCGTCATTAATGGCGCGGACAAGTGAGGAACTGTCAACTCATTGTGGACTGTCAGAGTCGCCGTGAAAATGTCACGTCGCCGTGTGGCTGTCCAATCACCAGGGTTGACAATGCCCTCGGCGGGACAATGCCCCTAGGTAACCACGCCGCATGTCCGTGCCAGAGCTGACAAGGTCTGGCGGCTGTACGGCGATCGGAGGAGTCGGCCGACCCTAGGTCGGTGGCCAGCAGAGTGGCATCGGGTTCCTCCGTCGGTCGGCGAGTTTCATGTGAGTCGGCCATCAGACCTCTGGGTTCAGTCGGTCGGGATGGATACGCCCGACATATCTCCAGTCGGCGATGGGCCGTTGAATGGCCGGTTGTTAGCCGCTGATGGCATCCGTCAGTCGGTCGTCCCGACCGACGATCGATCGGTCTATCGGCCAGTCGGAGTCGTCCGTCGGAGTCGGTCAGGCCGCCAGTCGGTCGGGCCCTCCGACAGTCGGTCGGTCCGACAGTCGGTCGGGCCCTCCGACAGTCGGTCGGTCGGTCGGTGGGTATCCCCCCAATAGAACCTCCCCTTCTTGCTGAAGCTTGGGCTCTTTGAGAGGCCTCTGCTACTGCCCAAGGGTCTTATTCATTCCCAGGGTCATAGTTGAGAGTGAGCTGGGCAAAAAGCGTAGGAAAACTTGTTAGATGTCTTTTTATTCGTATTCTTCTTCCTGCTCTTTTTAATAGTTCTTCACTAAGGTATATATTCTCTCTCTTTGCAAACCTTTCTTTCTAAATTATTCTAAAAGAAGAGGAGATTTCCATACAGATTCAGCCTTTCTAAGAAGTCCATTGGTTGTTCGACTCTTTTGCTGAGCTAGTTTGATATTGCTTAAAAAATTTCAAACTATTTGAGATGATCCATACAAATATGTATTTAATCTCACATCGATTATTCATGAAAAATATTTTGGATACATATACCAAAGAATTCAAATAATATTTTCTGATTGATCTTTTTAGATTAAGTCCTGAATTGTGACAACTAGAATCAAAGCCGATTCAATCCATAGTCTATATGAACTAGAGAGTGCTGCAGTGCAGATTCATTGGGATTGATCATGGATCAATAATGATGTTTATGAATGGATACATGAATTTATGTTTTTAGTTCTGATGAGGATGTTACGATTTAAATGAGAGAGTATATGAAAATTGTTATGAATGTGTATTTAATTTCGTATTGATTATTTATTGAAAAGATTTTGAATAATTATATAAAATTAAAAATTTAAATAATATTTTATTTGATTATAATCTTTAAAGAAGAAGAAGAAGAAGAAGAAGATGGTGATAGGTTATCATTGTTTTTACCTCACACTACTCTTCCCATTCTCAATGCACAGGAAGAACAAGCAGCCAGTCCAAGTTGCTGCTTCGTGCGCAGGAAGAGCAAGCAGCCATCCGTCACTCCCTTCGCCCTTCCCCTCCTCCCAAACAGTCTCTAATTATGTAAAAGTTCCCATGGTGCGAGGTGCATATGATGACCTACCAAAACTTGGCCGATCATAATAGGATTTATGAAAGTAAAATAGGAAAAAATAATTCTAGATCCTAGATGTTGTGCTGCAGATGAACCTGGAATGGTTCTATTGGTTTTATATTGTAGGAAAAAATATCTGGATATATTACTTAAAAGATATTGTTATGCGGTGCTGATTTTACGTACAAAAGATATTTGCTCTACCGTGTGATATGAGAGGATTAGTGCAAGTCATGTGAACGGAGACCCATGCATATATGAGAAGAAACATTTACCGTAAACTACTGGGCTAAAACATTTTCCTACGTAAAAATTCTAATATTAGAATATTCATATAGAGACTACAAGATTTGTACAGTGTCCACATGGAGTGAGAGTTGGGTTAGGTGTTCATCAGACCATTTGATGGTGTATTTCAGAGTAAATACTTAATTTTTTTTCAGGATTTATGCAAAAACAAGTTCATATATAATATAGAAGAGCATCATTACTAAAAGCTACTTCACTTGGATCAAATCAAGGGCTCATGTTGCATCAGCATATCAAGTCATCCAACGAGCATTGGACTTGGCTTGCACTTCCACAGGATCACTATATGCGATATAGATTATAACAAAACTATTTATATAAAAATATTTAGCTATTTATCATTTTAAGATTATAATTTTGCACACATCGTAGACCAAATAGGAGTCATAAAGAAGTTTCAATTAGCGGCATCAGCAAACCTACCAGATTTCAGGTTCACTCATCCATCTTTCCCAAGCCTACAAGGTCAATTGTTAAAGCAAGAGCCCCTCCCCCGCACGGCTTTGTTCTCGAGCTAGCATCAAGGCAAATACAGCCAAAAATGTGTACGGTGCGTGCCCCAGTCACGCTTCCCACCTCCAAACTTTTCTAGCACCATGCACCACCAAAACCCAATCGGTTGGCAGGACCCCTCAAATCGCTTTCTGGGGCAATACTGCGGCCGTGGTTTCCTAAACTTTGGCCTGTTTTGGGGAGGCGACCACTGACCACGACCACTCGGAACAGCACCGTTCCCACGACTCGGAATTATTAGAACCCTCCTTATAAATGGCAAGGCAACGAAGCGGCACCCACGCAACATCCGTAAACCTTAAAACGGGCAACCGGCGTCCAACCCCTTTGCCATGTGCGCAAAGCTAGCATAGAATACGGGAACAAGGGTTTGCCCTTTCCATTCAAGATTTTTTTGGATATTATTATAATATTAAAAAAAAAAATATCATTAATTTTATATTGATTATGAGTCAAAAAAAATTCTAATTTATATAAAAAAAATATCTTTTTGATATAAAATATTTTTTAAAAGATAAAATTGTGAGACAGTAGACAAAATCATGGGCCCTTGACTGCAATAATGACATATCAAAAAAGAAGCTCCTGTGACTGTGGGGCTCCTTTCTTTCGTATACCAGTTTCTGATAAAAATAAAGAAGAGGGTACCTCTCTTTTCATTTGTATATCAGTTTGTGATAAAAATAAAGAAGAGGGCATCTCCCATCCATACATAGACTCTTTGTTTACTAGAGGACTGTGGTAAAAACAAAGAGGACGGATTGTGATAAAAATAAGAAAAGTACTGTTGGGGGATACCACCGACCGACGACTATCGGAGGGCCCGACCGGCTGGCGGCCCGACCGACCGACCGACTATCGGAGGGCCGACCGACTGGCAGCCCGACCGACTAACAACGGCCCGACGGACGACTCTGACTGACCGATCGTAAGTCGGGCGACAGGCCGACGGACGCCATCAGCAGCTAACTGCGGCCATTCCACGGTCCGTTCCCGACCGACTAAACCCAGAGGTCCGGTAGCCGACCCACATGAAGCTCGCCGACCGGCGGAGGAGCCCGACGCCACTCTGATGGCCACCGACCTTGGGTCGGCCGACTCCACCAACCGCCGTACGGCCGCCAGACGTTGTCAGCTCTGACACGGACACGCGGCACAGTTACCTAGGGGTATTGTCCCGCCGAGAGCCGGGTCAACCCTGGTGATTAGACGGCTACACGGCGACATGATGTTTTCACGGCGGCTCTGACAGCCTACAGTGAGTTGACAGTTCCTCACTTGTCCGCGCCATTAATGACGGCGCCATACCGCGCTCCACTATATATACCGGGGAAGGCAACAGTGCAAGGGGTCGATCCGCCCCGTCTCTCCCACATACGCAGGCTCGCTCCTCTCTCTTTCTCCCTCTCAGAGCTCTCTGTCTGCATTTCACTGTTGCCCAGTCACCTCTCTGACTTGACCGTCGGAGGGGTCCCCGCCGGAGCCGCCTCCGGTCAGTGCGGACTTCCTTTTGCAGGTGCACGCTTCCCGGCGATCGGACGACGAGGCGATTTGGCCGCAACAGATTGGCGCGCCAGGTAGGGGACAGCATGACAAAGACAAGAGCTCAACGATCGAGAGTCACTGGTCGGCAAGGCGCTCTTCCCGCCGGGAAGAGGCCTCTCCACCATCACCGGCGGCGGAGCCTAGTTCTCCGCGCCCTGCAGTGACTACGGAGGCGCAGATTGCGGCCATTGTACGGCAGATGACCGTACTGACCGACGCAGTCAAAAGCCTCCAGCAACAACCGGCGGCCCAACCTATGCCTTCCAGGAGCAGCCGCCGACGGTCGCGCCGACCCCTGCCGCCTCCAGGCGAGCACTCCAACAGCGCTCCCACGGGGAGGAGGAGGGTCGACCTCGGCGCGACGACCGACGGTCCCAGCGGCCCTCTCCTTCCCCGTTGGAACGGGCGAGGAAGGAAAAGCGGCCGCGCACACCGTCGGCCTCGCCTTCAGAGTCTTCCGGAGGCTCCACTCCTGGGGTCTCCCAGCATCGACGAGCGGACGACTACGAGCGACGGTTCGAGGAGATCGACCGCCGGCTCGCCCAACTGCAAATGGACGGCCAGAAGTCTTCGAACGACGTCGACTTCCAGACCGCCCAGCCTCTCTCTCGACTGGTCCTCGATGAGCCGATTCCCAGTCGGTTCAAAATGCCGAACGTGAAGCCATACGACGGCTCCGCCGACCCGGTCGACCACCTCGAGAGCTACAAAGCTCTCATGACGATTCAAGGGGCAACCGACGCTCTGTTTTGCATCGGCTTCCCCGCCACACTTCGCAAGGCTGCCAGGGCTTGGTACTCCGGTCTTCGATCGGGCAGTATCCACTCCTTCGCGCAGCTCGAGCACTCGTTCGTGGCCCATTTCAGCACTAGCCGAAAGCCGCCGCGAACGTCGGATAGCCTTTTCTCCCTCAAGCAGGGGGAAAACGAGCGCTCCGGCACTTCGTGGCGCGATTCAACGCGGCCACGCTCGAGGTCCGGGACCTCAACGAAGACATGGCAGTTTCAGCCATGAAGCGGGGTCTGAGGTCGTCCCGATTTACTATTCTCTGGACAAGACCCTCCCCCGAACATACGCCGAGCT